>NC_136265.1:174860476-175167976 GCF_964187855.1 Myxine glutinosa
TAACGTTTCGGATCCACAACGAAGGTGTCTGGTCCAGATGAGGTTCTGCTCCGCCAGAGGGCCCATCACCTCCCCTGCGGAACTTGCTCCCCCCACCCTTTGCAGACCCAGTCCTTGCAGATCTTCGAAGTTAATCAACGATCATGCCCATGAGGTCCCTCACGTGCTGCTGTTCTGGGGAATACATAGTATTGTCAGTATCTTGTGTCTCAATTTCCTGGTCAGGGTACAGAGCGTAAAAATCCGATTCACTTGAAGCATTTGAACTTAAAACATTTGGAGAAAAGAGAGGGACTTCCTTTATGTCAAAGTCCCCCTTGGGCGCCTGGTCGGCTTGCGGGTCTAGGATATCCACGTCGGGTCCCTCGACCGCCAGACCCAGTGTCGCAATCAGATCCATAGTTGGGTCAGAAGGGGGCGTGCAGCTGTCAGCTTGTAATACATAAGCAGCGTTAGCCAGTACACGCAAGGGGTTTATAGCACAAGTATCACAGTCATCACATACACCGTTACAGGCAGCAGCCAGTTCCCACATGGGATCCACACAAGTATCACAGTCGTCACAAAATTCAATACAATTTTCTGGAGCGCTGGTCGCAACTGCCTTGTTGAAGGACCCGTTCAGGTCGACGGCCTCTGTGGTCAGAGCCATAGTTGTTGTCGGCGGCTTCTTCACTTTCCATCCTGTAAAATACTTTCTCATACAGAGGAGGACTAGAGATTTCATTAGTGCCCCCCAAATTACTACCCCGATTATCACAGCCAGTGCGGTCAATAACCACTTCACTATGGTGCCCGTCCATCCCTGGAACCAGTCAGTGAGCCAGCTAACTGTATAAGAATTTTCGCGCGCGATCCGATCGATCGTCAGGGCGTGGCTAGTTTCCCTTAGTCTCACTTCTGCATCACCATTGTACGCATGTGAATTACCGTGTCCAATAGTATGTCATGAGCCGTAGCGGTGTCGTTTGCCACCTTTTCTAGGGTCAAAGCCAATTTATCTATCCGGAAACTATCCATGACTGTGCCCGCTCCTGGGAAGAAGAAACCAAACACCTTTTCCCATAGACTCCCGTGTAGTTTAGTGGTTCCATCTTCGTTCATGACTGACCTCTTATAACGCCTGTCCAAGGACTTTGGGTCTAGCTCATCCAGTATCTCAACGTCAGGAAGGACTGAACCCAGATAACATGTGCCCCCCCAATTATTTGGTAAATAGGGGTAAGCCTTGTCGCCGCATATAAACATTGTCCCATGGGGTGGGACCAGGTGGGTGGATAAGCACTGGAGTCCCTTTACCACCCCATTAATCCTACTAACCCCCCTAGAGAATGTTATAGCCGTTATGTTGTGGTTGTGTTTATCTTGCAGTACTATTCGTAATGTAATCCCCGAGCTCCCTTGTCCCAGCTTCCCGGGGAGAGTGTAGGCGCATTCTGATTCTCCCATACGCAAGTGGCCGGAACCCTGGAGGCAGACCCTCCCTTTCTGTGGTTTGACCCAGACGGGGGCAGGCCTCTCGGCCACATGGGCAATCATTGACGGGCGATAATTAAATTGTCGATTGCAACTCTTGCCGTTGTCAACCCCTTCTCTTTCCAGCGTGGTGACTAAACATGGGGAATCGATAGGTTGTGAGCGGAGGTCATTGAGGGACAGAGGTAGCACTATCATGTGTATTCCTGTGGTGCCTGCTTGGGGAGAGTGCATGCACGACCAGCAGTGTGTCCTATTTTGAATTGTTGCCACCTCCCTGGCCACTTTCCAATATGTGTTTTCCCCCCTCTTTGGGGCCTTATTCTGGGGTTGTGGCGTGAGTATGTATTCGATGCATGGTATGTAGTTCTTTTCGCCACCGGCCGCGCCAGGGGTCCAGACGCTGCACCGGACCTGCATGGTCATGTCTTTCCCTAGGCGTGTGCGTGTTTGTAGCTTAAAATCAGGGGTTCCCCATTGGTATCCTGGTTGGGCCAAGGTCTTAATGCTAGCTTGCCCGTCTTCCCGGAACTCTCGTTGCTTTTGTAGTACCATGCCAACGCGTCCAGGCCCTGCCGACAGTGCTAGCCAATTTATGTTCACCCAATTTGTGTGCAGGGCTTTCTGTTCGAAACATGGTAGTGATACTCTTTGTCCCCATGTTACGGTGAGGTGTCGGGTTTCGTTTTCGCATCTATTGGAATCGGAGTTTCCCCTAGCTGCTGTCGCTACCAATAGTATCGTACCTATGATTAGGCCCATCCTTACTGTGGTTGCTGTGGTGTAGTGTCTGGTGCTTGTATGGCCAACTTACAGTGCGTGGCGTGGATCCACAAAGTCTTGCCCTCGCAAAAGACTGCCGTTGGTGTAGTCAGCAACACCTGGACTGGTCCCTTCCACCTTGGTTCCAAGGCGTTCTTGCAGGTGAAGTGCTCCACGAACACCTGGTCTTTTTCCTCTGGTGGAACACCTGGTCCACAAGTCTCCTGGGAGCGCCTGGTCTACAGGTCTCCAATTCATAGATTCAATTCATTCAATTCATAGTTTCATAGAACACCTTTTCTCCAATTTCCTAATCCACTTTTTTTCAAGTGGATCCAATTTTATCCAATATTCAATTTTTAAATTCAATCCCATTTAATCCAGTCCAATTCAAATTAAATTCAATCCTTCTCTCAGCATCCCATTACCTGTTTCCAACATCAATAAAAATAAAATTATAAAATTAATAAAAAATCAATCATCTCAACTCTCAAATCGAATCAAAAAATAAAAATAAACGAAAATTACTTCAGCGAGAGTTTCAACTAGAATTAACACAAACAAACCACCATTAACCTCCATTAACACAAACAAACCACCATTAACCTCCATTAACCTCCCCCTATTATTTATTTATTTTCACGAATAAACAAATAATAGAAATAACCTGGTCTACTTCCAATTTCAATTCTGGTCAGTTCTGGTGTCTGGTCACACACAATGTTTTCCTCACCCACTGTGATTCGCTCAAAATAGATTCTCACTGTTATGTCTGAAATTCGTCTCATGAAAACCCATTCAAGAGTCCGGTGTGACAGACAGCCAAACACATAGACACGCCGAAGACCCCAGGGTACCCATCAAACTAGCTTGTCCGCAGATCCACAACACAGCGAAACATGTAACTTTACTAAAATAATCACTTACTCATAACTAGCTGGATAACTAGCATAACTAGCTCAACACCTGGAACTCATAACTAATACTCATACCACTAATTACTCATAATAACTCATAATTACTTATGTAATTACTCATGCCAATACTTACTCAAAATAATGTAATATCCCAATCTTCACCCCTTATGCAAATCGAAGCACCCCGGACAACCCACAACCAATATCAACCACTGTAGCCGCCTTCCCCTCCAGGCAGCCACACACAGCCACATACATCTCCACCCACGTCACACAAGACAACAGCCAACGAGTGTGTCCACCACACAGAAACCTTTGGCAATGCAACAACCGAACTCCCAGACGACCAACAACGAAACCCAATCCATCTCCATGGCTCATCAAGCAGTTCCAACTTAATCCAGCTTCACATACCGATTTCCCCAAAAACTCGTGAAACTTCACCCCCATTTTGGAAAAACCCTGGACTAAACCCTGACACCCTAAATAACTTCAGACCCATCTCCAACCTACCCTTTCTGTCAAAAGTTTTGGAACGTGCTGTGGCCACTCAACTCAAACATCACCACTCTGCCAATAACCTGTATGAAACATCCCAATCCGGATTCTGCTCCAGCCACAGTACTGAAACTGCTCTCCTCAAAATCACCAGCGACCTTCTCTCTCCTCTGACGCCGGCAACCTCAACATTTTCATCCTCCTCACCTCAACGCCTCCTTTGACATCATCAATCACACCATCCTCCTCACCCTGTTTAGACCAGCTTGTGCCTATTAAACCCAAATCAGTTCACTCCCAAGCCTACAAGGACCACCTACAGCACTGTAAAGATGTCCTCTACTCCACCTACTACCCTCAAATTATCCACTCTGGCTCCGGAATCCCAAAAGCACTCTTCTCTACAATAAACAAACTAAATAAACAAACTTTACAACGTGAACAAACTCCTCAGCGCCCTGGATACCGCCACCTGTCATTCAGAGTAGACAACAGCATCTCCTTTCTGGCTTTCAGCATCTCCTTTCTCCTTTCTGGCATCCAAATAAAATTCTGGCTTCAAATCAACTTCCTCGAACTTAACTATGATAAATCTAAATTAATCTTCGTTTGCCCACAACCACTCATAACTTTGCCCCCCAAAAAACAAGTCACATTCTTTGTATATTGCCAACATTGTTCATCGTTTAAGTATCATCCAGAACTAAATTTTTTTTTTTTTTTTTTTTTTTTTTTTTTTATATAAACCATCAACTTGTAGATGCATTTATTTATATCCCATTAACCCAAGAACTCTCAATTGCTTGGTTATATTTTAGTAATGTCATATATCCATATTTCTTTTCCAAAATGTTCCTGATATACACATTAATCCCATCTGTCTTTGTTTCCAGATCAACTCAAATCAGGAAATCAACACAAATCCTTATTACCTCCAATCAATTCAAAATTAAATCAACAATTCAAAACCAGATCGGATCAGCGATCAGAAATCACTTTTCCAATCAACACATTCCAAGCAACAATTCATTCAAAGACCAAGCTTAAAAACACAACTCTCATCTTACTGTGACAAATAAGCAACCAACCTACTTCACACTAAACAAATAACTTTTCATCACCCCTTTCTTCTCCACCGCCTCTTACACTTAAACAGATCATAATTACTCACTCATACACTATTGCCCATCACCCAGTTGCCCCAGACCCAAACACAGGTTTGAAATCCCAGTAGGTTGTTCTTCAATCCCAACCATCATGTGATCCCAACATCTCTCCATTTATTTCGTTCCTCATGGGGTTGGTGTTTTATGGCCTTTACCTCTTACCCAATCACACTGCACATTATTCCCCGTCCTTGATGGATAATTTTACATCCAGATGGGCACAGCATCCCATTTTTGGCGACCCAGCCCTAAAACAAGCCCCTGGACTCCTTGCAGGCTGGACCAAAACCCCCGGACCTGCCTCCATGGAACAATGACGCCTAAGCACTCAATTAGCCCTCCCAGTACCAAAGACTTACAATCAGACCGACAGACAGACAAATAACAGAGGCCTGTCGCCAGCCCCAGCACAGGACATCACCTTTCCGGGCAGGTACAATATAATCCACAGCATCGGAATGCCAATTTCTATCCGGAGCCTCGCAAAGCCAAAATCCATGCATGCGTGCTCCATCATGCAACCCGATCTGTACTCGGTGCGCCCGGCGCCCCCTATAATCAGTGAGTTATAATAACCACAATATCTCTGGCACCCAACTCGTGATACCACAATTTAATCCACGTTACTTGCATCTCTTCATCCTCCCAACTGTCCTCCATTTAACGTGACTCAAATCCATCTCAAATCCCCACAGCTCGATCGAACACGTCACTGTACTCGACCCGGTTAAATTAAATTCCAAGCGTACTGTACCTGACTGACGCTTCCACAACAACAAAAAACTCGATATTCTCTGTCCACTAATTATGTACATGATTTTGGTTTTACCCACAATATAATGTCCCGATATTCTCCAGATTTAAGTCCTATATATCCTGTCGTTAAAGCAACACCCTGTAGACTGACTCCGCCTGTCGTTCTTCCAAGGTTAGTGAATTACCTCTGACCTTTCCCTTGCATATCTCGAACAAAGGTCAACTAAACTTTAAAGGGTCAAACTTCGAATTGGTCAACACAAATGCATCGATGCATCTTCCAGCCGCCACTCCGCACTGTACCTTACTGTATGAACAAGACTTCCTGTTGGAACTTGGCTCCGGAAATTAATTACTCTGTCTTGAAATCGTTTATTTTAGCCATCTTAAATAAATCCATCCATCTATCCATCTTATAAATCCATCTTAAATAAAAATCCATCTTATAAGTAACGTATTCGTCCTGTGACATTGCCTGGCATATATGTCGCAGCCGGCCACTATTCCGACATGGCTCGTCTGACATGAACGTCCGACATCCAGCAAAGTCGAAATGACCCACAATGCATTTGGGCACACATCCTCCTCTGAGAGTGGGCGAGTTATCGCCAGCACTCTGAGCAAATCTCATACAGCACACCCGTGACTCGCGGCTCGCTCGGCTCCTGTCTGAACACACAATATCCCTCTACCCAAACTTCCACGGAGCCGCACGGCGGAAACACAGGTTTGTACCACACTTTAGTTAAACGACCATTGCCAGGATTCTCGGATAGACGTTTAATTTCACAACACACATGACAAAAATCCGATTTAAATTCAGAGATCGCCGATCGACCTGGCACAACCATCTCAACGCGACGACGCCACGCCGCCCCCCCCCCCCCCCCGTCTTGGCGCGCACCCTCGTGCCTCCACACGAATCCCAACACTCCCTGCACGCCGCTCTATTCGCGTTCGCGGCGGGGTTTACATCGCAAAAAAACAGGATCTCCGACGCTTGACCTCTCTGATCCAAAATGCACTATATGACACCAATTCCAAAGGTGAGCTGCCTCAGCGATACATCCCACACATACAATACACAATATCTGCCATTGAATGAACTCTTCAATTCAAGTAAAACACACATATTGATTCGAATTCTGCAACCATCTCCAAGAAACCGCTTCATATCAACAGTAAATCGACAAGGGCACTCCGGGTGCTTTCCTGACCCGATTTATATCAATTCGCTTCCCAAACAACTCCCAAACAGATGAAAATCCGGACTCAGTTCAGGACCTCGCCTGTTCTCTCGGATAGACGTTAAAATGGACATTCCCGGCCTGAATTTCCCCCAAGTCGAGCAGATCGCTTACAAAGTTTCACACCGAAACCCTCTGCTTTGCACTTGACACACAGACAAACACATTGGCCAGACACACACGTCAATTAATATCCCAATATACATTCATTCCTCATTCATATCCTCATTCATATTACGTCTCTCATTCAAGGAAAAAGGATTTTTTGGGACGGGTTGGACGGGGGGTGGGTTGAGGTGGAAAGGGGAGGCAGGGCGGGGGGTGTTGGGGTGTTGCCTAGAGCCCCGGGGCTGAGCTCAGGTCTTGGGGGGGGTGGGGGGTGTTGCCTAGAGCCCCGGGACTGAGCTCAGGTCTTGGGGGGTTGGGGGGTCTTGGTCTGGTATCTGGTCCAGCGGCATCACTCGCTGATTTACTTGTTTAACTACCTCCTTAATTGTTTTGTCCTGAACTTTGCTTCCTGAACTTGCTTCCTTTGGCTCTGAAGCTTCAAATTCCTACAATGCAGCTCCTGCTTCAATTTTCAATATTTCAAAACCTAACCTGTCCTTCTCACCCTGTGGCCACCTGGCCCATTTCCTGTGAGCTTATTTATTTTCTCTTGTCCACCAGATCCTGGCCTGCTTTATCTGGACCTCTTGTCTAGAACTTAGTCTAGAGCTTCCTGGCTTGACCTCGTAGTTGTCACTACCTTCTTGTCAAACCTACCTGGTACCTACGCATTTCACCCTTCCTGGCCATGTCCCTTTGGCCGTCTAAGTTAACCACAGCCCTCCTTCCCTGGCATGCAATGGCATACCCCATCTTGTCTCTGGGCTGTTCCTTCCTGGAAAAATCTTGGCCACCCGGTTTCAACCTATATGGCTGTCCGACCTCATTTTCCCCTCCTGGTGCTAACTGTAACTTTAAGCTTACTGTTAAGTCCTTACTTGTTTATCCTTACTTGTTTATCCTGGCTTTAACAAAGCTACGTCATTCTGAGGCCTAAATGAGCCTTTACTTACAATTTCTGTTCGAGTGCAGACAGCGCGGAAGACAAGGAGACTGAACCCGCTCGAAGGAGGAAGGTACGAATTTGGAATAATAGCCCTCTGATATAAAACAACTCCCACCTTTAATCAAATCAACGTGCCGGCGCCGGCCTCAGGTCAGCCTTCCTCCTGTCCCTCGGGCTCCGTTTCCCGTCCTCCGCGTCTGTTGACACCCCACTCCTGGTACCATTTGTGAAGAATCAGCTCTTCGTTTGCAAAAGAAGTCCACAATAGCCTGGAATGGCGCAGCTTTATTAATAACCAACTTATACAGATCCGGAGGAGGCCAAGACATCTATAGCAAGAGCCAGTCTCATGCCACGTCAAGCCTTCCTGAAAACGCATTGATTCTCATTCACTTATATACGAATACGATTATCAGAAAATCTCCGAGAGAACGAAGCGACTGGCGAGAGTCCCTCCCACCGTTATCATTCGGGGGAGTCAGCCCTTCCTTATCATTTGGACCAATTGTTTCTCTGGGCTCCGAGAAAACAGAAATATAACTCACAAAGAGGAGAGTGTATGCTTAGCCAAACAAACCCATATATTTTATGGGTTTGTGTACATGAGTAATCCAAAGCATGTTTATACAGAGTCATGCGTTGCTGAGATTAAAACAAAATATATATGGTTAACGATCATGTCATTCTACTAGCATTACGCAAAAACAAGCGCATGTGGGCGTGGTTTTACGACCAGCCTCGAAAAAAGCACACGTATACAATTTGTTCAGCATGACCTCAGCGAGCCTTTTCTCATCCAAAACTAAAACGAAGCAAAAACCCTTTATTAACTTTATGAAATAGCATTTTTAAACATCATATAAATCATAACACATTAGCACCCAACGTCTATAACTGAACTTTAGGCAATAACAAATCTACTACTTGACACACACACATATACACACACACGTACACATATACACATCTGCACACATATACACACACACACACACACACACACACACACACACACATACACATACACACGCCGGTATTCGGATGTATTTTCCTGTTTATCACTGCCAAAGTTCTCAGGTATGGTTTTATTCTTTCACAACACATACAAAGATTTTTTCTGAATATTAGTTTATAGTGAGAAAAAGGGGAGTTGTGGGGGATACCCCATTACCCCATAGAGGCTGGGTTGTTCATAATTCAAAGTCACGTCACGTTACCAATGGGATTAGTGACGGGGAGGGGGGGTGGGGGGGGTTATTTAGATGAGTTCTGGTTTGTTTGGAAAGTGTTTGGAATAAAGGAGCCTTGAGCTATTCAAGAAGTTTAGGCTTGGGAGCCGCACATAGGTCCTTAAAGATCCGCAGTTGCCGACCTCCGGTCTAGGTCATCGAACCAAGGCGAGATAGTCTAGAGGCGAGTGTGCGTACCTCTAGGTCTAGATTCTAGACTATCGAACCTAGGCTAGACAGTCTAGAGCCGAGTGTGCGTACCTCTAGGTCTAGATTCTAGACTATCGAACCTAGGCTAGACAGTCTAGAGCCGAGTGTGCGTACCTCTAGGTCTGGACTATCGACTCCAGGCAAGACAGCCTAGAGCCGAGTGTGCGTACCTCTAGGTCTGGACTATCGACTCCAGGCAAGACAGCCTCGAGCCGAGTGTGCGTACCTCTAGGTCTGGGCTATCGACTCCAGGCAAGACAGTCTAGAGCCGAGTGTGCGTACCTCTAGGTGTGGACTATCGACTCCAGGCAAGACAGCCTCGAGCCGAGTGTGCGTACCTCTAGGTCTGGACTATCGACTCCAGGCAAGACAGCCTAGAGCCGAGTGTGCGTACCTCTAGGTCTGGACTATCGACTCCAGGCAAGACAGCCTAGAGCCGAGTGTGCGTACCTCTAGGTCTGGACTATCGACTCCAGGCAAGACAGCCTAGAGCCGAGTGTGCGTACCTCTAGGTCTGGACTATCGACTCCAGGCAAGACAGCCTAGAGCCGAGTGTGCGTACCTCTAGGTCTGGACTATCGACTCCAGGCAAGACAGCCTAGAGCCGAGTGTGCGTACCTCTAGGTCTGGACTATCGACTCCAGGCAAGACAGTCTAGAGCCGAGTGTGCGTACCTCTAGGTCTGGACTATCGACTCCAGGCAAGACAGTCTAGAGCCGAGTGTGCGTACCTCTAGGCCTAGGGCCTAGGCCATCCTGCCAGCCCCAGGAGATGTTGTCACCCTCAAGACATTCGCACGGTTATGTCACAATGCTTGGCAGGGTTGTCATAATACTGTCTGAAAGGATGTTTGACGTTTGTCCTGTCTGTGAGATAATGCAATCCCCATGCCTTCGAAATCTACGAACTGAACTCCAACAGCCGTCCTGTTGCTGTCTGTAGGCATAGTTCACAAAGTACGTTTTGAAAGCTGTCTTATCTTGTGTAATTCATCGATGCACATGAAATATGTTTGGCATGGTTATCCAAGAAGAAGATTGCTCCTTCTCCGTCAAATTCCCCAAGTCTGTGCAGCCACTTTGGGATCGCCCTGGTTCAAAAGATCTATGATCGCTCTCCCACCCTCTTCCTCGTTTTTGGCTTTTCCTATGGACTTTCAAGTGGATTAAACCAAATGGAATTAGATGCAAATATTTTGCAGAATACACCATATCAGTCTTCTTCTTCTTCTTCTTCTTCAGCATATTGTGCTGCTGATCCACAGCTCTCCAAGCAATAATGCTTCTGTCGAGTCACATGACCCAAGCACTTAGTCCAAACCCCAGTGCATCAGACCACCAGTCACCCAGGGACAAGTCTGTCCTTATAGTTACATTCATGGTGGATTACAGTATGAGTGTTTTGTGCTTTGGAAGGTCATTATGCAAAGTTTGGCCTGAGAACAGCGGCAGAATTTGGCGCAGGGGCAGTGGCAGTGGCAGAACAGTCACTGTAAAGCCTCGTCTGTGACGTCCTTTATGTAGCGGAGAAAGAATTTTGCATTTGTGTCGAAGTTGTGGAACAGTGGCAGAACAGAATTTGCAGAACAGTGGCAGAACAGTCACTGTAAAGCCTCGTCTGTGACGTCCTTTATCTAGCGGAGAAAGAATTTTGCATTTGTGTCGAAGGTGCTTCAAAGTAAGTGACCTTTCTTCGGTGGATTCGTTCAGCAAGAGACAACACTATAAGATCTCAATTTGTTGTCGCCACAATTCCAAGAAAGAACATTAATGTGATGCTAATTTGCCAATAAATTATTGTTTTTCATCTCGAGGAGGATCATAATCCCAAAAATCTTTTCCACTTTCAAGAAAGGCAATTATTCTTCAACCAGACTTGGTGGTTTTCTTGAATTCTGAGTTATTTAGATCAAAATCACTGGGTACCTCAATTAGCAATGCTTTCTTTTCCTTTTTGTATCTGAGTACTATGTCCGGTCCCAATGCTTTGTTTTATATGTTCACGCTGGATGGGATCATTAGGAAGTATGTGGGCATTACTTCCTTGTTTTCAATCATTGGTTTTGGATCATGGGTGCATGAGTTTTCCGGAACTGGAATATTAAGAGTTTTGCTGAAGTGCCAGTGGTAAACTTGACATACAGTGCCTTCAGAAAGGAAAGTATTGTTACGGTTTTCCGCCGCCCTTCCTACCCTTACCAAGGGGAGATTAAGCCCCTTGTTCTTTCTGGGCTGGCGTAACCGAGACTTGAGACGCCCCTTCCGGGCAAACGCAAGGTAGGGTTTCGGGACAAGTCTCGCACGTACCTAAATACCTGCGCCGCCGCAGAAGCGGGGAACCAAGCCTCGCATGAGCCACATGTAATTTGGGTACACCAAGCGGATTGCGTACCACGTGGTCCGTGCAGTTACTGTTGGTATTGGAACCCGATTCGAGCAGTTCTATTCGTACCACGCTTAGTCAATGATGGAAAACACGAGACGGTCAAACAAAGGAAGAACACTATTTAATTACTATTTACACAAGTATGTACAAGTCGGTAGAAAGCAGACACAGAGCAGAACTTAAGCAGTCTTATATTAAGCCCAGACATGGGCCCGATCACACTCACAAAGGTGAAATGCAGGTGGGATGGTGTTCACGCGCTGCCGTGGTCGTCCAGGAACGGCGTCGTCCGGCATGGCTCTCCACGGTCACAGCACGTCCCGCGATGAAGGCAAGCAGGTGGTGGAAAGGAATCTTGGAGCGCGTCTCTCGAACAAAGGGGCAGCAGGCAGGAGGGAAATGTACGCGTCTCTCAGCGCGGCTGGGCGGTTCCACAGCGCGTTTAGTTACCAGCCCGCTATCACTCACGTAACCCAATAGAGGCTCGGCCTCAAGCTCAACCGAGCGTCCACTTTGGTACGAGCGCTTACCTCAGAAGGACTCCTAACTCTCAACAGAACTCACAAGCTCACCTTTCCACTCAACTCTGGTGGGGGCTTCGTGCAACGGGTTTTATTGCCATGCCCTGAGCCCTCTCAAATGTTCCAACCACACCCTGTGACGCAATGCCGCAGCCACTCCCTTTGAGCCCTGATTGGCGGCTTGCGCTTACCCTCAGCCTCTCCGCCGCCCTCATTCGGTCCCTGCTCGATTGGCCTGGCCTGCCTCGTGTTAATTCACGCCAAAAAGCCAAAGGCAGCATAAGGAGGCATAAGGCAATGGAGGCGGCATAAGGCAATGAAGGAACCTACTCTCATTATTCTACTCAACGCAAAACTAACACAGGAAAAGGACTATGCTCACAAATACTAAGAAATAACCACTATCGCGAGGCTACATGTTGTAGTGTGACTAAACTATGAGGGGGAAATGTAACCTTTATTGTACAAAACTCAAAACCGCAACACTACCCCTCTCCCTCGTCAGACTCGTCCCCAAGTCGAACCTAACAAAAATGGAACGACCGGTTTTGAGAATGATCTGGAAAATTACTTTTACTTTTACATGTGACATATAGATGTGGTTCCCTCTAACATTTACTCTAACCCGTGGGTGCGACAGTTTTAAAACACTAAATATGTCCCCCCCCCCTATTGCGTTGAGTAGCTAATCGAACAGAATCACGTCCACAATTAACCGAATCCGGAATTTGTCAAACTAAACACATAGCCGGTGGGCAGCATTTTTATATACAAGCACAGAAAAAACTTAACCTTATTTACAGTTCTATGACCCAGGACCTGTCCTTTTTGAAGAGAAGATTGGAGGGGAGAGAAAACACAGCAAAACCCAAACACACTCATAAATTCACATTTGCTGCTTGCTTCTTGCATCTTGCTTCTTGCATCTTCTGTGTGCATATATCAAACGGGCTAGCCCCCAGAAGGCATACAGGCCATTCCTGATCTTCGGGGCTAACTAAACTTACAAATCTTCTCGTCCCTAGCACAAAATAATAAAAATGCACAAAAAAAATGCGTTCATTTTATTTCTTTGCCAAGCAGGGCCAACCCTATGTGGTCCAACTGCGTGACATTCATGCCACTCAAAACAAGTGGTCCGAAGATGCAAGGTGAATTTGCAGCAAGGTGCTGCACAGCAGAGGTGTAAGGCCACAAGACTTGTGGTCCATAAGTGTATGTAATGTGCAGCAAAGTGTTTGTGGCAGCAAAGTGCTGCACAGGTGCAGCAAAGTTATAACAAAAGGATACGGCAGCAAAGTGCTCTGCAGTTCGGCTGCCCAGATGTAGCAAAGTGCAGCAGGGGTGCTGCACAGGTCGATGGTGCTGCACAGTTCCACCTTCAAAATGGTCCTGGGGTGGGGGGAGAGACAAAGCACGACCAGCAAAGCGGAAAGGGCGCAAAGGTACACAGCAAAACAAGGTAATGCAGCACAAGGGGCGCGGAAGAGCGAGCAGAGCAGGCTCGTCCTTAACCGTCCGTACCCCCCATCGTCGGCTTACACTACCCTAGCCCTTCCTTGTATTTACAAATTCGTCTCTACGTCTTCTCTCCCATATCCCCCTCTAATTCAAATTCGTCTCCCAATCCCTCCCAGGAAGGAAGGAATGGAACAAACACAATGTCTCGTTACGTCATGATGCGTCTTACCACTCAAACAGTTCACTTGGTCCTGGTGTGGAGCTTCGTCCTCCTTGGTGAATGGTTGTGGATGGCACGAAGGGGGTTTCTCAATTCCTAACTACACTAATGACATTAACTCATTTAAACTACCTGGGGTCATACTCTGCCAATCGGCCTCTTTAAACTAAGTGGTTCTAAAAACCAAATTCCCATTGTCCACCCTGTGATGCCCTCGAATTTGGGTCTCACTCCCACAAATTTTCTCTCTGTGCCCTTGCACAATTTCGGGGCTGGGTCGTGTGGCTCCACTAGCAGGTCCAACTACTTGCGCAACTCCGCCACTGAAGTCGCCACCCGAGCTTACCTGCTCCTGCGACTACCTAAACTGGGGAAGGCCCCTCCTGGCACTTTACCCCCTGATGCCCACCTTGGCATTGGGCAACCCGGGTCCTTCCTTTGGATCCTCGGGCCCCACTCAACAACTCACAACTACCCTAACTGGCTCCCAGAGCCTACCTGCGCCCTCACCTGGCCGACAAACTACCAGTGGCGGAGTGCCCCAATAACCATACGCACCAATTAAACCACACGCCCAGCCATTCCACAGTCTCACGCACCCTCCAAAGCACTACTTTGCCACTACCCGCACAACAGGTGTCAATATCCATACAAATTTTGCCTAAGCTCTCGACCTGGCTTTACACTACCCACCCCGGGTGTCCGTGAATGGGTTCCATCTCCCCCCATTCACTCCTTCGCACCATGCATTCCACACCTTTTATTGCACACCAAGCATTCCACACCATTACTTCCACACACCAAATTTCGCACACCATTTATTTCACACCCCTCTTTTCTCACACACCTCAAATATCTTGCACACTTCTTGTGCTCACACACACCTCAAATATCTTGCACACTTCTTGTGCTCACACACCTTTTTCCATACACTCCAAACACAATTCCTTTTATTGTCAAACAATTCCTCAAACACACAGCATCATCTATCTAACTGCTGTTCCCCTAAAACTCGTGCTTCCCTGTCATCCCTTTGAACTATACACTCCCTTCGTCATTAACATCCACCTAAGCTACCTACGTCCCCACTATAGGTACAATGTCACTACTTAAATCTCATGTCTCTAAAGTCTTCTAATTCCCTAACATTATCCAAGCCCTCCCTGGGCTAGCTTCGGTGCCCCATGGAGGTAACCATCGCTGGCCCCTCCATGTGCCTAACACTGCCATCCCCCTATTCTAATGCTCATGAGCCCTGGCCATGTGAGGAATGGTGAAACTACCATTCCTCCACGTAGGGTACACTATCGTCATCAGTCCGCTATACTCGAGCTTCTCCGTGTGGGAATACATCGTCACAGCTCGGCTTCGAAAGGCCGAGCGATCCATGTGGGTGGTTAGTCTCCTGTATGTGGTGTCCGTCCGGCATTTTCGATCCAGGGGAGGAGGCATGGATGGGCCAAGGTACAGGGGCCCATCTCTGCACGGGGCCTCGCGGTCCCACGCACAATGACCCAACCGCCCACGGTCGGAGCACCGCACCCGCAAAGTTGCGTGGCTCCGAAATCTCCTACCTCCCCTTGAACCTCGCCGATCGCCTTTCCTGCCACGGCGCGGCACCAACCATACAGGGCGGGGGCCGGCACGGGTCGTGCACGGCGGCCCTTGTGAAAGCGCTGCAGCACCGATCCCGGCCGGTCCCTGCTGCACACAACTCACCGAGGGCTCACGTCGGCTATCCGTTGCACTAAATGCTACCCCAGTCGGTGTCGATGCTTGAGCCGCGTTCTCACCACTCGCGACCCACTCCGCACTCGCACACCCAGGCATCCCTGCGCCCCCCATACATTCTGTTACACACTCTCCTTCCACATCCTCTGGTGTGCATTCTCCCTCACACACCGTACTCGCACCTGCACACCTAGGCACACTCACACCTCTCACACACTTCATTATCGCACACCCTCGTGCACACCCTGGTGCACACTCTTCCGTTACACACTCTGTAACACCCCCGGGTGTGCACTCCTGCACACACTCTGCAACACGCTCTGGTGTGCACTCCTGCACACACTCTGTAACACACTCTCCTGTTGCACACTCTTCCCACACACAGTCTGTAACACCCATGGGTGTGCACTCTCCTGTTACACATCCAATCATCGCACACTTTTTCTCCACGCACTCTTTTTGTGCACACTCCGTCATACACTTTGCTCTCACATGCTTCGGCGCACACTTTTCTCTCACACGCGCACCAGTCGCCCTCATACACCGCACAATGGACCTTCCACGACCGCCCGGGTTTTGTTTCTCTCCCAAGGGTACCAAAAACCCTTTCGTGCCAAACACATTGGCGCCATTAATTATACTCACCTTGGGGACCTCCTTTTCTGCCAGCACCTGCAAACTTTCCATTGAGTTATCAGGCCCGACATCACGGTGCAAATACAAACTTTGGGCGGGTTCCATTTCTACCTCCCGCGATTTATTTACTTTCTCCCCCGTCTCTTCAATTTCAATTATAATCATTTCTTCGACGACCGTCGGCGCGCATAATTTTTTTTTCCAATTCGACGATCGTCGGTTTTTCTACACCCCGCGTCGTGATTTCTATAGCCCCGGTCAACTTAGCTGCTCTCTGCTCTACTTCGCTCTCCACGCGCTCCTCACACCGCGTCACCTCGTCGTGCCCCAAAGCGACCTCCTCGCTCAACCTGCGCCTAATGTCCTCCCCCATTTCTTTTATTTCTTTCTTCATGTTCTTATTTACCCCATGAAGTTCGTCCTTTTGGGCATCCATTGTTTCTTATAATTTGCCCTTGTTCCACCTTGCTTCATCCCTCATTTCTTTCAATCGACTGCCCATTTTGTTTTCCAACCCCTCCATATCACACCTTACTTCGTCCCCCTGGGTGCCCATTTTCGCCATTATCTGGACCGTAAATAATCGCATGTACTCTGGCATCGCGGGCTCGGCTTCCGCCGCCACGTGCGAGGTGCCGCCATTTTCTTTACCAGCTGCCGCACCCTTTTCTGCTTCCACCATTACCAACACTGTCTCTCTGGGTCCTGAGTCATTAATTTTTTCTTTACTTCTACCCCCACCGGCATTCGACCGCCTTGGCTAGCCATGGTACGAATACAAATTTGGATTTAAAAACTAAATTACGTCCACTCGTAATTTTGAGTGCGTGAAGCGCACCCCAGGTCCAATCTCACTCCCCGACACCAAATGTTACACCCAATTTGTACAATTTGGTGTCCAAATTTTTGTCCAGGGTTCCAAATCCCCACTCCTGACTACCAAATGTTACGGTTTTCTGCCGCCCTTCCTACCCTTACCAAGAGGAGATTAAGCCACTTGTTATTTCGGGGCTGGTGTAACCGAGACTTGAGACGCCCCTTCCGGGCAAACACAAGGTCGGGTTTTGGGACAAGTCTCGCACGTACCTAAATACCTGCGCCGCCGCGGAAGCGGGGAACCAAGCCTCGCACGAGCCACGTCTAATTTGGGTACACCGAGCGGATTGCGTACCACGTGGTCCGTGCAGTTACCATTGGTATTGGAACCCGATTCGAGCGGTTCTATTCGTACCAAGCTTAGTCAATGATGGAAAACACGAGACGGTCGAATAAAGGAAGAACACTATTTAATTACTATTTACACAAGTATGTACAAGTCGATAGAAAGCAGACACAGAGCAGAACTTAAGCAGTCTTATATTAAGCCCAGACATGGGCCCGATCACACTCACAAAGGGGAAATGCAGGTGGGATGGTGTTCACGCGCTGCCGTGGTCGTCCAGGAACGGCGTCGCCCGGCGTGGCTCTCCACGGTCACAGCACGTCCCGCGATGAAGGCAAGCAGGTGCTGGAAAGGGTTATTGGAGCGCGTCTCTCGAACAAAGGGGCAGCAGGCAGGAGGGAAATGTACGCGTCCCTCAGCATGGCTGGGTGGTTCCACAGCGCGTTTAGTTTCCAGCGCGCCATCACTCACGTAACCCAATAGAGGCTCGGCCTCAAGCTCAACCAAATGTCCACTTTGGTACGAGCTCTTATACTTAGTTCATGCGCGTCTTTTCTCCGAACTCGTAACTCTCATCAATACTCAGTCAAGCGCCTCCCTTTGCAGAACTGCAAGCTCACCTCTCCACAGAAGGACTCCTAACTCTCAACAGAACTCACAAGCTCACCTTTCCACTCAACTCTGGTGGGGGCTTCGCGCAACGGGTTTTATTGCCACGCCCTTAGCCTTCTCGAATGTTCCAACCACACCCTGTGACGCAATGCCGCAGCCACTCCATTTGAGCCCTGATTGGCGGCTCGTGCTTACCATCAGCCTCTCCGCCACCCTCATTCGGTCCCTGCTCGATTGGCCAGGCCTGCCTCGTGTTAATTCGCGCCAAAAAGCCAAAGGCAGCATAAGGAGGTATAAGGCAATGGAGGCGGCATAAGGCAATGAAGGAACCTACTCTCATTATTCTACTCAACGCAAAACTAACACAGGAAAAGGACTATGCTCACAAATACTAAGAAATAACTGCACTATCGCAAGGCTACATGTTGTAGTGTGACTAAACTATGAGGGGGAAATTTAACCTTTATTGTACAAAACTCAAAACCGCAACAGTATTTACACCCCTTGACTTTTTCACATTTTGTTGTGTTACTGTCTGAATTTAAAATGGATTAAATTGTGATTTTTTTGTCACTGATATACACATAATACCCCATAATGACAAAGCGGGATCTTGTTTTTAGAATTTTTTTTACAAAATAATTAAAAATGAAAAGCTGAAATGTCTTGAGTCAATAAGTATTCAACCCCTTTGCTTTGAGCTGAGGTGCATCCATTTTCCTTTAATCATCCTTGAGATGTCTCTACAACTTGATTGGAGGCCACCTGTGTCCAATTCAATTGATTGTATATGATTTATAAAGAAACACCTTTCTATATGAGGTCCCAGAGTTGACAGAGCAGAATCTCTACCATAAAGTCCAAGGAACTGTCCGTATAACTCCAAAATAGAATTGTGAGGAGACATAGATCTGGGGAAGGGTATAAAACAATTTATGGAGTGTTGAAAGTTCCAAAGAGCACAGTGACCTCCATCATTTGGAAATGTAAAGAATATGGAACTACCCAGACTCTTTCTATAGCTGGCCGTCTGACCAAACTGAGCAACCGGGTAAGAAGGATATTGGTCAGGGAGGTGACCAAGAACACAATAACCACTGACAGAACTACAGAGTTCCTTGGCTGAGATGGGAGAACCTGCCGTAAGGACAACAGTCTCTGCAGCACTTCCCAAATCTAGGCTTTATGGGAAAGTGGCCAGATGGAAGCCACTCCTGTGAAAAAGGCACATGACAGCATGCCTAGAGTTTGCAAAAATGCATGTGAAAGACTTTGAGAGCATGAGGCAAAATATTAGATGAAAATTTATCTCTTTGTCCTGAATGCCAAGCCCTACGTTTGGCGGAAACTGAGCACAGCTCATCACACATCTCACACCATCCCTACCGTGGAGTATGTTGGGGATGCTACAGGGATGCTTTTCAGCGGCAGAAACTTGGAGACCTGTAAGAATAGAGGGAACAACAAATGGTGCCAAATACAGGCAAATCATTGAGGAGAACCTGCTTCAGAATCCAAAAGAACTTAGACTGCGGCAACATTTTACGCTCCAACAGGACAATGAACTCAAGCATTCAGGCAAAGCAACACTGGAATGGCTTCAGACCAAGAACGTGAAAGTCCTTCAGTGGCCCAGCCAATGTCCAGACTTGAATCCCATTGAGAATCTGTAGAAAGACTTGAAGATTGCTGTTCACAGACACTCCCCATCCAACTTAACAGAGCTTGATCAAATCTGCAAGGAGGAATGGGAGAAACTCCCCAAATCCAGATGTGCGACGCTGATACAAACATACCCAGGAAGATTCGAAGGTGTAGTCAATATCAAAGGTGCCTTCTATGAAGTATTGATTCAGGGGGCTGAATCTACAATATAAGAGAGCCGTTGGTGTGTGTGTGGCCATTTTTCTTAGATGGCTGAATGAATCTTCGTCAAACTTTCAGAGGTACATCAGTGAGTGCTTGGGAGTGCTTTAGGCCAAAAAAAAATAAAAAGAAATTGAAAAAAAAAGTTCAATCTTTTTCGATTTTTTTTTTAAATCGCTCTGTAGAGCCTAAGACTTTTTGATTAATGACAGTTATATACAAGTACACATTCGCATAAATAAATACAAAACAATCACACAAATAATCAAAAAATTCCAGAAGCGGTCGAAGTTGGTGGTAGGCTTCTTCTTCTTCCTGAAAGTCATCATACTTAACTCAGAAACGTGATGAACGGCACATTCACAGCATATGTTCAACGAAAAGGTAAAATGATGATTTGACATTTGTGATGGATTCTGATTTGGATGTAATTGCTTTTCCATTATATTTGCCCTCATTTCAAATATGTTAATGTTTCTTTTTTGCTTGAGCAACGCTGGGTACTCCAGTTATAAACACTTATATGCTTTACTCAGTGTACAAATACAAATACACTTTTGTCTGGGGGGTAACATAGGCTATGTGGCCGTGGCCTCATTCGGGAGTGTGGGGGACAAGGAGAGGGGCGTACATTCTCTATTTAAATGTGTACCGTGTAGCGCCACCTGGTGATTATGTCAGAGGATATTACAATTTCCTTTTTAACTCAACTGGACTACCGTCCAGTTGAGTTCATAAAATACTGAACCCTCCGGCATCCGTCGTCTGTCGTCGTCGTCTGTCGTCCATTAACTTGTCCAGTCAGTTCAGTTGAGTTCTGCTTCCCTGGAAGCTCTAGTTTACCTGTGCAACACTGAGGTTAAAGCACTCTTTGCATGGGTAAATTTTTCCTCCTTCCCTTCCCCCCCCCCCTCCATCCCCCGAAACGGAGGGGCCTGTCAAAGCCACCACTTCCCACCACCACCCCCCCCAAAACATGTATGTGTCGTATATCTTTCCCCTACCTCTCCCCTCCCCTTCCACTCCCCCCCATTCCCTTCCTCACCCTCCCTCTCCTGCCCACCCCCCGACCCCCCGGTACTCCTGCTAGTACTTTTATAAATTAGATATTTCTGTATTTCATTTTTAGTTGTTTTGTAAAGTTTTTTCTCAAACAAAATTATACTTTGACATTATGGGGTATTATGTGGAGATTAGTGACAAAATTCTCAATTTAATCTATTTTAAATTCAGGCTGTAACACAACAAAATGGGAAAAAATTCAAGGGGTGTGAATACTTTCTGAAGGCCCTGTACGTTGTTGTGCCTTTGGGTATACAGCTGTTCTGATATGCGTTTTTTACATCCCAATTGGAGGTGACTCGTACTTTCTGTTTCTACTTGCAGAACCTACACTTGTCCGATTCACTCAGTCCTGCCATCTTCTGAAAGCCATTCCCATATTCCACAGCTGTATTGGAACACTGGTACTGTTAGTTGGCTATGACTAATTTTGTTCCTTTGGAGAAAGGTATGTTTTCATGAAGGGCTCGTTCTACGCATGTATTCTATGGTAATTGTTTTGCGCATTTGTTTGTCACATATTTGGTGGCCCTCTTCTTGGCATTAGTAAGATGCTTCGTTTTCTGGCTCCTGGATTGTTGTATTGAGGTCGATTTTTGTTTTCCGTTTTTGTTGCTTTACCTTGTATGAATGTGCACTTGGCACATTTGTCTAGGTCAAATTACATTTGAATGTCGTCAGAGTACCGTTGCACTAATTTCAGTTGTTTCATTGTTCGGTGCAAAGAGTTCTAAACCATCCTTGTACAGTAGGTGTGTCACCTTTTTGGTTTCTTTTGGACGACCTTTCGGTCATCTAATCTCGATCTCGAAGAGATGAACTTATGAAATGGGTCGTTATGTCTGGATGTCCGTCCATCTGTTCTTCCGTCTGGTGATCTGTTAACTTTTTGCGAATTTGCTACTCCTCCCTTATCACCCGGCAAATTGTTCTGAAACTTGACACATGAATACAAGACAGGAGCCTCCAAAATCGCTCAGGCTTCGATTTTTCAATTGTGGATCATGGGGGCTACCAGAGGGGGTTACCCCCTGAAACTTTGGATGCATGGCTTTCTCAATCAGCTTGATTATTTGGGGATTTATCATACATTTGCATGCACTTTATCATCCACGAATGTGGGGCACTGCCAAAAGCTTTTTTTTATAGTCTATCCAGGCTGTGGACAGTTTGGTTCTTCTCATTTTTCATTGTTTGAGTTTGGCTTTGTTTAGTAGTAGGTGGTCTATTGATCCGTAACATCCTCTTTTACGTTCCTTATGTTTTGCCTCTTGGCCTTCTTGTTGTGTTAAGGGGTGGTACATCATTTGTGTGATGATTCCTTTTAAAAGTTCGTACATTGTTCAAGGGCATGTTACTGGCTGATATTTCTGAGGTAGTAACATGGTGTTGACTTAGTGGTTAGGGTGCCTGCTTGGGATCCTAGGATCCTGGGTTCGAATCCCGGTCGATCGCTGAATTAACACCAGGGGGGTTGACTCAGCCTGTCATCCCTCCGAGGTCGGAAAATTGAGTACCAGTTCACTAGTAATTCCCTGTGTTGCAAGAGGTGACTAACAGGGTGGGCGACAGGAAGGGCATCCGGCCATAAAACATTGCTTCAAAAAGGGGGCCACGGTGCCCGAAAAAGGCCAACCACTGCTCTGCGGGGAAAAATGGCCTCTAAAGGTGGTTCATTTCTGAGTTCGTTGGGTTTCTCAGGATTTTTGGATGAGGAAAAATGTGTGTTTGTGTCACGCTGGAATAATAAAAATGGTATCATTGGAAAGCTAATATTCGATTTACTTGTAACAAAAATTTGTGTCTGTTTAATCCGAGGCATTCCTGTTTTAAAAGCCTGTTTGCAGATGAGGAAGACAAAGCATGACCTAAAGCTTCAATGTCGCATTTTCTGCTATCATAGAAATATATGAATATTCCCGATGGAAAGCTAATCAGCAATTTACTTGTTTGGAAATGAATAATACCTTGTTTAAAAGCCACTTTTTCCATGAATGAGGAAGACGGCTGGGAATGGGTGCTTCGTGTATCAGTTTCAACGGTAACATTTATTATTCTACGACTGCAGGAACCTTTAGATTTTAGAAAGACACGGGAGTATAACGCAAAAATCATATAAAGTAATACTTGTCAAAGCAAAATATATGTGTTTTTAAGTGTATCGAAGGAGCACTCAAACAACAACCACAGCCACAACAGCAACTACGTGTTATAAAAGATCATATTTAGTGTGTTTTACCTCATTTTACATCGTCATTGATACTCTCAGATAGACATGCAATATTGTTACAGCGCTCCTGTCATCCCAGTGGTCTGGTACAAATCCTGGAAAACTGCGTCAAAGCGGCAGCAACGGCCAATTGATTCAGTCGCCCCGGGCCGGATAATCGGTCTATCCACCCCGATACCATACCGAGTAGTACAACCGATTCAGTCAATGCGCTACACTCATCGGTACCATGTGCCTGATTCCAATTAATGACCGAGCAGAGCCTGTGAGCACACGGCACAGTCTTGTTACGGGTGCTGCTCACCCATATTTAATTTAGTCCTTTAACGGATGTGCCAATTCCAACAGTGATCACAACCACTCGATTCACCCCGAGACCAAGTCAGTTTAATAATGAATGGCACACGGGGGCAGGAATACAAATAAGCAATAACACAATTAATGGTAATAATAAGCCCTTACCCTCTACCGAATACACGCACCCTAGGAAACAATTAACATACAGAGATTGGGTAAATAGCTATGTCTTAACGGGCACACTCATTCCATATGAGATAGACAAGAGCGAGGGATAGAGAAGACAAGAAAATACTTGGCTGTGTCCGGCGAGATGCAACAGGAACCGGTGAAGAGCAACTCAGTCGAACCCTTGCTACAGGTAAATGATCGCTGTGCTGCAGCTCAGAGCAAGAGGAGAAAAGTGGGCATGGCTGGCTGAGTGGGGTGTGTCGCAGCGGGCAGCTTGAGCAGACCCCAAGTGGCTCCACCAGAGATTGGCTGCAGGCATCTGCTCCGTGCCCCTCTCTGCGCTCGCTTTTATAACAATCGGCCACACAGCCGCCGTGATGTACTTTTCCCCTCCCCTCTCTGCCACTATTGGCCAAAAGGCCATGTTTGTTGGCCCAGATGACCCCTTCCCCCTCGACCTGTCACATGAACAGTCCTTTCCCTTTCCTTGGGCAGAATGGATTGCGTCGTTAGTGCCTAAACTAAACGTAAAAGGCAGATTACAAAGGTAAGACCATTAAATAGGTGTTTGAAAGGATGTCGGTTTTTAGACACATGTTGGGAAGGGTGAATTATGTCTATTGTCTATCTATACATAAAACAACGCATATCTAATATCACAATTACATTACCTCATGCTTATTGCATTACATTCACCATGGAAATAACTAAACTATTCCATGCAATACCAATCCTTGGAAGTCATTTCCACAACAATGTATTTGTGAAGTACACCATGTTCTTTTGATTAAACCTGCGAACTAACGGAGGCATGCCCAGTATCGATAGATTGCATGACCATAATAATTAATCTCCCCTCAAATTGATGGCACACATGGATATAAACATAGCAACATTCGTCATCCCAGAGGTCACCAGCCGGAATATTTCTCATGGTTGTTTTGTCAGATGGCCTTGTGGTCAAGGAGAACAGGAGTTGCTTATGAATTGTTGCAAAAGACACATGGTTAGTGATTAAGAAGGCTCGAATCGAGCAGTGTAAAGAACAAAAGGACGAGGAGGGAATGGCAGGAAACTTAATGGAAGTGATGATGGGAAAACACCTGGCCGCCTATGCACCTGTTCAGACATGAATCATACGGCAACAGGAAGCTGACTGCCTGCATTGTTCAGTCGTGAAGGCCAAGGCTGCATAGAGCTGAAGTGGGAATGCCATGTGTAAAGACCAACAGGAAGTTTGTCTCCTGTCGTTGGTGGGACCTTGTGGCAGGCAGACTTCATTGGCAAGTGTTCGTTGAAATGCCAGGGCCTGTTTTTCTGCAGCCTTGGGCTACTCTCATAGCTGCAACGACTCTCAAAGACTGCTCTCACGTGCAGTCTAGTAGTACAAGTAGTAGTAGAAGTACTATTACTATTATCAGTACTATTACTACTGCTACTATAATGTGCTTGTACCAGCACATTATAGTCAGGTACAAGTTGAGGAAAACTAATTTTAAAACACATTGCTATGGATGGTTTAAGGGGAAATCTATTTATTATGTACTGTTACGGATTCGTCACTTCCGTTGTTGTGGTTTTCATCCACTGTAAACATTTTTGATTCCATGTACTATTATTGTTGTCGTTTAAGGGAAATAGATATTACTCATTTCAAAAGGTAAAAAAGTTAATATTTTAAATGAAACCGGAACCGGACGACGACGAAGAAAAAGAGGAAGAGAAGGCGGAGCGAGTGAGTCGGGGAAGAAGCCTAGCTGCTTTGAGGTCTGCAGCGAACGATTGGTGAACGAGAGTCACAAGTGAACTTTGGGTTTCCCAGGAAAGGGATTCCTGCGACAGAGTTGTTATCGCTGTGACAGATCAACCTGCGTGTCAGGTTTTGCGGTTGATTCCGAAGAGAATCATCGTAGTGCCGTTACGCCTCGAGAAGGGCCGTCGGCCATTTTAACTCTCGCGCTTTGCGCTTCGCTCAAGGTTTTTCACTTCGCTTTAACCATTTTCACCGCATTCGGACGTTAATCTGGTGTGTGTGTGTGTGTAACGTGGCTTTTGGAGTGCGAAATCTGCGGTTTGCCGATTGAGAGCCGTCAAACGTCCATACCTAAAGGTGTGATTTCCCCGTCGCTTCTCGAGGACACCTTCGCCCATCTTTGGCAGTGTAACTGTCAACCCAACGGGATTCTGGTCTCGATACGACATCGTACGGACGATCACTGGAGTGGATCGACTTTGGCTTGATGCCGGAATACGACTTTGGCTTGATGCCGGAATACGACTTTGGCTTGATGTGGGAATAGAGACTTTGGGAATGTTCTTCTTTTCGCTCACTTGGAGCACAGTGAGTTTTATTGTACGAACCTGATGGTACCATCATAGGAAATATATATTGGTTGTACAATTGATTACTATTGTTGTTGTACTGTTATTCTTGTGTGATCTTAATACAATATTTGTTTGTTGGTAACAATTGGTGTGGTTTCACCATTGACCTTTGACACAGAATAACACATCTTTCTGCTGTGACTCCTCTCGGGGCTCGGCGGTACACCGTGACCAGGGGGTTTGGGGAGGAGCACGTAACACGTACGCATGGGTTTTGTAAACTGGTAATTAGAAAGGAAATGAAAAGAGGAAAATAAGAGAGAAATGAGGGTAGGAGGGAGTGTGGAGGTTGTGGGGAGAGGAGATAATAGGGATTGGGAGAAATGGGATAAAAGTAAAAGAAGGAAAGGGGCATATTGCAGGGGACAAGGGGTCAAAAATTCAACGTGCTTGCTATTCATTCCAATCTACAGTTTCCTCCATTGTCAGATTGTTGTTGTATGTATAAGTTAATTTCAAACCTGATTGTCTCAGCTTATCGTTTGTTGTGGTGTTGGTGTTTCTCAGGAGAACAAAAGAAGGAGGAGGAGGGGGGGAATGACTAGTTCGGACTAAAATTGGGTCATTTAGCACTCTAAACATCTAATAGGGGAGTAAATGTCGGCATACATCTGACTCAATGTGTTGTGCCTCCACGTCAAGATAATGTCTTGACAAGTACTGTGCCACATCTTGTTCAGAGCAACTAATACCACTACTACTACTACTACTAGTACTACTACTATTACCAGAACTACTTACTACTACTAGTACTACTACAACTACCAGCACTACTTACTACTACTAGTACTACTACTATTACCAGCACTACTTACTACTACTAGTACTACTATTACCAGCACTACTACTACTACTACTATCACTACTTACCACTACTAGTACCACTACCAGCACTACTACTACTACTACCATCACTACTTACTACTACTAGTAGTATTACTACTATCAGCACTACTACTACTACTACCAGCACTACTTACTACTACTACTACAACCAGCACTACTACTATTACCAGCACTACTTACTACTATTATCAGTACTATTACTACTACTGCTAGAACTACTACTATTACCAGCACTTCTACTACTACTCTCTCACTACTACCAGCATTACTACTGCTACTACCACTACTACTATTACCAGCACTACTACTACTACCACCCACTGCTATTAGCACTACTACTAGTACCAGCATTAATACTACTACTGCTCCCACTACTACCACCACTAGTACGATCACTACTACCACTACTGCTACTATTACAACTACCACTGCTACTACCACCACCACTACTATTACCACCACTCGTACTACCAATACTACTGCAGTGACATCATTTTGCCGTGGTTTTTATAATATATAAATATGCTTGCGCCCTGCTTTATCGTGGGATTTCCGGTCCGGGTTTTGGCCAAAAGAATTGGACGAGACGATTGAATGAAATAAATTGACTCAGAATCTGAACGTGTCAGGCGTCTTTTCCGCTACGCTAAACGACTACTTATTTTTCACGTCGTGAGGTAGCGAAGAGCAGGCAGACATTGAGAGGAAGATAAGAACGTGGTGAGGTAGCGATCACGTCGTGAGGTAGCGAAGCGCAGGCAGACATTGAGAGGAAGATAAGCACGTGGTGAGGTAGCGATCACGTGGTGAGGTAGCGAAGAGCAGGCAGACATTGAGAGGAAGATAAGAACGTGGTGAGGTGGGAATCACGTCGTGAGGTAGCGAAGAGCAGGGAGACATTGAGAGGGAGGGAAGCACGTGGTGAGGTGGGGATCACGTCGTGAGGTAGCGAAGAGCAGGGAGACATTGAGAGGGAGGGCAGAACGTGGTGAGGCGGGGCTCACGTCGTGAGGTAGCGAAGAGCAGGGAGACATTGAGAGGAAGAGAAGAACGTGGTGAGGTGGGGATCACGTCGTGAGGTAGCGAAGAGCAGGGAGACATTGAGAGGGAGAGAAGAACGTGGTGAGGTGGGGATCACGTCGTGAGGTAGCGAAGAGCAGGGAGACATTGAGAGGGAGAGAAGAACGTGGTGAGGTGGGGATCACGCCGTGAGGTAGCGAAGAGCAGGGAGACATTGAGAGGAAGAGAAGAACGTGGTGAGGTGGGGATCACGTCGTGAGGTACCGAAGAGCAGGGAGACATTGAGAGGGGGAGAAGAACGTGGTGAGGTAGCGATCACGTGGTGAGGTAGCGAAGCACATGGTGAGCTGGATAAGCACGTGATGATATAGCGAGGCACGTGATGATTTAGAGAAGCACGTGATGATTTAGAGAAGCACGTGGTGATTTAGAGAAGCACGTGGTGAGGTAGCGATCACGTGGGGAGGCAGCGAAGGGCAGTTATTGAGGAAGAGAAGCACGTGGTGAGGTAGAGATCACGTGGTGAGGTAGAAAAGAGCAGATATTGAGGAAGTGAAGGACGTGGTGAGGTAGAGATCACGTGGTGAGGTAGAAAAGAGCAGATATTGAGGAAGAGAAGCACGTGGTGAGGAAGGAGAACCACGTGGTGAGGTAGAGATCACGTGGTGAGGTAGAAAGAGCAGATATTGAGGAAGAGAAGCACGTGGTGAGGAAGGAGAACCACGTGGTGAGGTAGAAAAGAGCAGATATTGAGGAAAAGAAGCACGTGGTGAGGTGGAGATCACGTGATGTGGTAGAAAAGAGCAGATATTGATGAAGAGAAGCACGTGGTGAGGTAGAGATCACGTGGTGAGGTAGAAAAGAGCAGATATTGAGGAAGAAAAGCACGTGGTGAGGTAGAAAAGAGCAGATATTGAGGAAGAAAAGCACGTGGTGAACTGGATAAGCACGTGATGGTATAGCGAAGCACGTGGTGAGCTGGATAAGCACGTGATGGTATAGCGAAGCACGTGGTGAGCTGGATAAGCACGTGATGGTATAGCGAAGCACGTGGTGAGCTGGATAAGCACGTGTTCACTCAAGTCAGGCAGATAAATGAACACGGGAGTCGCCCGGATCACCCTGAGGGTTTGTTTTTGTAAATCCGGGCAGCATGGCGGGTGGGCGCTGGTTCGCGTCCACATATTGTTTGGAGGGTCTGCGCAGGGGGAACGTGCGTTGGGATGAAGACGAGCTCGTCGCTCGTTTAGCAAAGCGGTGGATAATGTCGTAATGAGGCGACTGGAGAGCGGCGTGTGTGGCAAGTGGGCCCTGGGACCGCCCGACGGGTCGCTTTGGTCCTGCCCCATTGACCCGGATCTCTGCACTTTGCGGAGTTTAGGGAGCAGATCCGCAAACTCTTACAGATAAGCCTCCATTGCCGACATCTCTCATTCCACGACCACGAACAGGCGATGTTTATCCGACAGAGCTGGTTATGTTCACGAGAATGTTAAATGATAATAAAATAGCTGCTGTGTAACTAACATGGTGCTGTTCTTGCATCCATTTCGGAAGGTTATTGACTTCAAGCCGAGAAGCTGACGGTCCAGAGAGAGAGGCGAGGGGTGCCGGGGGCGATGCCCTTCAATTCCAGGCAAAGATCAATGGGAGGCGGAGGAGGGCAAGGGTTCAAAGGTGAACAGGCGCAACGCTGACCCCCGTGCAGAGGCAATCCCCATCGTGGTACAAGCCGAACTGCACTCCAAGTGTCCAACCTCCTCCCCTAACCTCACCCATACCCCTCCCCTACTCCTTCCCCTACTCCTTCCCCTACTCCTTCCCCTACTCCTTCCCCTACTCTCTCCCCTCCCCTCTCCTCTCCCCTCTCCCCTCTCAACCCTCTCCCCTCCCCTACTCTCTCCCCTCTCCCGTCTCTTACTCCCTCCTTTACTTCCTCCCCACTCCCCAACCCATAGCAGGAACATGCGACAGGCAGCTGAGTCAATACGTAAGCAAAGGGTTCCATTCCCGCGGGTCCTTTTCATCCGCAGTTGGTCCATGCCACCCATTGTTGGCTCCCTGCTTTGCCATTCATCCGCAGGAGGTTATATGTCCAATCGCCTCAACACTTTTCATTTTAATCTGCAACTTTATCCCTGCGTCTCCACCTTCATTCCCTCTGATGCTCTCAAATCATCATCACTCGACGCCGTCAATGCCCCGTTCCCGTGATCCATGATGCAGTGCAGTACCTACTACTCCCATCCATTAATTCCCATTCCTATCATCCTCTCCTTCGCTCTTAATCTCCTTGTATTCTCCCAATCCACACTCGTCGGAGAATCGGAGCCTCATCTTGCATCGTGTGGCGTCGGCACCGAGATGAGTTCAATTTGTGCGTCGAAATTCGAGAACAGTTGTCGCTCTCCTCGAATACCATACTACAGCATGTTTTACCGAGTGCTAGAAGGACATCTATTTATTCCATATGCATACCGGGGCGGTGGGGTAGTTGGAGGTGCATACAAAACTGTCATTTAAAATTAATACTTAACGCTGTATTTTCTCGAATCATTTTGGGAACCTTAACACCAACACATATTTAAATTTCCTTTAGAACATTAAATACACTAGAGGTACCGTTTCCTACGGAAGCTGCCATGGGGGTCCTGTTATTTTATTATCGCGTTCCTGGTGATTAAAATCTTTCCAAGGAACGGATAGCCGAACAAGCTGTTACTCCAATATTTAAAATGAACAAAAATAACATGTTTATTCAAAGAAATGCCGGTACAAAATAATACACGGCGAAACTAAATTTCCTATATGGAGCGCTCCCGCAACAGACCCAAACACGGACACAGGGGAAGACAACGATGTATAAAATAACGGTGTGTGGTGATTTCGTGCAGTTAGCTCTGAGCACTGGTGGGGGTCTCGTCAAGAATCGTCGGCCCCGAGCACACAGTCCGGACCTGGCTCCGTTCTTGACGGAAAGAAGGCCGCCGTTCGCGCGCTGCTTGTCCTCACCGAGCGTCCTCTCACTCCTGGCCTCACCGAGCGCGACACAAACATGAGTTGTCGCACAGGTCCTCGTTCCCAGCTCTTGGTTCGCAACTCGGCCTCATCACAATCCCCAGCAAGGTCTCGGCACACTGTCGCCCGCACCGAGGTCCAGAACGTGAAGAAAAGGGGAGAATCGTCAGCGCACAAATGTCTCCAGCAAAGTCCGGACCCAAGAGAGAAAATGTCTACCGTGCTAGTATTTTGTCTGAACCGCTCTCACCTCATCCGCCCTCTTCACCAATCAGCCAGTCCCATCTTTTCAATCCTCCCTGTCACTCAATGCCTCGACCAATCACGGCTCTCTAGGGCGTGGCCTTCAGCCTGCCTGTCCTTGCGGTGATGTAGCGGCTTCCGCACCAGCGGTATTGTTCATGCCTGGCTTCCGGTTGTTTTATCATTAATTGGTGCCATTGAATGCGCGATTCTAACAAGTGTCTAATGCGGTACCATGAGACAAAGGGATCATCACAGAGGGACCGACATACAAGGGATAATTTACCTTTATTCCCTAAGCTAGTTAACATGCCCTGCCCCCTCGCGATGGGGACAAATATACAAGCTTAATCCGAACACATGGTCTACACAAGTACTTGTTACATCAAGGTTTCCACACGACATTCGGAGCACCTACCTATACAAAACTACCTGGACTAAAGTATCCCTACCCCCACAAACGTAACAATATCTTTATGATGATTAATATTTAATACCATAGCTGAGTACCCACCATAGTATGGATGATCTTGTTCCAAGCGTAAAACACGCCGCTTTATTTTGGGCGGTGTATAGGCAACAGACCGCTGCCTCGATTACTCCCGAAAATAAAATTAACCCGGATTACTAAGGAAGATAAAACGTGTACTAGTAGAGGAAACGAAAGTGAAAAAGTGGCTTAGAAATTGATTTGAAAATCATTTCATGTTAGAGACAGGCATCCAGTGGGAAGAGTTAGGGCATGGGGTGGTGCATTGGGAAAGGGTGGATGCCAGCTGAGATTTTTCCAAAAAGGGTCATTTTAACCCCTTTTTTGCCAAATTGTTATTTTTCAAATCAAGGAATTTGAAGATGATCTACTGCAAAGGCCTCAGTTCAAATTTTGGGTCAATTACATGGATATGGTCTCCATCTTGCTAAACTTCATACGAGCAGAGAGAGAGGGCAACTGGGAACTACATTTGACGTCATTTTCCAGGATGCTCCCATGGTTTGCTGTGTTCAACCACACAAATTATGCAAGATGGGGCCCAGTCTACTTGGCTGACATGCACTCAGCTCCCTCCAGCAATCCATCATCTCTTTGTTGGGGGAAACTTCACTGTCAAGAGGACGAAGAAGAAGTTTTGCCGGGTTTCAGTTGACCAAGCACTGGAGCATGTCAACAAAGTATCCAAAATTAGCGGTGGAATAATCGGCATCACTAGGAGGAATGCAGCACGTGACAAGTGGTGTCTGACCTATAATGAGAAATCGCGTTTAGCTGAGGCAACGTACAAGATGTTTGGAATAGATGTTGACAGGGACCTGGATGCTGAATGGTGTTATCAGGAGGTTGGGCCCACGAGACTGAGGAGGGATGCAGAGGACCTGCACAAAATCATGAAAGAATTCCAGAGGCTGGACGTCTTCATCGATTCCGAGGACCATGTTGAAGACCTGGTGTGCCTTGGCACAAAGGACGTCGTCCCAGACTCCATCAAAGAAGAAGTCCTCAAGGCTGGTGAAACAGGAGCATCCCTAGTTGAAACATTTGTCTCCACTCGCCTTATTGAGAAGTCAACAGACTTTCATGCTACATTATCTAGGAACAAAACACCATCAATAAGCAGGATGTACAAAGTAAGCATTCAACCAAGTGGAGCTGGCAAACAGAAAGAGATCAAAGCTGACAGGAATCTAATCCAAAGACTGTTTGTGGCAGCACAGGGAGGGAGAGATGTAGACCTGAATAACATCCTGAGGCATGAGCTTTCATCAGTCCCACGTGCGCTAGCAGACACCAATGGGAAACTCCATTCTACCGACAAGTCCCAGCTTCAGGAAATGCTGACCAACGACATAGAAGTGTCAAAAAACCTTCCCAAGAGTACAGCAATAACCTGCTTGATCATTGACGGCCCTGCACCGATACAAGCAATTGGCAAGCCTGAGAAATCAGAGACTTTTGGAGATCTGAGCAATGTATTCTGTACCAGTGTCTTAAACCGCTTTGGTCCCATGTACTCCAGGGTTGATGTTGTGTTCGATCGGTATCAGGAGGTCTCCATCAAGTCTGGCACAAGGGAAAAAAGAGCCGGCAAAACCCGCCCAATCAGACGTGTCATCAGTTCAAAGGATGTGAAGCTCCCCTCCAACTTCAACTCATTCCTCAGGCTCTCTGCCAACAAGGCTGACTTGGCAGCATTTCTTTCCGGATCTCTCATAGAGATGGCGGAGAAGGACCTACAGCCAACATATGAATTAGTTGTTGCCGGCGGGTTTGAGGATTTGATGAGGGTATGGATTTCTACCGGCAGGAGCACCAACTCCATGAACGCAAACCATGAAGAGGCGGACACCAGGATTATCCTGCATGCCAGGGATGCGACACTACAGGGCTACCACAGATGTGTCCTTCAATGCCGAGACACAGACGTCCTGGTTGTGGCACTGGGCCTGCGAGATCACCTATCTCCAGAGGTGTGGTTCAGTTCAGGATTGAAATCCAAACGTCCCTTCATCCCCATCCATCAGATCTCACTACCAGAAGACCAAATTCAGACAATTATTGCATTCCATGCACTAACAGGTTGTGACACATTCAGCCAGTTCGCCGGTATAGGGAAGAAGACTGCGTTGAAAGTGTTCACTGAAGAGTCAGCATGCCTCCAGAAGATGGGGTCTAAAAACATCAGTGACCAATTGATCCAAGACGCTGAGAAGTTTGTGTGCAAACTGTACCTAAAAACCACCCCTCTTACGGCAATTGATCAAGTTCGCCGAGAAATGTTCCTTCAAGGAAAGCGTTCGCTTGATGCTCTTTCCCCCTCCAAGGATGCACTGGAAATGCATATTCGTCGAGCAAACTACCAATGCCTTGTCTGGAAGGAGTCACTAAGCCCAGTGCAAGATCTGCCTGAGCCAACAACCAGTGGATGGAAGAATGATAGTCGTGGAAACCTCGTTCCCAATTTGATGACCCTGAGCCCTCTTCCAAAAGCTTGCAAGGAGCTTGTGAGCTGCTTTTGCACACCTGGTTGTGGAAAAAGATGTGGCTGTTTCCATGCAGGACAAAAGACCTGCATTAGTGCTTGCCCTTGTAGGGGATCATGCACCGATTCACAGGATGATGATGAAGATGTGTAGGTAGTCGGAGCCCCGGTTCAAACTATGTTATCCGTAGGTTGTTGGCAAACAGAATAAAGTCTCAAACAATACTCGGAATCTTGACCATGGTGGTTTGGAGACATTTTCCAATGCATACTGTATGCTATAACATCACACTTAACAATTCCATGTACCGGTAAATACAAAACAGAGGTTTTTTTCACAATTTCTATGTATTTTTGAAGACAAGGTTAATTTTCACCCTTCACTAATTGCCCACAGAGGGGTATTACATCAATCTTCCCTCACTAAAACTGCTCTTCTATGTGAGGATTGATAGATAAAAGCAATTAGAACCAGTAAATTTAGTTTTATATGGCATTTTGCATATCTATTAGAAAGTGTGAGAAAATTACATATTTTTGCCGTAGGTTGACCTTTGACCCCCACTGTAACCATGGTAACCCCTTAGTTATATATTTTTTAAAGAAATACTGAGATGCATTTTGTAGGCAATATCATCAGCAACAAAATGATGTATAAAAACCCCATGTGGAGTAAAATGGCTGAGAAAATAAATGGGATATTGTTACAAACATCTCTTCTCTTTTTCAACACTTCGGAAATACTGATTTAGCAAAAAATGGGTTAAAAATGACCCTTTTCGGGAAAATCTCAGCTGGCATCCACGCTCCCCCGATGCACCACCCCATGCCCTACCTGTTTCCAGTGGATGCCTGCTTTTAACATGAAATGATTTTCAAAATGAATTTTTCAGGCTCATTTCCTCTACTATACTGCTTATGCGAAAACTTGCACATGCACAACTACAAGGTCGTATAACTTGTTTATGTCGTATAAGAATGAATAATAGTTTGTGTCAGTTTTTTCATAGTTTGAGTTTGCTAAATAAAAAATTTTTAAAGCTGAGGGCGAAGGCCCAATTGCCCAGATTGGCAATTATTCTTCTTAAAGCACCTTATAACCTGCATGTTTAAAGGATTACTCTGATATAGTAAAATAAAGGGTATACTCTCACTTATTTCCTTTTCTTTTTTTTTTTAAAGAGAAAGACTTGAACTTTCGCTCGGAAAATGAAAACTCACAATGAAACATTTGCACTATCTTTTCGTTTTGGTAATGTAAAGGTAATTTAAGGTCTTGGGTTCATACCCAAAAAATAAAGTGATAACCTCTCCATTACTATTGAACCTTCCAATAACCCTGTTACGTTTATTTGGGGGGGGGGGGGAGGGGGGAGGGGTTTAGAGATTACCTTAGAAGAGATATAACTGTATTGAATAGTATGGTCCGTGTGCGAGTAGGTAGCCAATCTCGATGTGATAAGCAGGTAATCCCATAGCAATCTGCCCCGTTCTTCTCTGCTTTTAGAACTCTGTCACCTGTGCATCTGGTAGATGTTTACAGGGAGGTTTGTATGCACATTTATTTTACTTAATCCCTCACTATCTTTTACAAAGCATCACCCTCCATTTTGTGCACATTCAAACAGACCATCCTTAAGCTGACGTGTCCCTACTTCCTTGCATTAAGATTTGGTTCTTACTCACACACGGACCATGCTACTCTATACAGTTCTAGCTCTTATAAGGTATTCTCTGACACCCTCCCCTCCCCCGAATAAACATAACAATACATATACATGGAATCAAAGGAAACTTGCACATGCACAATACATATACATGTACATATACATAGTTACATAGACTTGCTCCATTAAATATAGATGTAAATATGGAAACAAATTGGTGTTTAATCTGCGAGCGTTATTCGGGGCACCATAGAGCTATTGTATGTGTATGAAGATGGAACCTGGAGCCTTGGCCGTGCAGGGCATGCCTTTATTATGAGAAGGAGATTGTTTTCACCGGGACAAGGCCATTAGTAGACACCAGCGTACATTTAGATAAATCATTAGGACAGGGGGGGTAATATACACTCTGTTAATTCCCCAAACTGTTGAATTCACTGTTGTACAAGACACAGCACCAATAAGGATCAGGGATGTTTTAGCTCCTGCGGAAGATTGCAACAATTAACATTCCATACAAAATATTGAATACGATGCAAACATCGATATGGACAAAACAAGCAAAGAGAGAAGCGTAGGCAAATGTGTCGATAGCAACCATTGTTGTGATGTGTCTATGATGTCACAGTCAGTGAAGTAACTAAAGCCTTGGATCCTAAGCATGGCTTTATTCAACTGAATGAAACGGTGCTGAAACAACGGAAACTAAAGCATGGAATTACAAAATGAAGGATGAGAGCAAGATGAGTTATAACCTTGAAACCGAGATATGGGATAACAAGCTCTCATTGAATGTCTCGTAAGAGTTCGTATTGCAAATGTACCATATCTACGACAGTCAGGTTTACACAATGACGATGTAACAATTAACAGTTTGGGGAATTTATCAAAAGGAGGCGCAAAGCACCCCTCCCTTTATATAAGGGATCGTTTCTCTGTATGCAGCTTTAACAAGGGGTGGGGGGTGGAGGGAGGGAGGGGGAGAGGGGGGGATGGGGAGGGAGGGGGGATGGGAGTGCAGGGGTGGAGAGGGGGAAGGGGGAGAGGTGGGGTGGGAAGGGGAGGGGGCGGCAGGAGAGGAAGGGGGGTTCATATATATGCTGGTGGGTGAATGTGGCGTTCATCACGTTTCTGAGTTAAGTGTGATGCCGATCAGAAAGAGAAGAAGCCGAACATTGAAAATGACAAGTTCAAATCGCATTTTTACTTTTGGACGGTGGATGACACTTTTGGACCCGACCAACCTGCAACTAACTACCTGCACTTGAGGTAAGCACCTTGAGGCTTCGTACTTTTGTAAGCTTGAGGCTTTGTACTGTCCCAGGGTTTAGTACTTGCTCATTTAAATTGGGACATGAGTAATTTGGAATGGGGGGTGGGTGAGAGTGATGGCATGATCGGTGAAGGGATTGGTGTGTGTGCCACAAAGTGTCTTGTGGGTGGCGTTTGTTTATGTGTAAAAGGTTCTTGTGTTTGTATGTGGTCGTGAGGATGGAAATTGAGTGGTTATTATTGAAATGTGTTTGGAAATTTAAATTGTGAATGGGGACTTCACATGTAAGCTGGCAGCATCTTTTTGTGACATCTTTTTATTGGAAATATGTGGTTGAGAATTGAATGGCAGCGGGGGAGGAAATGTTTTTGTGGATTTTGTAGGTGGGGAAGGTGTGTGTATCCGCAGGTACGGATCAAGCTCTGGAGGAGCTTTGGATCAAGCTTTGCGGCCTTCTCTGCAGTAATTGCCCCTGGCAGCCAGTGGTGTCTGGAAATTGGGTGCCCGTCGGTGGTGGGGTCTGTTTGGGCACCCTGTGGTGTTAGGGTATGTGGAGACCCTTGGCGACGCTTGAGGCTGTGTGAAAGCCTGAGGCGACGGAGCCTGGTGTGGAGACCTCCCTGGCGGGATGACAGCTAGTTTAAGTTAAAGTTAAAAGGGGAAGGGGGCAAGGTGAAAAAATCGTAAGTCGGGCGACTTGTTTTTGGACCGTGGGCACCACAGCCTGAAGCGCCCCCACCATCTTGCTTGTACGGTACCTCCCCACTGCCTAGTAGAAACACACACACACATGTGAAATTACATCTAGGCCATGGTCTTGCAGGGGGGTAAAATTCGTGCTTTGATGATTTTTGAAATGTGTATGAATGGTGGGATTTGTGTGAATGAATGTGGGCGAAATCCACCGAGCCATGTCACTCACCTGTAACACCGGGGCAGGGCCCGTGAAAATTTTGGGTGCATTGGGATGTCTCCGCAGGTAACGTTGGGTAACATGGCATCCACCGGGGGATGTGGTCTGCAGGAAAGGGTTGTATAAATGTTTTATTGAATTTTGTTGCATTTTGGGGTAAGGCTTCATGGTTAAGATAGTTTTTGTGTGCTTTGACATTTTTCTTCCTGCCCCAGGAGTTAGGAGCAAGGACTTCAAGTTTTGTAAATATCTATCTATAATTCCAGTAATCTCTGTACGTTTGTACGTCTGTTTGTCTGTGACCGCTGTTTCTCGACAACCACGGGTCCGATATACTTTTAACTTGCCAGGTATATTGCTGGGGACCCGAGGATGTGCCTTTTCAAGGTTTCATATTAATCGGACAATTACTTACCGAGCTATGTCCAAAAAACGATTCAACCAATCAGAGAGCAGCGAACGATCGCGTGTGCCGAACGTGGAGGACACACTCTGCCTCGGATGGCACATTTGAGAGCGTATTCATTTATTTCACGTTTGCAAACTATGTTGGCGTTAAACTATGTTTTAAAACTAATAAAACCGAATTTGCGATTCATTCGCTTTCCTGCGCGTTTGTGCACGCGATGGCGATTTCTTTACCAAACTCCGGAAGCCGTTCGCTTTGGACCAAACCATTGCATGTAAATAGAGGGGGGGGATTGTCACCGTACTCGCAAGCCGTTCGCTTTGGACCAAACCATTTCATGTAAATAGAGGGGGGGGATATAATTTTAGATATAGATATAGTACGGGCAATGCCCTAGTATTTGAAATGTGAATTGTTGCTTAAGGGGGTAGAACGTTAAGGATAATAGGTAAGTAGCTACGGCTCGCTTCCCATAGCCCTCCTGATTTTTTTCATAGGCTAATTAAGTGTGAGTTGGTATGTGTTAAGACTGGAATGGTAGCGCCTGCAGTGAACCTTGCGGGGGCTACGGTTCCGGGGGTGGGGGGGCTGTGTTACGTTTGTGGGGGGCAGACAATGATTACTTTAGAGCCAGGTAGAGTGTATTGATTCGTGTGTGCTGACTGTCGTGAAGAAGAAACAACCTTGAAGTGTAATAAGTAGGAAATTTGTGTGGACCGTATGTCGTGGAAAACCTTGTATCTTCATCCCCATGAGAGGGGTGGGGTTTGTTAATTATCGAGGGATTATTGGTAAATTAATCCGCTGTATGTAATTGCCTCTGTAAACCTTTCCTGTGTTCCTTATGACACCGCACTATACATCATTTCTGTTTGAAAGAAAATCAAACGGAAGACCAGATACTGCATTGGAGGAACCCGAATAAGCAAAGATGGAGTCATCAGGAGAAACCCGAATAAGCAAAGATGGAGTCATCAGGAGGAACCCGAATAAGGAAAGATGGAGTCACCAGCAGGAACCCGAATAAGTAAAGATGGAGTCATGAGGAGGAACCTGAATAAGCAAAGATGGAGTCGTCAGGAGAAACCTGAATAAGCAAAGATGGAATTATCAGGAGGAACCCGAATAAGCAAAGAAGGAGTCATGAGGAAGAACCCAAATAAGCAAAGTTGGAGTCATCAGGAGGAACCCGAATAAGCAAATATGGAGTCATCAGGAGGAACCCAAATAAGCAAATATGGAGTTATCAGGAGGAACCAGAATAAGCAACGATGGAGTCATGGGGAGCAACCAGAATAAGCAAGATTTGGAGAGATGAGGAAGAACCTGAATAAGCAAAGATGGAGTCATCAGGAGGAGCCCGAATAAGCAGAGATGGAGTCTTTAGGAGGAACCCGAATAAGCAAAGATGGAGTCATCAGGAGGAGCCCGAATAAGCAATGATGGAGTCATGAGGAAGAACCAGAATATGTAAAGATGGAGTCATCAGGAGGAACCCGAATAAGCAAAGATGAGGTCATCAGGAGGAACCTGAATAAGCAAAGATAGAACAATCAAGAGGAACCCGAATGAGTAAAGATTGAGTTATCAGGAGGAATCCGAAAAAGCAAATATGGAGTCACCAGGAGGAACCCAAATAAGCAAAGATGGAGTTATCAGGAGGAACCAGAGTAAGCAACGATGGAGTCATGAGGAGGAACCAGAATAAGCAAGATTGGAGTCATGAGGAAGAACCTGAATGAGGAAAGATTGAGTCATCAGGAGGAACCCGAATAAGCAAAGATTGAGTCATCAGGAGGAACCCGAATAAGTAAAGATGGAGTCATCAGGAGTAACCCGAATAAGCAAAGATGAAGTAATCAGGAGGAACCCGAATAAGTAAAGATTGAGTTATCAGGAGGAATCCGAATAAGTAAAGATGGAGTTATCAGGAGGAACCCGAATAAGTAAAGATGGAGTCATCAGGAGGAACCCGAATAAGTAAAGATGGAGTCATCAGGAGGAACCCGAATAAGTAAGATAACCTGAATAGGATTCGGGTTACGTGGGTCTCCACGGTTCAGCTCTTTCATGGTCTCTGAATTCCATATAAATATCATGGCCTAATGGTTAGGGCGACGGGCTTGGGATCCTAAGGTCCTGAGTTTGAATCCCGTTCAGCAGTTGAATTAATACCAGGTAGGGTTGACCCAGCCTGTCATCCTTCCGAGGTCGGGGAAATGACTACCACGGTGCTGGGTCCTCTCTCAAGGAGGTTGGTGGCAGGATTTGCACTCCGGCTGCAGTAAAAACACCTCATTCTGTAGCACATACGTTGGTGTGTGCGGGATGGTGCTAACAGTGCTGAGGAGTCGTCCAAGGACGCAGTGACGTGCTGATCCAGCGTACGCTCCCACATGTATATGTACATATACATGTATATGTATATCCCACATGTATATCATCCCGCAGCCATTGGTGGTCTAACAATGGAATTCACTCTTACTACTCTCTCCTATACACCACGTTGTTAACGGTCCCAATAATTCCCACCTCGTGAGGATGACCATTGACCAGTGAAAGTCTTTGGCCCAAGTGGGATCGGCTGAGTTTGTTAAGGGTTCCAGTGATAGGTCGCCTACTCTTTGCGAAAGACCCCCAACAAATATCCCAATTTTTGTAACTGCGGCGGCCACGCTTCCCAGTCCGGGGGTCCTCATCAGGGAGGTTGACACGCGCAAGGGGCCACCAAATGAGAGCATACATGGATGGCGTGTATGGAAGAGCGAGAGATCCAGGAGGCGGTCCGGCTCGGGTCAGGCCCAATGCACGGCTAGGTGCTTCTGACGTGCCCGCGGCCGGACGCGCTCCGGGGGCTGAGCCAATAGCCCCGCCGTGCGCCACCAGGGACCTACGGGCGCTTTAAGGCCCGCGAGGCGCTCCGATCGACCCACAAGCAAAACGTGCGGCACGTTCGGCGGAGGAGAAGCTGCGACGAGGGTCGCCATCGAGGACAAAGGAATTGCGCGTGAGCCGCGACTCCCGCCCGCAGGGCGCCCTGTGCACGGCGTGACGACCCGAGCGGTGGATCATTTCCCGACATGCGAAGCTGCGCGAGGAAGCGGCTCTTTTTGCGGTAGTGGAGGCTGCTGGGTGCTGCGGGGAAGCCGGACGGCGCGGGAGGCTCGGCCGTTGGGCGCGATGCGCTGCCCCCACGCCGCGCTGTGCGCATTGAGCGCGATTCGCCTTCTGCTCGCCGCCGCCACCGAGGTAGGCGACCAACTTTTCGGGATTGGAGGGAAGAGCAGCATCGGGGGTCGCAGGGGGGACTGTCTTCCAAATGCTCAATTTCACATCGGCTCCAGCCTCCAGCTGCGCCCGTGATGATCCGGCTTTTCTGCGTCTTCCGAGCTCAGCGCTCGTCCTCTGTTTTAGCGCCAAACCGCAAAGTCAAATGGAAAGTCGAGCGAGTGATCGCAGCACGTGCTTTATTTTCCCACGCGCGCGGACCTGGCATCGCCTGTCGTGGTGTTCCTTGTGACGCTTGTGCTGCGCCCGGGGGTCACCTCGATGTCGGTGTGCTTTGCGTGGGGTGGTGAGGGTCGCGAGGGGTACGAGTAGAGGGCCTGGGGAGCGAGTCGCCGGATGCCGCTGCGGTCTGCAGGCGGCGCCGCGTGTCTGAGCTCAGGCACCCCACCTCGTCGCCTCGTTCTCCTCCACTGCCATGGTAACGGCGAACGCCGTTCGCTGCGAGGAAAGTTAAAACGCGCGGGTTTTTCTTGTAACTCCATGTTAAACACATGTCGAGCTCCGGGAATGCGCGTGCGTGTGACGTTCGTCCACCAAACTACCTTTTAGAGTGTTTCCTTGCACGCGTATCTGCACTTTCGTGTCAAATCTTCGACGTCACACTTTAAAAGTGACGCAATTTTTGAAGTGTCATAACCTTTGAGACAATTGCACTGTTTCTTTCGGACGCAAAAATCGCTATCAAAATGCTTTACCTGTATGTACGTGACGTGTGTAGGAGTATATCGGCAGGTAACATGGAGCTGTCGAGCCTGGGTTCGATTCCCGTATGGCTAAACCAACTGTCAGGTATTGGTGTTTCACAGGGAGGGCGTGGCATCAGGAGGTGTGTCGTCCCTCGGATGGAGGTTAACCCGGGTATCCCCAATTCCCACTCTCGCCTGTCAGCATTATAGTTGATGGACGTTCATCTCATGGTGCATTCCTGAAGGAGTATGCGAGTAATCGCCGGCAACCTCTCTGCTTCCCCAGCATCCTGCCCCTCTCTGCTTCCCCCAGCATCCTGCCCCTCTCTGCTTCCCCCAGCGTCCTGCCCCTCTCTGCTTCCCCAGCATCCTGCCCCTCTCTGCTTCCCCAGCATCCTTCCCCTCTCTGCTTCCCCAGCATCTTGCCCCTCTCTGCTTCCCCAGCATCCTGCTCCTCTCTGCTTCCCCAGCATCCTGCTCCTCTCTGCTTCCCCAGCATCCTGCCCCTCTATCCTTCCCCAGCGTCCTGCCCCTCTATGCTTCCCAGCGTCCTGCCCCTCTATGCTTCCCCAGCGTCCTGCCCCTCTATCCTTCCCCAGCGTCCTGCCCCTCTATGCTTCCCAGCGTCCTGCCCCTCTATGCTTCCCCAGCGTCCTGCCCCTCTATGCTTCCCCAGCGTCCTGCCCCTCTATGCTTCCCCAGCGTCCTGCCCCTATATGCTTCCCCAGCGTCCTGCCCCTCTATGCTTCCCCAGCGTCCTGCCCCTCTATGCTTCCCCAGCGTCCTGCTCCTCTATGCTTCCCCAGCGCCCTGCCCCTCTATGCTTCCCCAGCGTCCTGCCCCTCTATGCTTCCCCAGCGTCCTGCCCCTCTCTGCTTCCCCAGCGTCCTGCCCCTCTATTCTTCCCCAGCGTCCTGCTCCTCTATGCTTCCCCAGCGTCCTGCTCCTCTCTGCTTCCACAGCGTCCTTCCCCTCTATGCTTCCCCAGCGTCCTGCCCCTATATGCTTCCCCAGCGTCCTGCCCCTCTATGCTTCCCCAGCGTCCTGCTCCTCTATGCTTCCCCAGCGCCCTGCCCCTCTATGCTTCCCCAGCGTCCTGCCCCTCTCTGCTTCCCCAGCGTCCTGCCCCTCTATTCTTCCCCAGCGTCCTGCTCCTCTATGCTTCCCCAGCGTCCTGCTCCTCTCTGCTTCCACAGCATCCTGCCCCTCTCTGCTCCCCCAGCGTCCTGCCCCTCTATGCTTCCCCCAGCGTCCTGCCCCTCTATGCTTCCCAGCGTCCTGCCCCTCTATGCTTCCCCAGCGTCCTGCCCCTCTATGCTTCCCCAGCGTCCTGCCCCTCTCTGCCTCCCCAGCATCCTGCCCCCTCTATCATTCCCCAGCGTCCTGCTCCTCTATCCTTCCCCAGCATCCTGCTCCGCTATGCTTCCCCAGCGTCCTGCTTCTCTCTGCTTCCACAGCATCCTGCCCCTCTATGCTTCCCCAGCGTCCTGCCCCTTTATGCTTCCAAGCGTCCTGCTCCTCTATGTTTCCACAGCGTCCTGCCCCTCCATGCTTCCCCAGCATCCTGCCCCCTCTATCATTCCCCAGCGGCCTGCTCCTCTCTGCCTCCCCGGCGTCCTGCCCCTCTATGCTTCCCCAGTGTCCTACCCCGTCTCTGGTGCCCCAGTGTCCCACCCCGTCTCTGGTTCCCCAGTGTCCCACCCCGTCTCTGGTTCCCCAGTGTCCCACCCCGTCTCTGGTACCCCAGTGTCCCACCCGGTCTCTGGTTCCCCAGTGTCCCACCCCGTCTCTGGTTCCCCAGTGTCCCACCCCGTCTCTGGTTCCCCAGTGTCCCACCTCCTCTCTGTTTCCCCAGTGTCCCGCCTCCTTTCTGTTTCCCCAGTGTCCCACCCCGTCTCTGGTTCCCCAGTGTCCCACCCCATCTCTGGTTCCCCAGTGTCCCACCCGGTCTCTGGTTCCCCAGTGTCCCACCCTGTCTCTGGTTCCCCAGTGTTCCACCCTGTCTCTGGTTCCCCAGGGTCCCACCCCGTCTCTGGTTCCCCAGTGTCCCACCCCGTCTCTGGTTCCCCAGTGTCCCACCTCCTCTCTGGTTCCCCAGTGTCCCACCTCCTCTCTGGTTCCCCAGTGTCCCACCTCCTCTCTGTTTCCCCAGTGTCCCACCTCCTCTCTGTTTCCCCAGTGTCCCACCTCCTCTCTGGTTCCCCAGTGTCCCACCTCCTCTCTGTTTCCCCAGTATCCCACCTCCTCTCTGTTTCCCCAGTGTCCCACCTCCTCTCTGTTTCCCCAGTGTCCCACCTCCTCTCTGTTTCCCCAGTGTCCCACCTCCTCTCTGTTTCCCCAGTGTCCCACCTCCTCTCTGTTTCCCCAGTGTCCCACCTCCTCTCTGTTTCCCCAGTGTCCCACCTCCTCTCTGTTTCCCCAGTGTCCCACCTCCTCTCTGTTTCCCCAGTGTTCCACCTCCTCTCTTTTGCCCCAGTGTCCCACCTCCTCTCTGTTTCCCCAGTGTCCCACCTCCTCTCTGTTTCCCCAGTGTCCCACCTCCTCTCTGTTTCCCCAGTGTCCCACCTCCTCTCTGTTTCCCCAGTGTCCCACCTCCTCTCTGTTTCCCCAGTATCCCACCTCTCTCTGCTTCCCCATTGTCCTGCCCCTCCATGTTCACTCCATGCCCCATTCCGCATCCTCTCGCCTCCCCCTCCCCATGCTCCCCATATCCTCCTTTCTTTCCCTCTCCCTGCCAAAAATGCCTCATCCCCATCCCCAAGTCAATGGACCTCCAACATCTGAGGTCTTTGTTCCATATTTGACAGACCTCACAATCCAAGCTGCCACTGGTAAACCTGATATTCCTGTATCTGCCGAACAAAATGCTTCCTCCCACAGGATGACCCCGATTCCTCTGTCTCTTTTCCGGTTCTGGTTCAACAGGTCTGCACCCTGTTCAAGTGGCGCAGTTGTAGTTTATGTCGAGAACTCCATTTCCCACTGTCCATGTACTCCCCTTCCCCCTCTTAACCCCCATGAGTACATTTGACTGCGTGTGTGCTGTGCCGTCCTCCTAACAGGGACGACTCTATTCACATCTCATTCTCTACCAATATGGACCATCTTATAACCACCAATCCCAACTCTCCCTTCCTCATATGTGGTGATTTCAACTGTCCCCATGCAAGTTCTTCAACCAGCCTTGGCATTGCAGCAAAGGATTTCTGTGGCTCTATGGGCCTGACCCAATCAGTGAACTTACTGACCCGTATTTCTCCCAATGGCATGTCCCTTCTCTTCTGGACTTGGTAATTTTTCTACTAATGTCCCCAGTTCCTCTTGTGCTCTAATAGGTTCATCCGATCATGTGCTTGTGAGAGTCAACATCTCTCTGGCTATTGGCAGAGAGCTGCCGCAACTCCATAGAGTTTGGCAGTTCACTCAAGTGATTGATTGTCAGAGAGCAAGGGGCTGCAAGCTGCCCTCTCATGTCAAGACTGGTCCTTCATTCCCACCTCTCCTGATATCAATACTGCCTGGGAATCCTTCCACCCAAGATTGCTTTCCCTTATGTACAGATTTGTACTATCTCATCTGAAGATATCATGCCTATCTTCTTGCCCCAGGTACACTGGATCCTGTGATGAGACAGTTGCCTTCAAGCAACTTACCTTCTCTTCCTGGAAGGCAAATCCTCAGATCATTCCATAAATCCTGGAACAAGTGTGTATATACCCTCAAGAAAGCCAGAAAACAACATCTGGCCGATCTCAAGGCTGAACTCTCATACCTATCTCCCTCAAAGACCTGGTGGCACCTTGTAAAGTCGGTCTCTGGTGTGCGCTCCCCTGCCATCCCTTCCGTCAACTCAAATGGCACCACAGCTGACTCCTCTCGTGAGAAGGCCAAATGTCTCAATTCTGTGTTTGCTTCCAAATATTGTTTCCCCAACCCCTCACTCTTGGTACCACCCTACCCTCTCATACCCCAACTACTCATGGATACTGTGTCTTTCCCACTTGAGAATGTGGAGAGGTTTTTGGCAAACGTCGACTCCAATTCTGCAACTTGCTCTGCGACCGATGTGTTCTTAAAACCTGCTCTTCTGCTCTTGCTCATCTTCTTTCTGCTCTGTTCGCCCAATCATTCTCTGTGGGTCAGTTTCCATCTGCCTGGAAGTTATTTTGAGCATTTGATACAGTCTGGCATCTCGCCTCTTAAAACCTGCTCTGCTGCTCTTGCTCATCCTCTTTCTGCTCTTGCTCGTCCTCTTTCTGCTCTGTTCGCCCAATCATTCTCTGTGGGTCAGTTTCCATCTGCCTGGAAGTCATTTTGAGCATTTGATACAGTCTGGCATCTCGCCTTGATATCCAAACTCTGTTTATGGCATCCAAGGCCAACTCCACACATGGGTCACTGACCTCCTCCACTCCCGTGTTCAGTGTGTAGCTCTTAACGAGATCTTCTCATCTCCTCTCCCTGTCAAGGCTGGAGTTCCTCAAGGCAGTGTCTGGGGTCCAGTCTTGCACCTGATCTTCATCAATGACCTTTCTGATTCCTTGGAAAATCCTGCTTATCTCTTTGCTGATGATTCCACCCTGTGCAATATGATCTCTCGTCTTTTAGACAGGCAGGCAGCAGACTCTTCCCTCTGCAGTCTGGCAAACCCTTGCATCTACTTCCTAAACAAACCATTTGAAGAGGCTAAGTCACGCAAATGTTTGGGCCTCACTGAAACACATGATCTATCCTTTGGCATATTTTCAAGATGGCCTCCAATGCCGGCCTCCGACTGCACATCCTTTACCGTGCAAGGTCTTTCTTTGTCCAATCTGAACTTTTCACAACCTACAAGACCTTCATTTGTAGCTCGATTGAGTACTGCTCTCCCTTTTGGGTTGGTTCCCCTGCCTCACACCTCGCCCTTATTGATGGCTTAAAAAGCGAGGCTCTCAAAATCATTGAGATCGTCCGCGACGAAGCTGAGTGTCTCGGCCTGTGACTCGTACATCGTAGACAGACAGGTTGGTGGCCTCCGTATTCTACCGCCTCCTTTTTGGTCTTGCACCCTCTGTCCTCTCTTCGCCCTCCCATGTTTCTGCAGGGCACACATGGTCTGCTAGTAACCCTCTTCTTCCCAAAATTTAAACTCCCAAAATCTAGGCTCACTGCTCACTTCCACTAACTTATTCCTCTTTTCTCTCACCTGTGGAAACAACTTCCTCAGTCTGTCTCGTCCCATTCTTCTCCTTTCCCTAAGCTCTTTTTGTTTGTTAGTTGTCGATTGGTTTGTTCCTTTTCTGTTTCATCCCTTCTTTCCACTTCCTCTTCTTGCTGTTTCATTCATCAGCTTGCATGCAGCTTGTTCACCTCCATGTGTTCTCCAAACCCCCTTCCATACACCTCACTCTCAGAAATAGCCAACGCACTATCAACTCGACTCTGCTGTTGGTGTTCCCCCCTTTCCATTTTGTTTCATTCCATTCTGCTGTAGCTCTTCCACGAGCCTCGACCATGTAGACAAAAAAGAAAAACATGGAATAAATTACAAATTCCTGGCCAAATTACCTTCAGTCGAACATCACACCTGGCCGGCCGGTTCGTGAAAGGCTCGGGCGAAAAACCTTCCCCACCGATTCTTCAAGAAGGTTGACATAATTATGCTCGAAATATACGAGTCTGAACCAAAATCGTATAGGTCTCATTAAATAATGGATGAAATTAACAAGACGTTGGTTCAGGTTTGTTAACCGTCGTGGGAAGGAAGGGGATGCTGACGTTTCGGGCAATAACCCCCTTCTCTTTTCAACCGGCCGTCATCCTATTTGTCTGTGTTCCACTTGTCTCTCGGTGCTTGAGCTTGTTCCGCCGCTCTCTGTGCTCATCGTGCAAACGGCAGGTGGGAAGCAGCACGGAAGGAACGCCACGCCTAGGGGAGAGAACGCCACGCCCAGGGGAGAGAACGCCACGCCCAGGGGAGAGAACGCCACGCCCAGGGGAGGGAACGCCACGCCCTGGAAGCGGCCACACAGGTGAGCGCGTGAAGCACATAGACTCATGAACAGCAGGACATACAATAGTGGGAAAACGAGTTCCATTTTTGCAGGTGACATGATTTTCGTACGATTCTCACAGGTGTGCTTTAACATTTCGAAAGTTAACAAATTGCAACTGTGGATGAAGTTGAGTTTTCGATATAAATAAGTTGGTGAAAGATCTATTATTATGGGAGAAGGTGAACGTAAGGTGGAGGTGACCCCTCCATCCGTAGGTAATTATTATTGACCACCATCGAAAGGTTGTTGTTGTTGTTTGTGCATTCATTGGTCTCTGACATCGCTGTGGTTGCACTTGGAGGAAGCGGATGGCACCGCCCGCTCGCACCCTTTTGTTCACCCTATAAATACACAATTAGCTCACCCTTTTGGGTTTATATGTACGTGTGGGTGAGGGGGGTCGACCTCCTCCCGTGCGATTGCGACTGAAGGTCTTTGACGGTTGTTTGGAGTACTGTCGGCTCAGCAGGTGCTGTCCTAATTCATTCTTTTGATCATTCATGTCCGGTTCTGTGACCACGTGGAGCAAGTCACGGATGAAGTACAAACTATAATCGAGGCGACGTTGAAGGTTTCCCGATGGGACGTAATGGGACCTCTTGCGGGGGTTACAGACCAAGGACGGCCGCCACCTTTGATTTTTATTATTATTATTATTATTATTATTATTATTATTATTATTGATGAGATGAAAATTCCGAGTTCAATCGCTTAACCGAGTTATCGTCCCATTCCCACCCACAACTTGTCTTACGGGTTCTTGCTATAATTGGCGAACACTCAATATTAGGGTGAATCGTTCACATTGCGATACAACAGGGAAATTTGGCATTTATCATCTGATATAGATACTCTTTACATTCACTCGATTAGCCAAGTAGAAAATACTGCTCCGGTTCTCCCAGATTTGAAGGGTGCCTTCTCCCAACTGCTGTTTTCAGATCTCCCCACAGGTGTTCAATGGGATTTAGATCTGGACACATTGCTGGCCTCCTCAGAACAGTCCAGCGTTTTCTCTTGAACCATTCCTGGGCGCTTTTTGAAGTGTGTTTGGGGTCATTGTCCTGCTGCAAGACCCATGATATTTGATGGAGATCCAGCTTTCTGACACTGGGTTGAACATTGCGCTCCAAAATGCCTTGGTAATCTCCTGATTTCATGATGCCATGCACACAATCAAGGCACACAGAACCAGAGGCAGCACAGCAACCCAAAAACATCACTGAACCTCCTCCATGTTGACTGTAGGGAAGGTGTTCTTTTCTTTGAAGGCTTCATTTTGTTTTCTGTAAACATAGAGATGATGTGCTTCACCAAAAAGCGTGAAGTTGGTCTCATCTGTCCACAGGACATTCTCCCAGAAGGAGTTTGGCTTGTTCAGGTGTGTTTTGGCAAACTTCAGTCAGGCTTTCTTATGTCTCCCTCTCAGCAGTGGGGTCCTCCTGGGTCTCCTACCATAGAACCCCCTTTCATTGAGTCGGCGATGGATGGTGCGGGTTGAAACTGTCGTACCTTGTGTCTGAAGGTCAGCTTGAATCTTTTTGGCAGTTGATCGAGGTGGTTTCTCCACAATTCGAACAATCCTTCGCTGCAATCTTCGATCAAGTTTTCTCTTGTAGCCACGTCCAGGGAGGTTGGCTAGTGCCATGGGCCTGAAACTTCCTGATAACATTGCGTATGGTGTACACAGGAACATCAAGGTCTCTGGAGATGGACTTGTAGCCTTGAGATTGTCCATGCTTGGCGACAATCTTGTGTCTGACCTCCTCAGACAATTCTCTGGTTTTCTTTATTTTTTCCATTCTCATTGTGGTACACACAGTGACACAAAACTGCAGAATGAGTCCTCTTCTCTATTCAAACTGGTTGAATGAGTGATTTTTATATTGAAGGCACCTGCAACTCACCATAGGTGAGTTCATTTCCAAAGTAAAGGAGAATCACCTGCTTGATATCTAATTATTTCTCGCAACTTCTAAAAGGTGCCAATAATATTGTCCGGGCCATTTTAGGATTTCTGTGTGGAATAAGCTAAGATTTAGTATTTTTTTCAGCTTTTTTGTTTTGTTCCACTGAAAACCAAAGAAATACAAATGTGGATACCATTTTTTTTTCCAAACATTTTCTGTAAGAAATGGTGCATTATTTGAAAAAAGTGCAAGGGTGCCAATATTTTTGGCCACGACTGTATACTGACTATTTAATACAGCAATTACAATGCTTAAGTTCATAGGTCCCTACGAGGTAGTCAACGAGAACATGACACTGACAAAGCGCTGACAAAAAAGACCCAATTTGGAACTTGAGCAAATGTCTTCACGTTGACCAATATTCTCTTGCAGCCATACCATTTCAAGAAGTCTGGAAACGAAGCTACTGTCGCACCCTCGAGGTGCTGGTGCGGGTGTCACGTGAGGTGCCGAATGCTGCAAGAAAGGTCACCTTCCGACCATCTTGTGTTCCTCTCCTACGCTGCGCCGGTTGCTGCAATGACCAGACCTACGAGTGTGTTCCTACGTCATTCTTCAATACCACCATGCAGGTACTCATTGGTCACCCTAAAGCGTTTACAATGCACTAGGCAGGTCATACATATGAAGTATTCAGAAATTGAGAGGTTTTGGCCAATCCTCAGCACCTGTATGTTCCATACATTCCCTTTTCATTCCCCCCTCCTCCCGAACTTACCCTCACCCTCCTTTCTCTCCCATCCTCCCTTCTGTACTCCATTTTCAACCATATCCTACCCTTCTCCGATGCCAGAAATGGGTGATGCATCACAAAGCACGCTGTCATTAATTATACATTAATATGGCTGTCATGTCACTTAACCAACTGGTCCACCAAGTTTTGTCATAATTAATCGGTGCACAACTTTTTGAGATATAGTGCTCTATCTCTCAATGGTGAAGAATCACTTTTAAAAATTCTAGTATCTGGATCTGGATCTTCACCAACATCGAATCAATTAGTCGTTGGCACCCACCCAACCTGCCCACCAAGGTTCGCCTGAATCCGTCCATAACTTGTGGAGATATCCTGCACACAGACAGACAGACAGACAAAACATAAATCTCAGATAAAGATCCTGGGTAGAGATGGGGGGTGACATCAGACGGTGGTGCACCACTTGATTGAAGCTCTGTAGGGAAGAGTGCAATTTAACTATCTTTAGAATGTAGGTCCACTTATGGGATAAAAGAGGAACAAAGGAGTGGAGGTTCAGAATCGGCCTGGATTTTAGGAGTTTAACCAGGACGGAGTTACTCGAAGAACGCGGGCACTCTCGACGAGCTGGGGAGGGTCGGAGAACTGAGAGAGGTAGAACAACAAATCAGACCATTGACCTGTGTGACACATTAGAGTAACAAGCCTTCTGCTACGGCCTCATCTTGGGAGATTCCAATAATGTCGAAAGTTTTAAATTCCACAGAATCCAGAGAGAGACAGATGTGATCCCGGAGTGCCGGCCAATCGGGGAGAGCCGTTCTCCATTGAGATAAAGCCAAAGGCCTTGCAGGATGTGAGTTCTGAATGTTTCAAGCAATGACTTGGAACAACAAAGGACGTCCATTCTACGGTTGGATTTGGAGGTTAGCTTTGCTATATGGTCGGCCCCAGGAGAGGACCATAATTGATAGGATTGGGAATTAAGCTTACTGGTTGATGGGATCTGTTTTTGCACCCATTTTTGTGCATGTCTGAGGTTTGCTGACTTCATATGGGAGGCAGCCAATGAGGAGGGGATTGAGAGTAAGCAACGTGGCATCATGACTTTGAGGAACGAGTCTGATTTGAGATTTCAGCATTGCCAGTTGCAAAATAATGTTTTCTGCCTTTCATACTTGATGCACTTCTTGCGTACCGTTACCTTAGAGTAACCTGAGGTTGCCCTTAGTGTGGATAACCTTCCATGTGAAGAAAACAAGTTGCTTAAATGCAACTGCCTCACCATGGGATTCAGTGTACTAGAGGATGGATATGATAGCTGAAGTTGTGATAAACTGGAGAGAGATTGGGAGGGACGGGGAGGGACGGGGAGGGACTGGGACGGACTGGGACGGAGACAGAGAGAGAGAGAGAGAGAGAATCGGCTTTTGTGGAAGTATTCCCAAGAGGAATCAATATCAGATGCTGTGGAAATGTTAGCCCAATCCTTTTTTGAGACATCAGATTATCGTCCCTGCCAGTTGGCCTGTGCAAACAACCATATTCTGTTTGCACTGTTCTTAAGTTTACCCGCGTACACTAAATACCCAGAGACTTATGGGCTTTAACAATAACGTGCTGAGGGCAGAGGAGGGACGGGATTGGTTGGATGGAAAGTTGGTCATTGCCAGGCCAACAGGGGAGGAGGTACCAGCTGCAAACATCTGGGTGGGGAGTTTTTCAGCTTAGGCCAGAGCCACAGAATCGCAGAAGGCCTTTGCTGCAATTCCATGACTAGTTGTTGCAGAGCGAACACCCTGCCAACTGGCATGGTTACAGTTGAAGCCGCCGCCGCCGATGAGGAGATGTACAGATGAGGAAAATCTAGTTGGGATGGATGCTTACCGGTTGATCCATGTTAGCAGAAGTTGATTGTATATTGAGTCATCGTTGGGAGAACAGTTCACCACACATACAAATATTAGGTGGGCGTGGAGAGGTATACATAGCTAAAGGTATTCCAGTTGCCTCGGAGGTTTTTAGTGGGGACAGTGGATTGTGGACAATGGATTCATTTTTCATAGATGGAACCTATGAAAGAGCGAACATTAATCACACAAAAAGTCAAACCGTCACATAAAACATATAATGAAGGGAGCGGTAGACAAGATGGGGAGAGAGGGGGAAGGACACAAACACAACATTTGAGAGCAGAGACATCGAGAGATCTGTGGGAGGGAGAGGGCTTGGGGGGAGGTGGGAGAGGTATAAAGCACAAGGACACTGCTAGAACTTCCAGGAAAGAAGTTGGTATTTCAAAAAAGTGGATCTGGGGTGAATTAGCGGGGGTAGAAAAGATCAAGGTTTTGGATGGGGGAAGATAAGAGATGGTGGTGAACAGCTGTTTTAAAGACCTGGAGGGAGGAGTGGGATTGAAGGGAGTGGGGGAGTTTGTTCCAGAGGCGGGAGAAAAGAGGAATGAAAGTGAGCAGAGTGTCTTGATTTTGGCAGTTTAACCATAAGAGGGTTGCTGACAGATCTTGTGCGACCTGTAGGAATATATGGGAGACAGAGCACAGAGAGAGCTGGGGGAGCAAGGCCGGAGAGGAGTCAGTAGAAGACAGAAAAACCACCCACCTGCCTGCGGTGAGTGAGTGAAAGGCCCTTGGAGTTAGCTTCATCACGGGAGATTCCAATGATTCTTCATCACGGGAAAGCTTTGGTTTCAACAGCGTGAAGCCGAGCTAGGTGCGAGGCAGGAGCACCGGCCCATAGGGGAGAACAGTATTCCATTGAGCTGCGGATGAAAGCCTTGTATGTGGTGAGGAGCTCAGGTGTGCCAAGGAAGGACTTCGCACGATGGAGGATGCCCAGTCGGCGACTGGCTTTGGAGGTCAGTTTGGAAATGTGGTTTTCTCAGGAAAGATCATGGCAGATAGTGAGACCCAAAAGCTTGAGCGACAGAACTTCTTGGAGAGGATTGTGGAGTTATGATTAGGGAGTATGGTGGGGTGGAAGAGAGGTTTAGGGGGCGTCAGGGCTTGTGGGGGATGGAGATGGTGTGAGATACTGAAACGAACGGTGTAATGGCCATGAGCTGGCACTTGCCTCAGCCCAGTTGTCTCTGTCTGGATATCAAGTTCTACCAAACAAAGACTGGTATCATGACCACAGTGAAGGGCTGGGATATTGAAAGAACACAGGAAAACAGCACGACAGCATCGCACCGCAACAGATGTTTTCCTTTGTTCATGGGGCACGAGGCCTGGCTTTGCGAGCCAAACAGAAAGGGTCGTTATTTGCACGTACACATGCACAGTTATGGTTTACACACATGGTTGGCTTTGGTTTTACTTTGGCACGTTTATTTTGTTTTGCATGCTTGTGGGACCATCATTTGCTGTGTATTTTATGCACCCATGTTATTTTTATGTGTGTGTTACATATTGTGCACATGTTGTACTGTATATACACATGTTATGCGTGACATGTTGTACAGTGGTATGTTTGCACACGCGTCTTGTGCGTGACATATTGCACATATTTTGTGCGTGCGCGCGTGCACACAGACACACACACACAGACACACACACAGACACACACACAGACACACACACACACACACAGACAAACACACACAGACACACACACACACACAGACACACACACACAAACACACACACAGACACAGACACAGACACACACACACACACACACACAGACACACACACAGACACACACACAGACACACAGACACACACAGACACACAAACAGACACACACACAGACACACACAGACACGCACACAGACACACACAGACACACACACACACCCACAGACACACACACACAGACACAGACACAGACACAGACACACACACAGACACACAAATAGACACACACAGAGACACAGACACACACAGACACACACAGACACACACACAGACACACACACAGACACACACAGACACACACAGACACACACACACGCACACACACACAGACACACACACACAGACACACACACAGACACACACAGAGACAAACACACACACACACACACATACACACACAAAGACACACACAGACACACACAGACACACACACAGACACACACACAGACACACACAGACACACACACAGACACACACACACACACAGACACACACACACAGACACACACACACAGACACACACACACAGACACACACACAGACACACACACAGACACACAGACACACACACAGACACACACAAACACACACAGACAAACACACACAGACACACACACACAGACACACACACAGACACACACACAGACACAGGCACACACACAGATGCACACACACACACACACAGACACACACACAGACACACACACACAGACACACACACACACAGAGACACTCACAGACACACACACAGACACACACACAGACACACACACAGACACACACAGACACACACAGACACACACATACACACACTCAAAGGCACACAGACACACACACACAGACACCCACACACACACACACACACACACACACACACACAGACACACACAGAGACACACACACAGACACACACACAGACACACACACACACACACACACACACTCACAGGCACACACACACACACACACACACACATAGACACACACACAGACACACACACACACACACAGACACACACACACACACAGACACACACACACACACACACACACACATATAGACACACACAGACACACACACACACACAGACACACACACACACACACACAGACACACACATAGACACATGCTTGCATCCTCATTCTGAAATATCCAATCCTTATCTGGAAAATGTTTTTCTGGTATCACTTGGTCTTGCAATGGAATGAGAGGACATAAACCGTATACCAGCTAGCTGGACTTTACTTATGGGAAATGGGATTTCGTTGTACTGAATATTTCTCTTCCATTAGTTTGGATTCTAATCCATATGTGTCAGAGTTGCAGACATGCCAATTGGCGGATTTCAGCTTCTTTGGTCTTAAAATTGATTGATCTGGATAGTTTAATGATGCAACTCCTTTCCCCTAGCTGTTGTTATCATGACATCACCCAGATCTTTATAGGGTTGGCTTAACATGAATGGTCATTTTAACAATGACAATTCATGTGAAGCCAACCCTATAAACATTTTGTAACCCCATTCTGAGTAATATGTAATCTCTTAATATTTTATCGTTTTATTCTGAAAATGCGCACATGTTGATGTACTTTAATGTTTTCTGTTTTTTCCTTCTCATCCCAGTGGCATCTCTGCCAGTGTTGGTGTTCACATGACCAGTGTCGGAGATTTTAAGTTGTTCGAATGCAGGGGCGATCCACCTTTATCGCTTGGCCACCTTTCTCCAGCAAACATTCTAGAATGACACTCAGTTGAGCGCACACCTCCGCCAGGCTGAACAGTTTAGGTTTTTAGTATCCCACCGATAGGCCGGATCAGGATTCGGACCTGAAGCAAAATTGAATTGGCTTGTCCATGTCGCCGAACCAAATCATCCACCAAGTTTTGTCCGAATCCCTCCACAACGTTTTGAAATATTGTGCTATATATCGTTTTTGGCCCATCTCTCAATGGTGAAGAATCACTTTCCATTTTCTGGTATCCCGATCCGGATCTCCACCAACATCTAAATGTTTGCACCACCTTGTCACATACCCAACCTCTCCGCCAAATTCCGTACGGATCCGACCGCAACCTTTTGAGATATCTTGTTCACAGACAAACAGAGAGGGGGTGAAAACATAACCTCCATCCACCTTCATCGGCAGAGGTAATAATAAGTTGCATGAAGCTTCGCTTCTGTCCTCGTACAAAAAGTTTCAGGGTCTCGTCATCCAACGATGAATGACCATTTTATGAAGTACTTTGTCTCATTGTTTTTCATTGTTATACCTCTCTCTACTCTCCATCTATTCTGGGTTTTTTAACTTATTATTTCGCTTTTGCTACTTGTTTACTTCCCCTATATTTATTCCAATTGCTGCTTCTGAGAAGCACATAACCAGCTGATCTAGGCAAATAAAAAGGCCAAACTTGTAACAATCGAATTACTTTGGAGCAAAGGATGGGCTGTCATTGAACTTGGTGCTGAAAGAAGAGGTATCGAGATATTACATCTGCTTTGTCGTCGTTTTTGTGACCGAGCTTTCGTTGAACACGAGACAAAGAGCTCGGCACGTTAGCTTGACGTTTGCGCACATTTGTGCAGGTGTCCATCCTCCCACAGGTGATGCGGATCAGGCCCTTGCACGAGCATCACCTTCAGGAAATGACGTTTGTACAACATGGGATGTGCGAGTGCAGGTGAGGAAACACGTTACCTTGAAATCGACCGGTTACGGTTCTCGACGATAGATTATTTAAATAAACGTCGCCCTTTTGGCCTATGATTGCTGGTATTTGAGTTTTCCATCTGCCGTACACTTCCTGGTTTTTGTCCCCCGTCGCACCGCGGAGCGAAAGGGGGATTATGGTTTTCCCCTCCGTCCGTGTGTCCGTCCGTCCGTCCATGCGTGCGTGCGGGCGTGCGTACGTGCGTGTGCGTGCGTAAGCGAAGGACCGCATTCGAATTTGGTGTGTGGGTGCAACCCACGTCAAAATCCAAGATGGCCGCCGCCATGTATGTCTGATGCCATGTATGTCTGAATGTTGTGAGCGGAATATCTTGAAAAATAAGCGAAGTACCAACTTCTAATCTGGTGTGTGGGTGTATCTAGGCATAAGGAAGAACGCTATTGAAAATGCCACGTCAAAATCCAAGATGGCCGCCTCCATGTATGTCTGAACCTTGTGAGCGAAATATCATATCATAGCATGTTTTCTGCGTCTTTCACTTTGTCAACTCACATCACTTCCCCGACGGGGGACCTAGGCGTAACGCTTGTCTACGAGAATTCTTGCCACACAATAATTATTATTGTTCAAAAACAAAACAAAATAAACCTGTAAGTCCCTTGGTCGGCCATCCCCACTGTGCAATGCAAGGTTTTATTTTGAGTCGGATTGTGCTTCCATGTGTGATTCGAGGGAATGCAGAAGGGATGGCGAAAGAAGGAAAACAAAATTCTGCAATGTATGAGCAACGCCTGTTATCGACAATCTTACAAAAGAAGTTACCGCCACTGGACACATTTCTGGCCATCTTCACGCATTTTTCATGTCTGTACAGCCCGTTTGCAGCTTAGACATTGCATCATGGCCTGTTCATAGCAAACTATGGTTTAGAAGGAAAAAACAAAAATTGAAAACACTTGCTGGGTTTTGTGTTCTATTTATTTATTTATTAAATAACCAGGCTGAACAAAAACAAATACAGCTGGTTTTATTGAAATTTAGCAATAACGCATTTGAGGTTGAAATCCTGATATATCCTCCGTATGGTAGCCTATAGTAGGTATTTATTACATACATAGATTTTCCAGAAATTTTGAACCGGTTCAAAACCTCCTTCCCCTTTCGTACATAAAATGGACGGTCCCTTGTCGGGCTCTCCGCATTCCAAATGTACGTTGTATATCTACATGTGCAAGAATGTCAATTAGCGTCGGCGAAGTTTGTAAATGCCACAAGTTATCCCAATTATTTAGGTACTCGACTGCGAGGCGCCATCGTGCGCCAGTACTTTCTGCCGTTCCCTCAATGCAACGGGCAGCTACAGCATAGCGTGTCAAAGATCACGAGAGTGTAAACAAGAAGATAAGATATATGTGGACTGGTTTACTGCCAAAGGAATGCGAGGCCGGGATGCTTCAAGAGGCGCGGACAGGCCAGAGAATCCCAGCACAGCAAGCAGTCGGAAAGTGGTGGGAGGGCTCGTTGGGAGAGCCCTGAGAGCACATGGTGAAGTCTATCACCAAACTGAGAATTTTTGACCTTGTTTTTTTTTTTTTTAAGTTTTACTTCAGAAAAATGGTGGACCTTGCAGCAGCTTTTATTGTCTACAAATATTCTAATGTGCAGACGGACATCAAATCTCCACGCATGGTGGCGCTACGAGTAGCCTATTCTGTAGATCGGTGTTCTGAATACTTGGGTTGATGGTTTTAATTCTTGTTGACAGAAATTCTTGTCATGTGACCCTTCTAACCAACCTTTTTGGGATAAATCTCATAATTCATAAATCTCCAAATTATCCCTTTTGAATCCACCCAGCCGGACTGTATACCGAGACAAGAATGACAACACGCTTCATATCAAGGGATTTGTAAAATTTCCCAATTTCTCTTTTTTTTCCATAGTTTCTCATTTTCTTTTTCCTTTTCTTCTGTTGTGTCCTGATCCGTTCTGTGTTCCAGATCTTCCATGAGCTTTGACTTTGTATACAAAATAAATAAATAAATAAATAAAGAAAAGCCGATGTATCGATGCCTTGCAAAGAGGTTTCAGTTCAAAAATTTCAGTTGCCAACCTTCAAACAAATCGTTAATAATTAATTAACGTTATTCACCCTGTAACTCAATGTAAATATCCATCACGTGGGCCTTGTCCAGTCTGGTTTGTATTTTGATTGTATTTCTAGTCGTATTTCATTGCATTCACTAGATTTGAGATTTTTGACAACTCAAAGTTGGTTACTTCTGCTGTACTAGTACCTTTGCGATTTTTAATATATACTAGCCGAAAGCACCCGACGTTGCCCGGGTTCTTTTTGAATGAATGTATTACTATAATTCAGCTTTTACTCACGGCCGCAGAAGATTGACTACTATAATTCAGCTCCGCTTTTAATTGCAAAATGGGCCAGCCCAGCCGAACCTAGCCTATAACCTTCCCGGGATCTGTCCCGAAATTTTTAGTTATTTTTGAATGTATTTACTACTATAGTTCAGCTCAGCTTTTAATTGCAAAATGGGCCCAGCCTGGCCGAAGCGGCCTCGACCGGCCTTGCCACCTTGCCTGTAACCTTCCCGGGGCACGTCCCGACATTTTAAGTTTTTTTTGAAGGAATTTACTACTATAATTCAGCTTTTACCCACGGCCGTAGAAGATTGACTACTATAATTCAGCTCAGCTTTTAATTGCGAAATAGGCCCGGGCCGGCCGAAGGTTGCCACCTTGCCTGTAACCTTCCCGGGGCACGTCCTGACATTTTAAGGTTTTTTTTGAGTGAATTTACTACTATAATTCAGCTTTTACTCGCAGCCGTAGAAGATTGACTACTATAATTCAGCTCAGCTTTTAATTGCGAAATGGGCCCAGCCCGGCCGAAGCAGCCTCGACCTGCCTCGCCACCTAGCCTATAACCTTCCCGGGGGCCCGTCCCGACATTTTTAGTTCTTTTTGAATGAATTTACTACTATAATTCAGCTTTTACTCACGGCCGTAGAAGATTGACTACTATAGTTCAGCTCAGCTTTTAAATACGAAATGGGCCCAGCCCAGCTGAAGCGGCCTCGACCGGACTCGCCACCTAGCCTATAACCTTCCCGGGGCCCGTCCCGGCATTTTTTGTATTGCAGGTTTCCTCCTCTTTTTCACCGTCCAGGAGATTAGCGCGTGCAGACAAACAAACAAACAAAAACTATATAGATTAGTCTGGATGTTAAAAAAAAAATTTATGGAGAGGTGTGGGTGGCATTAGGTAAATAGGCAGCATTTTTAGCACCCATGCTTGATTGTCTGCACATGTACAATGCTTAGATCCCGACTCCAGTTACTAGATCCCGACTGCCTTCTCCTTGTCTCATTGTGCGAGATCTGTATCTGTGCGCTCGTTTTAATGAGGGTAAACACCATTGATACATATCACTGAGTGTACATTTCCTGTCTTGAACTTTCAACAAATTTATCCTCTAAAACATCATCTAATCGCTTCTCAAAATATGCTTTTGCTAACTCTTTGATGTCCTTTTGATTTTATAATTGAATACAGAAAATCTAAAGAAGAGAAAGTACAAATTGAGGATTTTGTGGTGCACCTTAAAATTATATACAAACATCTGTCTAACCACTCACTGACTCACTGATATAAAGGTTTTGTGCTATATATGTGAGTTTGAAGGCTGAAATTTGACAAACTGATGCAACTCGAAGCCACACAGTTCCAGAAAATTAAAAATTAAAACTTTTGAGGCTGGTAGTTTTTGTTTGAGGAATGTACATTAAAATGCTTATACATATTCCGGTTAAAGAAGAACATCACATTGATCTGTGCATTGTACAAACAAACATGATGTCGGTGGAAGTCAAAGTTAAGTTGTTATGCAAATATAACATTGCTGTGAAACGAGTGGACAAATTGGCAACAACGCTCGTCTGCAAATAAATACAGACAAGTTGACATTGGCACAACCATAAATGGTTGACCACCAGTGGCCTCGATATATGCTTGTGCACGTCTTCTCATTGGCCAAATCAGACGATCCATCTCTCATTGTTGGGTGTTCTGCCATTCCTCGACCAGTACCGCTTTCAGTTGATCCAGAGACTGCAGTACATGGACTTGTCGACCATAAAGATGCCTTTCGAGGATGTCCTCCAAACATGTTCATTCCAGAGATTGTGCAGGCCAGTTCTTATGAATGATGTTGTGGTGCGAAAGTGTAGCATTGACATGTACATCCGTTGGGCTAGAGTGGTGACTATTGACATAAGGATCCCTTCTGTAACTGACACCTGTTAAAGCACCCCTATGAATGATGACAAGATTACTTATTCAGCCATCTTGAATGCCATACTATCAGACTGCCCCAATCAAACCGATTGTGCTGCCTAATGGCAAAACTAGAACTGCACTCAGTAGAGCGCATACCTCCGCCAACCTGAACAGTTTTTGTTATGTATCCACTGGTAGGCCGGGTCTAGATCCGGACCTGAACCAAAGTCTAATCGGCTTATTCTTGTCACCTAACCAACTCTTCCATCATGTTTTTCATAACTCGTCCACACTTTTTGAGAAATTGTGCTAAAAAAAAATATATATCGTTTTTTGCCATATCTCTCAATGATGAAGAATCACTTACAATTATAGCATCCGGATATGGATTTGGATTTTCACCAAAATCTCGTCAATTCGTCCTGGTAACACACCCTACCTCTCCTCTAAATCCACCCACAACGTCTTCAGATAACCTGCTGACAGACAGAAAGACCGACAGACAGTTGTGAAAACACCACCTCTGTCCACCTTTGGTGGTGGAGGTCATTGGCAAATCGTTTCCCACCTCGCCTCTTTTATCCTGATTGTCCATGTTGAAGCCAGAATTTTCTAGACTTGTCTGTAAAATGATCATGGTTGCAACGGTTCACCCCCCAGTGATGTTGGCTTGCCCATCGGATGGGGTGCTGTAAATGGTGCTGTATGGGAGGCACTGCAGTGATCTTTTAGATGTCGTACCACTGGCAACTGTCTGAGTTCATACTTGATGGTCGTTCGATCTTTCCTGGTCATTCTGTGAGGAACGCCTTTTAATTTCAACCTGATATTGAAATTAAAATGCGTTCCTTTCAGCAAGGCTGACAATATAAAGATCCTCACAAGGAGTTGTAGCTCTTCTGTGACCTGAACAAAGTCTCTCCGTGAACCATCTAGTCTTGCGGTACCTTGTCACTACCCTATAAATGACGTGTCTGAGATGATCATTGTACGGGGAAGCTACAACAGTCAGAGTTGTACCCCTTCAAATCATCCCAGTCGCTTGTGCCAACTCATTTTGTATTAACGACACCTATCCATTCCTAAAATTACTTGGACATCATGAGTGGTCAATTTATCGAGGGTTATCGACCTAAGTTGTGTGCATACATGTATGCAGAGGAGGCGTGATTTACACATGGATTTTCAGGAACCTCGGTTCTACATGTTGTAGAACATTAAATGTTGCAATTCAATTATCTTGATTGAGTTTCTTTCTTCTGTAGCCATGCTTTGCCTAAACATTCAGTAATAAATTTCTGAACTGTGAAGCCACAGTTTATAAAGTTAGTATTTAATTGTTTTTTTTTGTGAAGAATATACATATACTACATGACCAAAAGTATGCAGACACCCCTTAGTGGATTCGGCTATTTCAGCCACACTCATTGCTGACAGGTATATATAATCAAGCACACAGCCATGCGATCTCCATAGACAAACATTGGCAGTAGAATGGGCCGTACTGAAGAGCTCAGTGACTTTCAACATGGCACCATCATAGGATTCCACCTTTCCAACAAGTCAGTTCGTCAAATTTCTGCCCCACTAGAGCTGCCCCAGTCAACTGTAAGTGCGGGTATTGTGAAGTGGAAACGTCTAGGAGCAACAACAGCTCAGCCACGAAGTGGTTGGCCACACAAGCTCACAGAATGGGACCGCCGAGTGCTGAAGTGTGTTGTGCATAAAAATCGTCTGTCCTCAGTTGCAATGCTCACTACCGAGTTCCAAACTGCCTCTGGAAGCAACGTCAGCACAACAACTATTTGTTGGGAGCTTCATGAAATGGGTTTCCATTGCCGAGCAGCCGCACACAAGCCTAAGATCACCATGCACAATGCCAAGCTTCGGCTGGAGTGGTGTAAAGCTCGCCGCCATTGGACTCTGGAGCAGTGGAAACGCTTTCTCTGGAGTGATGAATCATGCTTCACCATCTGGCAGTCCGACGGACGAATCTGGGTTTGGCGGATATCAGGAGAACTCTACCTGCCCAAATGCATAGTGCCAAATGTAAAGTTTGGTGGAGGAGGAATAATGGTCTGGGGCTGTTTTTCATGGCTTGGGCTGGGCCCCTTAGTTCCAGTGAAGGGAAATCTTAACGCTACAGCATACAATGACATTCTAGACGATTGTGTGCTTCCAACTTTGTGGCAACGGTTTGGGGAAGGCCCTTTCCTGTTTCAGCATGACATTTCTCCCATGCACAACGTGAGGTCCATGCAGAAATGGTTTGTCGAGATCAGTGTGGAAGAACTTGACTGGCCTGCACAGAGCCCTGACCTCAACCCCATCGAACACCTTTGGGATGAATTGGAACACCGACTGCGAGCCAGGCCCAATCGCCCAACATCAGTGCCCAGCCTCACTCATGCTCTTGTGGCTGAATGGAAGGAAATCCCCACAGAAATGTTCCAACATCTAGAGGAAAGCTTTCCCAGAAGAGCGGAGGCTGTGATAGCAGCAAATGGGACAACAACTCCATATTAATGCCGATGATTTTGGAATGAGATGTGCGATGTTCGGGTGTCCACATACATTTGATCATGTGGTGTACTTAAAATGAAATAAAAGAATGATTTAAAAGCTCGTTTAAAAAAAATCCAGAAGTTTAGTGCGTTTGAAGCCGTTTAGCGCTTTATCTTCAGAGATAAACCGTTCCTGGGTGCTTTTTGAAGTGTGTTTGGGGTCATTATTTCAGATGTCCAAGTCGTGCAAAACTGGTGGTTCTTGTAAGTGCAAAGAAGGTAATTTGTGTTCTGCAGTATTCAAGCATTTAATTAAATTTTAATAAAATAAGGATTTTAAACTTGTATAAAAAAAAAATACTTCTGGAAGTTTACCACTGTTTTACTGTCGTTGACGCAGTGTCTACTACACCGCCCTATCTATCACGTTACATCAGTCCTTGGTGCCTGTTGTTTGTGTCCTATAACATCCTTAAAAACAGTAAGTTTCCTGTTTGGAATGGTTTTCAATTTTGTTTGACTGCCAGACAGGCAGAGAGTAGAAATATTATCTCACTTCTCTCTGCACATGTGCGATCTGACGACTTCAGAGATAAAGTACTGTTAAACAGCAGGTTTGTTTTCCAATGCATATTCCGATTTGTGTTCAAAATATAACATTAAATTTAAATAAGTTGTTATTCCTGTATCATAAACTGATGTCTGTGGATAGACGGACAGAAATGAACCAATTCTGTCACCGCGTTTCCGCTTTGCGTGCGTGGGGTAATGATGAGATATATGGGTGGTTCAAATGTTTTGTCTGTATTTTCCTTTGTACTAGAAACATGTATGCTCTGGATTGGCCTGTTTTCTGTTCCCATCTGGCTCGTGATGCAGGGAACCTGTAGTTCAATTCCCATATACAAATTGTATTTGTCCATTGTCGACTGATGTTCTTGTAATTCGTGTTGATGTACTCCAATGTCTACTAATGCCTTTCTCCTTGTGATTTATGTACAAGCCTCTCCATGAGCCTTACATCAATGTTAGAAAATAAATAGAAAAAAGGCCAGGCCAAATTTGGATCACACTCATACAGTTGTGGCCAAAAACAATGGCACCCTTGCACTTTTTTCAAATAACTCACAATTTTCTCGAAAAATAAGTTGAAATTGACAAAAGTATTTGGTATCCACAATTCTTTATTTCACTGTTAATATTACAGAACCGTTGTTTTTGATTCAGAACTTAATATATCCTTTTAAATCAGAAAATAAAAAGAAATGGCATTGACAAAGTTATTGACACCCTCGACGTAATATTTGGTAGCACAGACTTTTGACAAAATAACTGCAGTCAAGCGCTTCCTCTAGCCATGAATGAGTTACCTACACCTCTCTACTGGCAGTTTGGCCCACTCTTGTGCGAACTGCTCCAGTTCTCCCAGATTTGAAGGGTGCCTTCTCCCTGCTGTTTTCAGATCTCCCCACAGGTGTTCAATGGGATTTAGATCTGGACTCATTGCTGGCCTCTTCAGAACAGTCCAGGGTTTTCTCTAGAACCATTCCTGGGTTATTTTTGAAGTGTTTGGGGTCATTGTCCTGCTGCAAGACCCATGACCTTCGACGGAGACCCAACTTTCTGACACTGGGTTCAACATTGCACTCCAAAATTCCTTGGTAATCTCCTGATTTCATGATGCCATGCACACATTCAAGGCACCCAGTGCCAAAGGCAGCACAGCAACCCCAAAATATCACTGAACCTCCTCCATGTTTGACTGTAGGGAAGGTGTTCTTTTCTTTGAAGGTTTCATTTTGTTTTCTGTAAACATAGAGATGATGTGCTTTACTAAAAAGCTCTAAGTTGGTCTCATCTGTCCACAGGACATTCTCCCAGAAGGATTTTGGCTTGTTCAGGTGTGTTTTGGAAAACTCCATCAGGCTTTCTCAGCAGTGGGGTCCTCCTGGGTCTCTTACCATAGAACCCCCTTTCATTGAGTCGGCGATGGATGGTGCGGGTTGAAACTGTCGTACCTTGTGTCGGTTTGTCAGTTGATCGAGGCACTTTCTCCACAATCCTTTGCTGCAATCTTCGATCAAGTTTTCTCTTGCGGCCATGTCCAGGGAGGTTGGATACAGGGCCATGGGCCTTAAATTTCCTGATAACATTGCGTACGGTGGACAGAGGAACATCAAGGTCTCTGTAGATGGACTTGTAGCATTGAGATTGTCCATGCTTGGCTACAATCTTGTGTCTGACCTCCTCAGACAATTCTCTGGTTTTCTTTATTTTCTCCATTCTCATTGTGGTACACACAGTGACACAAAACAGCAGAATGAGTCCTTTTCTCCATTCAAACTGGTTAAAAAAAAAAAACCACCTTTAGAGGCCATTTTTCCCCGCAAAGCGGGGGTTGGCCTTTTTCGGGAACCGTGGTTGTTGTTGTTTTTTGGTCCCCTTTTTGAAGCGATGTTTTACGGCCGGATGCCCTTCCTGACGCCAACCATTTTTGCCACCTTTTAACGACAAACAGGGAATTACCAGTGAACTGGTACTCAATTAGCCGACCTCGGAAGGATGACAGGCTGAGTCAACCCCCCTGGCGTTAATTCAGCGATCGACCGGGATTCGAACCCAGGATCCTAGGATCCTAAGCCGGCACCCTAGCCGCTAGCCCAACACCATTCAAACTGGTTGAATGAGTGATTTTTATATTGCAGGCACCTGTAACTCACCATAGGTGAGTTCATTTTCAAAGTAAAGGAGAATCACCTGCTTGAAATCTAATTATTTATAACCACTTCTAAAAGGTGCCAATAATATTGTCCAGGCCATTTTAGGATTTCTCTGTGGAATAACCTAAGATTTAGTATTTTTTCATCTTTTTTGTTTTGTTCCACTGCAAACCAAAGATATACATTTGTGGATACCAAAATATGTTTTTAATTTGAACAATTTTCTGTAAGAAATGGTGCATTATTTGAAAAAAGTGCAAGGGTGCCAATATTTTTGGCCACGACTGTATATGGTGTTTATCATTGATGTATATATTCATGAATTTCGGAGTGGTTCCAAAATACTGTTTTGTGAGAAACTGGCCTCCACAGGGGAAAGGGGACGATGCTATCAAGATTGGTCGAAGCTATTTGTGTGTAAACAAATTATAACAAGGAATAACAAGGAACCGAGATGCAAGAGGAGGCCATTCGGTCCATCATGCCTGCGCCACACCAATACCAGACCAAATATATCGGTCAAAACGATGTAATTTTATTGGGGGAATAAAGAGAGGAATAGGGCACACTCAAGGATATCCCAAGGGTGCTAAGATAAAAATGGGGAAATATATTTACTTTCATTTTAAACGTTTTTAGGTCATCTCATCTCGATTTCGAAGAGATGACCTTATAAAATGGGTCGTGATGTCCGTCTGTCTGTCTGGTCGTCTGTTAACTTTTTGCCTTCGATTTTTCGATTTCAAATCATGGTGGCTCCCAGGGAGGGTTACCCTTCCCCCTCCCCCCCCCCCCCAAACGTCGGATCCCTAATCGTCCCTTATTTACAACCGATTGCTCTGAAACTCGATGCAGGCCTTCTACTTGATGGTCCGCAGGATTGCTCCATATTGAAAGTTTCAATTTCGGATCAGGCGGCTTCCCAGGGGATCAGGGGTCTCCCAGTGGGGTCCCCCCAAATTAGCAGAGATCTGAACTATAACATCAAGAGATGATTTTTTTTTTGTATACAAGATCGAGGCTCGTTTAAGAGCCAGCATTAATCACACAAAAAAAAAACGGACACACAAAACATACAATAAAGGGAGCGGGAGATAAGATGGGGAGAGAGAGGGAAGCACACAAGTAAACAGCAGAGAACAGGGACATCGGGAGATCTGTGGGAGGGAAAGGGCTTGGGGGGAGGAGGCATGGGAAGGGGGTGAGGGTGGGTGAGGTATAAAACACATGGACACTGCTAGGACTTCCAGGAAAGAAGTCGGTATTTCAAAAAAGTTGATCTGTGGTGAATTACCGGTGAATTTGAACCTTTAACCGATTCAAACGTTTACCGGATTCGATTTTATTTTACCCGATTCAGTCCATTATTCGAACCATTGCCCTATTCGCTTCTTACATTATGTTTCTCAGGCCTTTACAGGATTCGAACCATTATCGGATTACCATCGTCCATAATTTACCCTATTTACGCATTCGCATCCGCCTTTTGTACAAAGAAATCCACAACACCACCCCTCCCTCCATTTTTGTAATGGTACAACCAACAACCCTAACTTTGAATCGGGTAAAAGGTAGAAGGTAGAGGGTGCTAACTTCACGGACATCTGTGCGAGGTGATAGAAATAGGAATTACGAAAAAAGTGAATTCGGATGGAAAGGAGTTTGTAAACATCAACCTGACACATTGTTTGTAAACATCAACGAGTTTAAACTGTAAAACGTGGTTCTGAAAGTTGCTCTCGTGATCTCACGAGTTTGTTGTACAATAATTTATATACAATACAACCAAATGGAGCATGAAAACGGTTCGTTGAAGGTGCAAAAGTGCAATGGCAACAATCCACTGCACGACTGGTCCTGGTACGGTTGCCCCCTCCGCCCCCCTCTACCCCCCATCACTACGCCACTGTTCACAGACATCACACTCCGCACCGATGTACACAACCACCCTGATCTATGCTAAAGCTACTTAAAAGTCCCACCAATATTCCAATACCCTTCTATCTTCAATGCTTCGAGATACCTGTCTAATTACAATTTAAACTCATCTCCTGTTTCCGCTGCCACGACCTTTCCAGGGATTACTCTGAGTGCATTAATTACTCTGAGTAAAAGACCCCGCCTGACTACCATCTTAACTCTTATCTTCTTTATTGTCTTCTCTTCTTTACTATGGCGCCTGGTCCTATCACTGTCTATTCTGATGAAGAACTCGTTTGCACTTATTTTGTCTCTACCCTTCATTATGTTAAACATCTCGACCAGATCACCTCGTAACCACATCATTTGTAATGTATTAGCAGGAGTACCCGGTATTGCCGGGTGAGGGAGGGAGGGTTGAGGAAGGGAGTGGGGTGAGTGAAAGGGCGTGGGGTGGGGAAGGGAGTGGGAGGGAAAAGACATACTACATATACATCTTTTTGGGGGGGAAGGGGAGGGGTCTTTGACACGGTTCCTCTGTTTTGGGAGAGGGGCGAAGGGAAGGAGGAAAAATTAACCCGTGCAAAGAGTGCTTTAACCTCAGTGTTGCCCAGGTAAAAAAGGAAGTTGTAATACCCTCTGCCACCATCACCAGGTGGCGCTACACCGTACATATTTACATAGAGAATTTACGCTCCTCTCCTGGTCCCCCACATCCCAGAATGAGGCCATGGCCACATAGCCTATGTTACCCCCCAGGCAAAGTTGTATTTGTATTTGTACACTGAGTAAAGTATATAAGCATTTATAACTGGAGTACCCAGCGTTGCTCAAGCAAAAAAGAAACATTAACATATTTGAAATTAGGGCAAATATAATGGAAAAGCAATTACATCCAAATCAGAATCCATCACAAATGTCAAATCATCATTTCACCTTTTTGTTGAATATATGCTCTGAATGTGCCGTTCATCACGTTTCTGAGAGTATGATGACTTTCAGGAAGAAGAAGAAGCTTTGATACCAACTTCGTACACTTCCAGAATTGTTTGATTTTTTGTGTTCAAATGTTTGTGTTTTGTATTTATATATGTGAATGTGTACTTGTATATAATTATAAGTGTCATTAATCAAAAAGGCTTCGGCACTATAGAGAGATTTTTTTTAAATCCAAAAAAAGAACTTTGTTTTTTTTTTCAAATATATATATATATTTTTTTAACCTAAAGCACTCCCAGGCACTCACTGATGAACCTCTGAAAGTTTGACGTAGATCTGTTCAGCCATCTCTTAGAAAAATGGCGATGCACACAGACAGACAGACAGACAGACCAACGGCTCTCTTATATAGTAGAAGATAAAGCCCTGTCTCCTGCAGCCGCTCCTCATAGCTGATTCTAGGTCGGCCCGGAATCAATCTAGTATCCCTTGACTAGCTAGGCCTGGAATCAATCTCGTAGCCATGCATTGAACCTTCTCTATGGCAGCTATGTCCTTCCTGAATTGTGGTGACTAAAACTGAACACAATATGCCAGATGGGCTTCACTAAATTCCGATACAGTGTTAAAGCACCTCTTTTGATTTCTAATGTATCCCCTTTATTTATAATAACCACCTGTTTTTTAAATTTATGCATTTATGTAATTTATTATATTAAACAGATGTGGAGAGGCCATTGAATGGCACAGACAGAGAGGTGAGCAATCAGGAATAGGTGGGAGAATGTGTCAATACCACCACAAGATACACTACTCACAATAAGTTAGGGATATTGTGGGAGTGAGTTTATTTGTTTTTATAGGGGTTAGGGTTATGGTATTGAAATCAAGAATGCTGTGTTTTTTCACACTCATTAATAACCATAGAATTAGGACCAACAACTTTTTTCAAAATAATTAATACACAAAATCAACCACACCGAAGAACCTGCCAATATCCCTAACTTATTGTGAGTAGTGTATGTCAAAACAGATCACTTTGATTATTGTCTGAAGTCTGGGTCCTCAACCTATGTTGCTATGAAGATAGAGGAGGAAAGTGTGACGATGAAAGCAACTGAGATGCCTTCCTGAAAACGATCAGACAACTGTAATGATTTGACTTTGATTATGGATTCATTCAACCTCTGATCATCAATCTGGTCTCCTTGTCTAATCCTATTGGCATTTTGAAGAAATCAGATTTTGTTGGGGCGAAAACACTTCACAACACCTACTAAGGAATGGGATCATTTAATAATACTGTTACGTTTGTGGGGGGTAGGTAAAAAGATCCCATAGGAAAGGTAGAACTGTATTGGATGTAGCTTGGGCCATGTGACGTATATGAGAAATCTCGATGTACTTAAGTATGGAAACTGTAACTTAAGGTAGTTTAAATGTTTTCATATGGGGGGTGAAGCAGTGCTAATTAGTTGCAGGGATTAAGGAACAATTTCCCCAGTGCGTGCTTTCCCTCTGTAATTTTCCCCTCACGTTTTTGCTGACAAGGCCGGCCATGCAAAATCTCTTTTAATCAACAACAATGGCCAACTGCAAGCAAACAGGTTCCTGGACTAAGCCCCACCCAAAGGACCTATTGGGCGAAAGCCCGCCTACGAGAGGCGGAGAAATGGGCGGTCAAGAAGGGCCCATGAGGCCACGCCCCGTGGGACGTGATTCGACTGTGGGACGTGGGCGGTGCAAAATAAGAGGCGAACGATACAATTGACTCTCAGGAGTGAAGAGGAGGAGTCTCTCGATCTTGCTCGGGCATTTTTTCTTGGTTGTGTTGGTGCGATTTCAGTGAAAACGTTGGGGGCTTTTTGCCTTTTGAGTTCACGGTGTCCTTCAAGGAGCAGCTACCTGTTTTTATGCATTTGTCGGTTTTGACTGCATTGCCACAACTGGAGAGGGATATCGTCTTCGGGACTCGCCTCCTGCATGTGGAGCCGAAAGTGCGAGTCGCTTTCAGGCCGTCGCCATTTTTGGAGCGCTCCCCGCGCGATTGGCTACATTGAGCTTCAACAGCCGCCAAGCTCCTAAAAGGACCTATTAGGACCAGCTATGTCCTGAAAGGGGATTTCTTTTTATTTCCATTAACTTTTCCCTGTGTGCGTGTTCGAGACCGTTGAGGTACCTCAGTTAGGAAATAAATTTACCTCAGCCTTTATTTCGATATTTTCATTCCTTCATTTTTTACATTAAAATCATTATTGTTGAATTTTCTTGGTCGTGTTTGCATGTTTTGTGGGTTCGGGAATAAGCCTGTGTGTTTTGTAAGATAAATGTTTCACATCCCGTCATTCCTGCACATGTAAAAATAACCACCATACATTCGGCTGCTTGCCTCAGGAGTAATAAAGCTGGTTCGGCTATTCATCCAAGGCTGATTTTAATCGCTATGGACAGGACAATGCCTTTCACATAGCTACAGAAGCTTAGGCACTATAGAGTGATTATAAAATTAAAATAAAGAATCCAACTTTTTTTAGCAAAATTTTCAGAAAAGGTTTTGCCTAAATTTTAGGCAAGTTTATTTATTTATTTATTTATTTATTTTTTTTTTTTTTTTTTCATTGGGGGAAAAAAAAGAAGAAAACAAGAAGGTTCATCCGTGAGCGCCCTAAAGTGTTTTAGGCCCACACAAAAAATGGGGGAAAAATCAATTTGTCAACATACATTGTCAATGTTCAGTTGATAGTCTCTAAAACACTCCCCGGCACTCATTGATGAACCTCCGGAAGTTTGATAAACATGTGTTCGGACATGTCTGAAAGAATGCCAACATACAGAGATGCACAGACAAATCTATTAGTGTGTGTGTGTGTGTGTGTGTGTGTGTGTGTGTGTGTGTGTGTGTGTGTGTTTGTGTGTGTGTGTGTGTGTGTGTGTGTGTGTGTGTGTGTGTGGGTGTATGTGTTCTTCCTCTCTTGCTCTGCCAATTGGCCAGATAATGCCTAAATATTAGCTTCCCTTGGCAGGTAACATACCTTGTCAACTGTCATTTGGTAAAACCTATCGTCCCAATAAATAACTCGTTTGAAAGACAAAGGGGAAACGCTGATTCAGCAGAGCAGGATTTGAGGTGTGGTACTTTGCTATGGAGTAATACCACGATGAGAGTAGAGTGAATCTGTCACAGGTGTGGTACTAGAGTGAATCTGTCAAAACATGATTAAAACCACCTGTTTAACAATGTGTCTCATGTTTCATTTTGTTTCATCTTCTTTTTTTAAATCCGGTAAAACGTTGCTGTGCGGACTTTTTGGATGCATTGTTTGTTCTGTAAGGGTGTTGTTGGTGGATTACTGCATTGCTTCTTGTTTAATAATTCCTCCCCAAACCCTTGTCATTACAGACAAAAGGCGATTGCAAACAAAACGTAAGAACACCTCCCACCCTCTCTATTGAAATTTGTTTAAAGTAATAGTACTGCTGTGTATTCTGAAAACCTCTCGTGGAAGCACATACACCTTACCAAAGGATGAAGTGGACTAAAAAGAAATCGAGCTTCAGGGTGGATGCAGAAAGAAAGTAGCACGGCACTCGGTAGAGCGCACACCTCCGCCAGGCTGAACAGTTTACGTTTTATATTCCACCGATGGGCCAGATCTGGATTCGGGCCTGAACCAAAATCGAATCGGCTTGTTCTTGTGACCAAACCAACTCATCCACCAAGTTTAGTTATAAATCCTTTCACAACTTTTTGAAATATCGTGCTCTGTATTGTTTTTGGCCCTTTCACTCAGTGGCGAAGAATCACTTTAAAATTCTCGTTTCCGGATCTGGATTCGAATCTTCACCAAAATTGAATCGATTCTTCCTGATCACACACCCAACCTGTCCACCAAGTTTCATCTGAATCCATTCACATCTTTTTCAGATATGCTGTTCACAATCACACACACAAGGGGGAAAACATAACCTCTGCCCACCTTCTGTGGCAGAGGTTATTTTTACCTTTTTTTGTATACAGAATCGAGGCTCGTGTAAGAGGTAACACATTGAACATGAAAACATGCACAGACACATACAACATGCAATGAAGGGAGTAGGAGACAAGAGGGGGAGAGAGGGAAGCACACAAGCACAAAAACAGAAGAGCACAGGGACGTCGGTAGATCTGTGGAAGGGGGAGGGCTGGGGGAGGAGGGAGGGGTACATGGTATAAAACAAATGAACACTTCTAGGAATTTCAAGAAAGAAGTTGGGGATTTAAAGAGGCGGATTTGGGGTGTTTTAACGGGGGTAGAAAAGATCAAGGTTTTGGATGGGGGAAGATAAAAGATGGTGGTGATCAGCTGTTTTAAAGACCTGGAGGGAGGAGTGGGATTGAAGGGAGTGGGGGAGTTTGTTCGAGAGGCGGGAGAAAAGAGGGATGAAGGAGTGAAGGTGAGCAGAGAGTCTAGATTTTGGCAGTTTAACCATAAGAGGGTTGCAGGCAGATCTTGTGCGACCTTCAGGAATATTTGGGGGACAGAGCACAGAGAGAGCTGGGGGGGGGGGCAAGGTCGGAGAGGAGTCGGTAGAAGACAGAGACCACCAACCTGCCTGCGGTGAGTGAGTGAAAGGCCCTCGGAGTTAGCTTCATCACGGGAGATTCCAATGATTCTGAAAGCTTTGGTTTCAACAGCGTGAAGACGAGCTAGGTGTGAGGCAGGAGCACCAGCCCAGAGGGGAGAGCAGTATTCCATTGAGCTGTGGATGAAAGCCTTGTATGTGGTGAGGAGCTCAGGGGTGCCTAGGAAGGACTTCGCACGACGGAGGATGCCCAGTCGGCGACTGGCTTTGGAGGCCAGCTTGGAAATGTGGTTTTCCCAAGAAAGATCATGGCAGATGGTGAGACCCAAAAGCTTGAGCGACAGAACTTCTTGGAGAGGATTATTCAGAAAGTAGATGGGAGGGTTGTCCAGTCGGTCTTTTCGGAGAGACATAGTAAGAGTGTGAGATTTGTCAGGATTGAAAGACCTGTTCCACTTGACCAGTTTGTGATATTGTCCAGGTCTGCAGAGAGAGGAGGCTGCAGGCTACCGATCTGAGGGTTGGGATATGGAGCAGCAGAAAGTGGAGTCATCAGCAAAGTGATAGAGAGGATTTTCCAGAGAGTAATGAATTAATTAATTGATGAAGTAATGAATGAGGTAATGAATGAATTGCCAAAAAACTGCTTTGGTAGCACCAATCATGTGATGAAGAGTTTGGTAAATTTGATGATGACGATATCTATATAGCTATCGATATAAACTATTTTATACCACAAGAATATTATTTTATAATGTTTAAAAAAAAATTCAAACATGGTTGGAAAATGGATTTTTTTTTCCTACGTAGCTGTAAATAACTTGACCTCATGTTCTTGAACTGTTGTACCTGTTCTTGAACTGTTATACCTGTTCTTGAACTGTTATACCTGTTCTTGAACTGTTGTACCTGTTCTTGAACTGTTATACCTGTTCTTGAACTGTTGTACCTGTTCTTGAACTGTTATACCTGTTCTTGAACTGTTGTACCTGTTCTTGAACTGTTATACCTGTTCTTGAACTGTTGTACCTGTTCTTGAACTGTTGTACCTGTTCTTGAACTGTTGTACCTGTTCTTGATCTGTTGTACCTATTATTGAACTGTTTTCCCTTTTCTTGAACTGTTATACATGTTCTTGATCTGTTATACCTGTTCTTGAACTGTTATACCTGTTCTTGAACTGTTGTACCTGTTCTTGAACTGTTATACCTGTTCTTGAACTGTTGTACCTGTTCGTGAACTGTTATACCTGTTCTTGAACTGTTGTACCTGTTCTTGAACTGTTGTACCTGTTCTTGAACTGTTGTACCTGTTCTTGAACTGTTATACCTGTTCTTGAACTGTTGTACCTGTTCTTGAACTGTTGTACCTGTTCTTGAACTGTTGTACCTGTTCTTGATCTGTTGTACCTATTATTGAACTGTTTTCCCTTTTCTTGAACTGTTGTACCTGTTCGTGAACTGTTGTACCTGTTCTTGAACTGTTATACCTGTTCTTGGTCTGTTGTACCTATTATTGAACTGTTTTCCCTTTTCTTGAACTGTTATACATGTTCTTGAACTGTTGTACCTGTTCTTGAACTGTTATACCTGTTCTTGAACTGTTATACCTGTTCTTGAACTGTTATACATGTTCTTGATCTGTTGTACCTATTATTGAACTGTTTTCCCTTTTCTTGAACTGTTATACATGTTCTTGAACTGTTATACCTGTTCTTGAACTGTTATACATGTTCTTGAACTGTTATACCTGTTCTTGAACTGTTGTACCTATTATTGAACTGTTTTCCCTTTTCTTGAACTGTTATACATGTTCTTGATCTGTTATACCTGTTCTTGATCTGTTGTACCTATTATTGAACTGTTTTCCCTTTTCTTGAACTGTTATACATGTTCTTGAACTGTTATACCTGTTCTTGAACTGTTATACATGTTCTTGATCTGTTATACCTGTTCTTGATCTGTTGTACCTATTATTGAACTGTTTTCCCTTTTCTTGAACTGTTATACATGTTCTTGAACTGTTATACCTGTTCTTGAACTGTTGTACCTGTTCTTGAACTGTTATACCTGTTCTTGATCTGTTGTACCTATTATTGAACTGTTTTCCCTTTTCTTGAACTGTTATACATGTTCTTGAACTGTTATACCTGTTCTTGAACTGTTATACATGTTCTTGAACTGTTATACCTGTTCTTGAACTGTTATACCTGTTCTTGATCTGTTGTACCTATTATTGAACTGTTATACCTGTTCTTGAACTGTTATACATGTTCTTGAACTGTTATACCTGTTCTTGAACTGTTGTACCTGTTCTTGAACTGTTATACCTGTTCTTGATCTGTTGTACCTATTATTGAACTGTTTTCCCTTTTCTTGAACTGTTATACATGTTCTTGAACTGTTGTACCTGTTCTTGAACTGTTATACCTGTTCTTGATCTGTTGTACCTATTATTGAACTGTTTTCCCTTTTCTTGAACTGTTATACATGTTCTTGAACTGTTGTACCTGTTCTTGAACTGTTATACCTGTTCTTGATCTGTTGTACCTATTATTGAACTGTTTTCCCTTTTCTTGAACTGTTATACATGTTCTTGAACTGTTGCACATGTTCTTGAACTGTTATACCTGTTCTTGATCTGTTGTAATGAGCTGGGTTTCACATACCATCGGCCCAACAACCATGCTGTTCTATCTCTCATTATCTCTTCCTTCCAAACTCTCCTTATCTCCATTGCTTCTCCCTGAAGAAATCAACACCGAGCTGTCTGGTCATTTTATCTTTCCCTGCAGGCCTGAAAAGAGACCGAGAAGAAGGAAAGGAGAGAAACGAATCGGGGACAAAGTCAAAAGTGAAGCGGTGAAGTCGTAAGTTTTGCACAATTCAAGATCATAAAGAAGTCACCATGTGTTTAAGATCCCGCTCGCAATTTACATTCATCTGTTGCGTTCGCAAACACTGCTCATAGAAGTCAAGCTCTAGTTGGCTTCTTATCATGTGGGGTGTGCAAAAACGTTACGTAAACCTCTACGGGCATAATTTGTGCATGACGTCACCGTCGTCATCATTTCGCATTTCGGGTTGGAGTTGCTCCTTCTGTTTCGTTGATCCTTCCTGACTGCATCTTCCTAACTGGTGATCAGCAGGGCAGACACAATGCGTTTGTGAGGCAGACGACGCTTGTTGCTAACAAGTTGTGCAGCATTTGCTGTTATGGGACTCGATTTGCACGTTGCGCTGCCTCATCAAGTTAAGGGGTTTCATTTACATACCATCACGTTATAATTTGGACAACTTGGTGTTGTTGTACCTCTTCAAGCATGGAAGTTTGACGTTTTTGCAAAACGTCAGTTACCTTTTGGGGGTTGGGTGGGGGTTCACTCTCTGCATGTATTTGCAGGAGTTACCGTTCAATTCTTTGCTCCAAATAAGAATTGTTTTTTTTGCGATGTGCACTATTTATTATTTTCTTGTCTCTACCAAGTAGAGCCTTTTGATGTCCATGTTTGTGTAATAGAGTGGAGCTCAGTTTACACCCCTGCATCTGTCAAACATTACAAGATGCCATGTTGTCTCATTTCTTGAGGAGGTTCACCCAATGGTCTGTTCGTTAAGACACCTTGAGCCTCAAGTTCACCTTGTAGTCAATTTTATCGTAAAGACAGGAAACAGACTGCAGGCCTGATTAACTTTTGCTGTTGTGGTACTTAAGCTCCCATTCAATAACGTGGTTCAGGCTTGGTCTCGTTAGGCCTCACCATCTAGAAAGATTGCCTGTTTTCCAGACGGGTTGCAGTTTCTCGAATCCTTTCAGTGTTGAATGCAAAATTAAATAATCCCCTTGCTTTTAATGAGTGTCACTTGCATGCGTGACCATGGGATTTGCCACGCAATATTACTTGATAATTTGCACTGGTGTTGGCTTAGCGGTTAGGGTGCCGGCTTGGGATCTTAGGATCCTGAGTTTGAATCCCGGTCGATCGCTGAATTAACGACCAGGGGGGTTGACTCAGCCTGTCATCCTTCCGAGGTCGGCAAATTGAGTACCAGCTTGCTGGGATGAATGATCCCGGTGTATACCCCGATTTAGAATAGGTACACCGTATCCCTGCGCATCGTAAGAGGCGACTAAGGGTTGGCGTCAGGAAGGGCATCCGGCCATAAAAACACTGCCTCAAACAGGGAACCATGATTGTCATGGAGCCCGCAAGGCTAACCCACGCTATAGCGGGGAAAAATGGCCTTAAAACGATTATTCATTCATTCATTCATTCATTGCACATTTTTGGAGCAAGAGTGTGCTATTTTGCTCAAGGCGGAATATCCCCTTCCATTCCGTCTTTGAAATATGGAATATTTTGCGATTAATCTTTTTGAACGAGTTCAAACCAATTGCATTTTTTTCCCCACGAGGGGAGAAAGGGATGGTTGTTGGTGGTGAGGGGGGAGTTGAAGTTGAAGTTGGAAGAGGGAAGCCCTTTCACCAGTTCAGACAAACACTATTGATCATGCGAACAGGGAAGATTCATAACTGCATTCCAAGCAAGCGACATGTCGGTACTCGCCACACTTCGCATGGGAACAAAAAGCCGGCTGTCCATGTGCATTTGGTATGTGGACAGTAGAATTCCGATGGGGACTTTTGAAAAGAGCAGGCTATTGTGCGCTGGTACCTTAGTACAATTCACTGCTTGTGGTTAGCTGTCAAATTGGAACTGTGTGCAGTGTTTGGAGGTCTTGGAACGTGAATGGGAGAAGATTCAGAATTTGTGAAATTGATTTCACTTATTTCTTAAATGCGTTGCGATTGTGATATTTATAGCAAAGTTGAAACACCCAAAAGCCCTTTACATTGCTGCTCATTAAATGCAGCACATGTTCAAGTTGGCTTTCAAAAGCAGACACTATTAAAAAAGATAATCCCGGCTGACAAAGGAGCAAAATGATGGAGGATAAGGGCAACCTAACCTTCCGAAAACGGCAGAAGGGAACAGGTGGATATTTGACGGACGTGCAAACGTGACCTGCAAGAAAAGGTAAGGTACAGAAGGTTAGGCAGCGGTGTTAAAGGTCATGAATAATGGGAGACATGAGTTGGTGTTAAACTTCAAACTTGAAGCTGTGGATGGAGGTACATAGTTGGGCACAGATTCAATGGAGTTGTGGAAATTGAAAAACTCTGTCCCGAATCTTCGTCCTGGAATCCTCAAAATCCTTCTTCCTGAAAGCCTGCAATCCTCAAAGCTTTGGCACGTCACAATTTGATGCTGTTCTTTATACCCCCCCAGAATCCCAGCGATCTTCTCACCGCTGATGGAACACATTTGTCGATACACATGTCTCACGTTCAGCCATATTCCCATCTTAAGCCATTACATCTGACCATGTGACGTTTAGAATGGTAGTTTGGTGACGGATTTGATTCAACTTTTCACGTGATCCAGACAGGAAGTCGGTCAGTTATGATCGAAGGTCTATTGCTTGACATTCAAATTATATCCCAAAAAATTGCTTTTTGTTTTCGATCTTTCGGCCATGCAAATGTGATTTGGCAAGATGGCTCATGGGGCACGGCCAACATTTGTGAACACTTACAAACCACTATAATTTCCAAGTGGAAACCCGAATGCCAAGTACTTTTGACCAGGACGTTCAACCAGGATGCAATTACTTGCTTTATTCAGGATAGCCTGGTGTTGGCTTAGCAGTTAGGGTGCGGCTTGGGATCCTAGGATCCTGGGTTCGAATCCCGGGCGATCGCTGAATTAACACCAGGGGGGTTGACTCGGCCTGTCATCCTTCCGAGGTCGGCAAATTGAGGACCAGTTCACTGGTAATAATTCCCTGTGTGTCGCCAGAGGCGACTAACAGGGTTGGGGGCAGGAAGGGCATCCGGCTGTAAAACATTGCTTCAAAAAGGTGACCATGGTGCCCTCTGCAGGGAAAAATGGCCTCTAAAGGTGGCTCTATTCAGGTGAGATAAGGACAGGTTAAAGTGACTCAGTCTCGAAGATCAATTGCATTCCTTTATCTCGGTTAATATAGTTATCCATTCACCAATATGCGTAGTGCTTGCATTATGTGGACATCGCACGGTAACGATTGCTGACAATAAGGCAGCACTAAGAACGCGTAATCGACTCATTCACCACTTGGTTTCCTCGGAACTCGCAAATATAAACGTTTATTCTTACTAAACGATCTAATCGAGTGGTTAGACCAATCTTTAGTTATATCGTACTGTTTTAGTTTATCTTAGACTCGTGTCTCAATTTACTATCACATTACGACTCGGTTGAGGGACATTCATACATCTTCATTCCATTTGATAATTCTTTCCCAGATTGCACTATCCTGGTTTTGATGACACGGTGCCGGATAACTCTGTCTTGTATCCGAGTTCCAAACATTTTTCAGGGTTTTTTTTTTTTTTTTAACTATTCTTCTCTAGTTAACTTTTCCTCTTTTTCCTTGATGCTATAAGTCTTAAAAGTTTATTTTCACCGTGCGCATGTGAAGCGAAAACCGGGGTTAAGCAATTGGGCCATGTCTGTCCGTCTCTCTGTTCATCCATCCACGTCACTTTATGATCGACCAACGACTTATTTCAATTGAACGTTGTATTTTGAACTGAATCGGAAAGCAAACCTGCAGTTTAGCAGTACTTTGGCTCTGAAGTCGTCCCAATCACACATATGCGGAGAGTAGTGAGAATTTTTATTTTTTTTAGTCTGTCTGCCTGTCTGCCAATTACAGTATTGAAATAATTCCGAACAGGGAACTTACTGTTTTAAAGGACACAAACGGGCACAAATAACGAATGTAACGTGTTATGTAGGGTGTGTAATAGATATGGTGCAAAATGGCTGTAAACTTTTGGAGTTCATTTTTTACATGATGTTTACAATATTTATTATCCCCATGCTTTATGAAAAACATGATTGGATATTGTAATCGGCTCCGTCTGTCTGTCTGTCCATCACGCTATCTCCTAAACGGATGGGCAGAAATTTACCAAACTCGGTCGTTATGATCACTACATGGCAATATGATGCGAGAGCAGTGTCATTTTGGCCCTGACACCTGGGGCAGGGTCTGAAGGTCAAAAACCAAAATATTACGGGCACATTTTAAAATATTTTTATACCTCCGCCGACATTATGTTTTTGGGTTGTCCGTCCGTACATCCGCATGGGCTAAACCTCGTTTTTCTCAACAACCATATGTCTGATTGAGACAAAACTTTCAGAGTAGGAGTGACACCCATGCAGAATGTCTTGATGATAATTGACGTCATAGGTCACATGGTATGGCAACCATCTTGGATTAAAAGCAGATAATTAAAAAATTCTTTCTTGGGAACCACTGAATGGAAAAATTAGAAACTTGGCACATGGTCAAGTACTCCAAAAGCATGATAATGATGACATCATAGGTGAAGTCGTATACCAGCCAAAAATGTTTTAATTGAATTCCTTATCCTAAAAATGAAGCCTGTTGTTGGCTTAGCGGTTAGGGTGCTGGCTTGGGATCCTAGGATCCTGGGTTCGAATCCCGGTCGATCGCTGAATTAACGCCAGGGGGGTTGACTCAGTCTGTCATCCTTCCAAGGTCGGCAAATTGAGTACCAGCTCACTGGTAATTCCCTGTGTGTTGCAAGAGGCGACTGACAGGGTTGGTGGCTTGAAGGGCATCCGGCCATAAAACATTGCTTCAAAAAGGGGACCACTGAGCCCCAAAAAAGGCCAACCCCTGCTCTGTGGGGAAAAATGGCCTCTAAAGGTGGTTCTTCCTTATCCTAAAAATCTGAAATTGCATGCACATGATCTATGACCCATTTGTATTGAAATATTAAATTTATGACATGGTAGGTCACATGGTTTGGCAGCCATATTGGATTGAAGGAAAATATTAAATAATTATATCTCTGAAACCGTTCACCCTATCGATGCGAAATTTTACAAATAGCTAACAGCACTGTTGCATATAGTTTGAAAATGATGATGTCATAGGTCACGTGATTTGGCAGCCATCTTTGATAGAAAAACGAACCTGATTCGATCAACACAAAACTTCACAAACGTGATCCCCTACCCATACATATGCAGAGTGATGGCATCTACCCATTGTGGGACTGTGCGAGGCATATTGGTGACACAGTCACATTGTTCTAGTTTTCCTATGAAACTTTGTATCATCATTGGGGGACGCATTAAATATGTAACAATTTTTTGGATTTGTCCTCCGATTTATGCCCCAAGGGGTGGAGACCTGATGTGACAGGCGTCAAAGCAGGAAACAAGTAAACAAAAAAACATGTTTTAGGGCTACACACTTTTATTTTATTTCTTTAAGTTTTAAACCAATTTTTTTTTTGTTTGTTTTGTTTTTAATTACATTTTGATAGATGAAAATGTACCAAAAAAAGAGTTCCGTGGGCCAAATTTCAGCTCTATAGGACGTATGGAATCTAGAAAACGAACGGCTCAAAGATTTTAAATGGGACAAACAAACAAAGTTCAGATTAAGTTAAATAAGTGTGTGTAAAAAAAAAAAAAAAAAAAAAAATTTTCATTTCATAGTGGGTCATTCCTTGTGGAACTGTATGCCATCTTTGAACTTTGCTTTCAGTCGAAAGTGTCGGTATTTGTGATGGCGCACCATCGGTTGCGCTCTAGTTTTATTTAAATTGAATTAGTGTATGTACGGTACGTGAACACTGTAGAACACAAAGAACCTCTTCTTGTCACATTCAAAAACCTCCAGTTTAGCTGTACTTGGACATGCTCAATAATGTGGTGTATAAGATTGCTTCAATAGCGCTAAATTTGCAGAATTTTTAAAAACGAACTGAAAAATCATTTTATTTCAATTTAAGTATATACCTGAACACTGTGTGGGGTAACCTGTTCTATGAACTCTCTAGTTATTACGTTATGAATTCAAATACACCTGTTTTTTTTTCTTTTAAATTAGTTTAACAAGATGTACATGAAGAGACATTGATATCGGTGCCTTCATCAATAAGATGAAATGTATGACATTAATATGGCTGATGTTGAAATCTGATGATAACTTCCCCATTAACTGCTAGTGGTACTGCAGTTAATAGGTTGAAACCCCGATAATGGAGTGGTGTTTACTTGATGAATTGTTCACTTTTAATGAGGTTTTATATTGCGTTGGCATATCCATTGCCAACTAATGCCTTTTTAATTCATGTAAAGTACACCGCTATCTCCAAATGTCATCATCCTGATCCTGCGTGTGGCATATGTAGAAGGGCCTCCATGAGCAAATTGTTCTAAAAAAAATCTACAACAAAAGACAAAGTTGGACAGTTTACAAGGACGGAGACAACTAGTCGGACTCCTGCTGTAGTTGATGCTCTCTGACATTGCTGTAAAGTTGAAAATGCCTGTGTGCATAGGACGACTAGGACGTGTGCACCTTGCACCCAACGGAAGAGACATCTCTTCAGGCAAGACCCTCACACGTGCCGTTGCTGGTGTCGCCTGTCAGAGGAGCGCTGCTTGCTTCGCAGTCAGATCCTCAACAGTCATACCTGCAGGTGGGTTTTTTTTTTTTTTTTTTTTTTTTTTTTTTGTATACAAGATCGAGGCTCGTGAAAGAGCGAACATTAATCACACAGAAAGACAAACAGACACATAAAACAAATAACATCGGGAGCGGTAGACAAGATGGGGAGAGAGGGGGAAGGACACAAACACAACATTTGAGAGCAGGGACCGAGAGACATGGAGACATGGAGAGATCTGTGGGAGGGAGAGGGCTTTGGGGGGGAGGCATGTGAAGGGGTGGAGGCATGTGAAGGGGGGGAGGCATGTGAAGGGGGGGGGGGGGGGGTGGGAGAGGTATAAACATATGGACACTGCCAGGATTTCCAGGAAATAAGTTGGAATTTCAAACAAGGTGGATCTGGGGTGAATTAGTGGGGGTAGAAAAGATCAAGGTTATGGATGGGGGAAGATAAGAGATGGTGGTGAACAGCTGTTTTAAAGACCTGGAGGGAGGAGAGGGATTGAAGGGAGTGTGGGAGTTTGTTCCACAGGCGGGAGAAAAGAGGAATGAAAGAGTGAAGGTGAGCAGAGAGCCGAGATTTCGGCAGTTTAACCATCAGAGGGTTGCTGGCAGATCTTGTGCGACCTGTAGGAATATTTGGGGGACAGAGCACAGAGAGAGCTGGGGGAGCAAGGCCGGAGAGGAGTCGGTAGAAGACAGAAAGACCACCTATCTGCCTGCGGTGAGTGAGTGAAAAGCCCTCAGAGATAGCTTCATCGCGGGAGATTCCAATGATTTTGAAAGCTTTGGATTCAACAGCGTGAAGCCGAGCCAGGTGTGAGGCAGGAGCACCAGCCCATAGGGGAGAACAGTATTCCATTGAGCTGCGGATGAAAGCCTTGTAAGTGGTGAGGAGCTCAGGTGTGCCGAGGAAGGACTTCGCACGACGGAGGATGCCCAGTCGGCGACTGGCTTTGGAGGCCAGCTTGGAAATGTGGTTTTCCCAAGAAAGATCATGGCAGATAGTGAGACCCAAAAGCTTGAGTGACAGAACTTCTTGGAGAGGATTGTTGAGAAAGTAGATGGGAGGGTTGTCCAGTCGATCTTTTCGGAGAGACATAGTAAGAGAGTGAGATTTGGCAGGATTGAAAGACATGTTCCACTTGTTTGACCAGTCTGTGATTTTGTCCAGGTCTTCAGAGAGTGAGGAGGCTGCAGACTGCCGATCTGAGGGAAGAGGAATGGAGCGGCAGAGAGTGGAGTCATCAGCAAAGAGATAGAGAGGATTTTCCAGAGAGTCAGAGAGATCATTGATAAAGACCAGAAAAAGCACAGGGCCCAGCACACTTCCTTAGGGAACTCCAGCCTGAACAGGAAGGGGAGATGAGAGAAATCCATTCAGGGCCACACGTTGACTACGACCAGAGAGGAAGTCCACAAGCCATGCATGGAGATTTCCATGGATACCATAGGAGGAGAGTTTGGTGAGCAGAGCTGGGTGCCAGACCGTATCAAAGGCCCTTGATATGTCAAGGGAGACAGCTCTGATTTCCTGTTTGGCATTGAGGACCTCCATCCATTGTTGAGACAGCAGAAGCAGCATGTCCAGAGTAGAGTGACCTGGTCTGAAACCAAATTGATGATCAGAGATCAAGCCATTGGAGAAGAGGAAAGATTTCATATCTGAAGCAATGATGGATTCCATGACTTTGCTGATAATTGGGAGCAGGCTGATTGGTCTGTAGTTGCAAGGATCTGTTTTTGCACCTTTTTTGTGTAAAGCGGTAATGTTAGCTGATTTCCAGGATGCTGGCAGATGACCTTGAGCAAAAGATAGGGTGAAAAGACCAGAGAGAGGGTGAGATAGAGCGGCAGAGCAGGATTTTAAGACCCGTGGGCTGATGCCGTCTGGTCCAGTTGCAGAATCAGAGTCGAGGTTTGACAAAAACTCCTCCACCTTGTCAGGAGAGAAGGACACAGAGTCCAGGAGCAGTTGGGTTCGACTGGGAAAGGTGGGAACAGAGAGAGATGGGTTTGGGACTAAGGATTTCGAGGCGAACACAGAGTTGAGGCATTCGGCTTTGTCACGTGCGATGTCAACTGTGTGGCCATTTGAGGTAAGGGAGGGGATGGAGGGGGAACAAACACCAGAAATGGATTTGACCAGACGCCACCAGGATTTGGAGGAAGGAGACAGGTTTGAGAGTTCATTCTTGAGTGAGGAGAGATAGTGCTTCCTGGCACTCCTGAGGGTAGACACACACTTGTTCCGAGCTTGGTGGAAGGAACTGAGATTTCCTTCAGTTGGATTAGCCTTCCAAGAGGCAAAGGCAAGTTGTTTCAGGGCAACTGCCTCACCACAAGATTCAGTGTACCATGGACGGGAGGAAGGGTAAGACAATTGAAGGCGAGATGGGATAAATCTGTGCATGAGAGAGATCAGTTTGCTTTGGAAGAATTCCCAGGAAGAATTGATGTCAGAGGCAGTGGAGATGGGAGACCAATCCAGACGATTGATGGCTGCTTGAAGACCGTCCCAGTCGGCCTGAGTGAAATGCCAGACTCGTCGACGCTGAGGAGGCTCTCTGAGAATGGCCAGAGAGATGTCCACTTTGACAAGCACATGATCAGAAGAACCGATTGGAGCAGAAGAAGAGCAGCAGACATTAGCAGGGAAGTTTGTCATAACCAAGTCTAGAAGAGAAGATACTCCATTGGCTGAGATCCGGGTCGGGAAATTGACAGATTGTGTCAATCCCAGTGAGTCACAGAAGTCCTTTGCTGAGGTGCCATGACTAGTGAGAGAGGAACCCACACCCAACCAGGTGGCATGATGACAGTTGAAGTCACCACATATGAGGAAGAGAGAGTTGGGATGAGTGGATAGAAGTTGGTCCATGTTGTCAGACATTGAAATGTAGATGGAGTCATCACTGTTTGGGGGACGGTACAGAACACATATGAACAAAAGGTGGGAGCGGAGAGGAAGCCGAGAGGAAGGGTTCACAGAGACATCCTGAACATACACATCACACATCAGCCTCTCAGATAAACAAATGTATCTGATCATTGGATGGTATTGGAAGAAGAGGTGGATATAAATGGATGATGTCTGTGAGCCAGGTATGAGGCATAATCTTCAGAGCAATGTTCAAGATGATCCAGAATGATAATTAAATACAAGAGGAGCACAATATGGTTACCTTTGAGTTATCTAGTCTGGGTTCGATTCCCACTCTGGCTAGCTTAGCAGGCAAGGTGTTTTATCACAACTTACACCGTCCCTCGGTGTCCCATCTGCCCACATTCATTTGTGAACATTAAAGATCCCATGGTGTCCTTCGTGAAGAATAGGGGAGTTGTCGCCGACACCCTGAACACATTCAAGAAATTCCTGCCCCTTCAGTTGTTGGTCAAGTCTGCCCAGTTGGTCCATAAAAGACTTGGGCCAAACCCTTTGCCCGGCAGACCCTCCAGCAGACCTTATTCCTGTATTTTTCCACCTGTGGAACCATGTTCACACTCCCTTCGATCTCATTCTTCCCTCCGAGTCCCCCCATCCAAAAACCATCATCTTTTCTACACCCGTTAATCCACCCCACCCCTCCCAAAATTTTGCTTACGTATCCATCTTGTCCATCCCCTGCGTTCTCCCCTACCCCTCATCTACCTGCATCCCTTGTTTGTCTGTCTCCATCGACTTTCTCCCTCCTCCCTGCTGTTGGCGTTTCCTCTTTCTCCGCCTGTTCCCCTTTGTTATGTTGTGTCCTGATTTGTTCTGTGTCCTCGCTCTTCCATGAGCCTAGGCAAGTATTCAAAAACAACAACATAGATCAACCAAAGCATCATAATCGGTTTCCCCTCCATCTGGATCATTAATGAGCCATCTGGGTTTTCGATCAACATTCCAATTGTGACGTCATAATTTACCTGGCTCTTGAAAAGTTCAGAATCGACACCTACTGCCTTCAGGCAGGCTTGAACCGACTACCTTGTGGGTTGCAAGTTGAGCATCGTCACCACGAGGACATCAATGGCTAAAGGTCGAGCAGAGAATTGTTAATTCCTCTTTTTCTGAAATCCATTTGCTTGAATTCTACACTTATGAATATGTTCGTTATATTGTGAATGTATTACAGCTGAGGTCTCTTTGTCCTTCCTAACAGGTGTGAAAGGCCGAGAAGGTAAAAAAGAGGACGTATGCACGTTGAAGGAGTTGGAACGTTGACAGGTGGCGAGACAAAACCGCCTCTTAAACCCTGCATGGTTGGACTCGTGGTATCGAGAAAAGGAGACCACTAGTTATTTGGGAAAAAGAAAAAAACACAAATGAGGGACCAATGGATCATTCCTTTTCCCAAGCTGGGACTGAAATGCAGATTGATGGTGCTTCTGCGACTTCACCACGGGAGTTTCTCCAATGAGGACTACGCAAATTGAAGTGGACATCATGGAAACCCAAGAGCAACCGAGAAACACAACATACAGGGAATATACTCTTTTTGAACATTAAAGAAACTTACTTGATAACTATGGAGTGCTTGGCACGGAAAGGCAGAAGGTTTGTTCTCGTTTGTCTTTAGTTTGAAGAGAGCATCCGAACACCATCGACATTAACTTTTGTAAAAAGAAAATAGTTTTTTTGATCTTTTTAATACATGTTTGGAATAAAAAGACAACATTTGCACTTACAGACTTCACATCGTTCTGTGCGTTTCTCAACAGAATGGTTGTAGCCCAGACCGTGTTCCGCCACGCCATGCGGCTGGTCCTGGTCTCTTGCGGTGACGAGAAACTGCGCTTTACGTCACTGGTTTATAATAACAGGGAATTACAGGTTACGTAAAGTTGTCAATGACATGCTCCCACCCATAATCAACGAAGGGTAATCTTACGTTATGGGATTATGAAGACCGTTGTGTTGGCATTGGATCAGCACTATGCAGGTGAAGCCTGAAGAGTTTCTTGGCGTTGCAGTCGTCATGATGACGTCATTTATAGTGAGAAGTACGTCAGAGGGACGCAATTATGTGGACCTTTTTATGAAACATCGCGCATTGCAATAGAGAAAAAAGGAGGAAAAATAACCTGATTTATATAAAATTCCCCAGGAATGTCATATATACTGTACACAAATATACATATATATATATATATATACATATATATATAGCATAAACAGTATATATATTTTTATTCTGATGTACCATACTCTTTACACAACGTTGCGGTGCTAGCAAAGCAGTTTCTTGGCAAGGGTTATACTGGGTGGTTTGCCATTGTCTTCCCAGCAATAGTTAGGGCAAGAATATGGCTCCATATCTATATATACATACAGACTTGGCATTTCATATGGAATATATTTTTTGTGGGGGTGAACTTACTTTTCAAGATGTCTTAGAACCAAAAGTTCATTGGAATTATGTTGAAATTATTCTAGATTTTGTTAATGTGACCTTTAAAAGAAATAAACACCACATTTGACATTTCGAAACAAATAAATTGATCCTTGAAAGTGATGTAAACTGATATCGAACTCAATTCATGGACAGTACTGTGTTAAACTTCTGTACGTTTTCGAGAAGTATCTCTTTATTTTGCACATTAGCCAAAAATTTTTTTTAACAAAAACAAAAGTGAAATTACGACTGGGATTAAGGACAGTAAAATTACAGTTCAGTACTTCGTGTAACCCCCACGAGCATTCAGGAGAGCACGTACACGTTGAGGCATGCTGTTCACGAGATTTGCCAAGGTTTGGACAGGAATCGCTTGCCATGCAGTGACAATAGCCTGCTGCAATTCACGCACAGAGGTCGGCTGCTTGTCCAAGTGGTCGATTTGACGTGTTAATTCTGCCCAAAAGTTCTCTATCGGATTCATATCCGGGGACATGGCAGGCCACTCCATATGCTCTACACCACGGTCAGCAAGAAAGTGTTGGATCATGCGAGCACGATGAGGCCGTGCATTGTCGTCTTGGAAGCCAAAGTTTCCTCGAAAGGCTGCACAAGCAAATGGAAGCAATGTTTCTTCCAGAATGGCCCTGTACTTGAACTGGTTCAGGTTTCCATTCAGAACAACCAGGTCAGTTTTGCCCCCTGCGGCCTGCATGAAAAGCAACCCAAACAGTCACCCCACCACCTCCAGCTTGGACTCTTGGCACTATACAATCTTTGTTGTAGGCTTCATGGACTTGTCTGCGCACTCGGACGTGGCCATCTTGACGATAGACCAGAAATCTAGACTCGTCACTGAAGATCACGTGATTCCAGTGTCCTGGCTGCCATTGACGGTGCTCTCTGGCCCACTGCAATCGGCGCTGGCGGTGTTGTCTGGTCAGGCGTGGCTTTCTCAGGGGACGCCTGGCACGATAGCCTGCTTGAACCAGTCGTTGGTCGACTAGCCTTCTGGATACAGGCACATTTGTCAGTTGCTGCCACTCAGCCCTAAGCTGATTAGCTGACTTGGTACGGCCATTGCGGACTAACCGGTGCAGCTGGCGATCATCTCTCCTTGTGGTTCTGCGGGGACGTCCTGGCTTCGGTATTGGAGTAGGGACACCCCTCTGAGCATTTCGTTTCAGGATATTTGACACCTGACCTTGAGTGATTCCATACTGCCGAGCAATAGCACGCTGTTTCATGCCGTAATTTCCTAAAGCCACCACTCCATGACAAACAGCATTGTCGAGTTGACGGACCATCTCCAGAGGAAGCGGCAATAACTTTTGGAGACGTGCAGCAGTTGTTTTCCACTAATACAGAACGCAACAACCCTTGTGTACCCGACTGTGAAGCCAATCATCAAATGCACCTGTCCGTACATTTTGCCACGCCACCTGTGATATAATCTGTTGTTGACTTCTTGCTGGGACAGACAATCAGTGACATGGTTCTTTTAACAAATAAATCACCAAAGTGTAAAAGAAACTCACCAGATTGATATACTGAGTTAAGAAAGTAAACCCAAGTCAAGAAAAAAAAAATATTCCATATTAAATGCCAAGTCTGTATATATATATAATATATATCTTTTTTTTCTTCTTTTTTTAAAAAATAAATAATAAAAATGGAGAAGGGCAAAATAGAAATAGGGCAAAAATGGAGAAGGTTGTCATGGGGCCCGAAAGGCTAACCCCTGCTCCAGCAGGGAAAATGGCCTTAAAATGCCTGTTGTTGTATGTATAAGTATATATTTATTTATTTATTTATTTATTTATATGTACAGTGCATTCAGAAAGTATTCAGACCCCTTCACCTTTTTCACATTTTGTTATGTTGCAGCCTTATGCTGAAATAGTTTAAATTAATTTTTTCCCTCATCAATCTACACTCCATACCCCATAATGACAAAGAGAAAACAGGATTTTAGGAAGTTTTGCAAATTTATGAAAAATAAAAAACTGAAATATCACATTGACATAAGTATTCATACCCTTTGCTATGACACTTTAAATTTAGCTCAGGTGCCTCCCATTTCTCTTGATCATCTTTGAGATGTTTCTGCACCTTGATTGGAGTCCACCTGTGGTAAATTCAATTGATTGGACATGATTTGGAAAGGCACACACCTGTCTATATAAGGTCTCGCAGCTGACAATGCATATCAGAGCAAAAACCAAGCCATGAGGTCGAAGGAACTGCCTGCAGAGCTCAGAGACAGGGTTGTGTCGAGGCACAGATCTGGGGAAGCCTACAAAAAAATCTCTGCTGCATTGAAGGTTCCCAAGAGCACAGTGGCTTCCATAATTCTTAAATGGAAGAAGTTTGGACCAACCAGGACTCTTCCTAGAGCTGGCCGCCCGGCCAAACTGAGCAATCGGGGGAGAAGGGCCTTGGTAAGAGAGGTGACCAAGAACCCGATGGTCACTCTGGCTGAGCTCCAGAGATCCTGTGGAGATGGGAGAAACTTCCAGAAGGACAACCATCACTGCAACACTCTACTGATCTGGGCTTTATGGCAGAGTGGCCAGACGGAAGCCTCTCCTCAGTGAAAGACACATGAAAGCCCGCCTGGAGTTTGCAAAAAAGCACCGAAAGGACTCTCAGACTGTGAGAAACAAGATTCTGTGGTCTGATGAAACCAAGATTGAACTGTTTGGCCTCAATTCTAAGCGTCATGTCTGGAGGAAACCAGGCACCGCTCATCACGTGCCCAATACCATCCCAACGGTGAAGCATGGTGGTGGCAGCATCATGCTGTGGGGGTGTTTTTCAGCAGCAGGGACTGGGGGACTGGTCAGGGTTGAGGGAACAATGAACGGAGCAAAGTACAGAGATATCCTTAATGAAAACCTGAAACAGAGCACTCAGGACCTCAGACTGGGCCGAAGGTTCACCTTCCAACAGGACAATGACCCTAAGCACACAGCCAAGACAACGCAGGAGTGGCTTCGGGACAACTCTGTGAAAGTCCTTGAGTGGCCCAGCCAGAGCCCTGACTTGAACCCAATCGAACATCTCTGGAGAGACCTGAAAATGGCTGTCCACCGACGGTCCCCATCCAACCTGACAGAGCTTGAGAGGATCTGCAGAGAAGAATGGCAGAAAATCCCCAAATCCAGGTGTGCAAAGCTTGTCGCGTCATACCCAAGAAGACTCGAGGCTGTAATCGCTGCCAAAGGTGCTTCAACTAAGTACTGAGTTAAGGGTCTGAATACTTATGTCAATGTGATATTTCAGTTTTTTCTTTTTAATAAATTTGCAAAACTTTCTAAAATACTGTTTTCTCTTTGTCATTATGGGGTATTGAGTGCAGATTGATGAGGGAAAAAATGAATTTAAACGATTTCAGCATAAGGCTGCAACATAACAAAATGTGAAAAAAGTGAAGGGGTCTGAATACTTTCTGAATGCACTGTATATATATATATATATATATATATAAAACTGATGAAACTGCTGCACCAACACAAATGCTTTGCAACACGAAGTATGGTGCATCACAATGAGAATATATATATATAATATACACACCGTTTTAAGTTTCCTTTTCAGTGTCCGTTGATAAAGTCTCCTTAACCATCGACCTTCTCCTCTCATGGTTATTGACCACATGATTTACTTAAAGCAGATTCCAGAACAGAGTGTTTGATGTAACATTTTAGTTTGAGCAAAGAGATTTGAAAACTACAACCTCAGGAAGAAGAACACCTTTGGAGAAAAACGACAAACTGTTAAGTTTTGTACGCTTGCCTCTTTTCACATCTTGAATTGGAGTGTACTGTATACAGCACGGTATGCAAATGAGGAAGTTTAGCGTCTTGTGTTGAAAAGTCATGACATGCAGGATGAAGACACGAGAGCACATCAGTGTACCTTAATAAAAGAGAGCAGCAAGAGAGCACAGTGGATATAAAACAAAACAAACACACACATACTCTCCTTTTAGCAGTACATGCAAAAATCTAGTGTAATTTATTTTTTGGCCACAGAACCATACAAACAATATATTATAACAGCTCTCACAGCTGCCACAGCTCCAACCCTCCCAACATGATTAATAATAAATATAATCATTTTAAACTTATGCTGTACATTTACAAGCCCCAGGAATGTCAGAATAACCTAATCCCGACACGGTGTCTTTCCCAGGGAGTCTGCCCGATACATCCAGCTCCCAAGTGAATAATAGCTGGCACAAGCTTTGTGTACTTTTACATCGCAAAGATGTCCTTTGCCGAAGAGGTGGTTACTGATACTTGTTAATGACGCACGCACATCATCATATTTCCGATTGTAGATGTCCGTTAAATAATTCACCAAGCCTGCCATGTTCACAGGAGGCACTCACACAAGGTTCAAAGTCCATTCACTGGTAGTGATCTGTCGGGGGTTTGTGTAGCACACGCTCGTCCACTCGGGCCTTGCACTAGCCCACATGGTCTGAAGTTTGCAGTATTGGCAGCTGCTCATTCGGCAAGCTGAGAAAATTCTTCAAGACACCTCCCTTTCTCTCAAGTACTTTTCGAAGTATTTTCAGCTTGTTTTAGAAGCTTTATGAGCTATTTTAGGTAACAATCCTTATCTTACATACACAATATACTGTTACGTTTGTGGGGGTAGGTGAAGAAATACCTTGGGAAAGTCAGGAATATGTAGGTTTTAGTACGGACCGTGTGACGCGAAGAGGAAGAAGAAGCCATCTCTCTGTACATAAGCAGCGTCAATGTTCATGTTAGGAGTGTTTGCATGTCGCCATAAGGAGGGTGGTTTTGTGCTAATTCATTATCGGGCTTGTGGTTAATAATCCCCAGTATGTATTGCCTCCCAGTAAATTTTTCCCTAATGTTCTGATAAAACTCAGCCGGTCAGGCGATGGGCTCCATTAGAAACAGTATTTGCCGATCGGCAAGTAAATCCCGATGTCATCCAAGCATTTCCGAACAGAGATTAGACTCTGCCCCCCCCCTCCACCCCCAAGAACTCGTCACGGGGAGGCCACACCCCGAGCTACGTGACTGGTTAAGAGGCCATGGAGTGATGAACCAAGCTCGGTGATTGGACAGAGTGGAACGTCAGCGGTGGAACATTCGAGAGTTGGAGAGCAAAAATAAGCCTTCTCGCCATATTGGGCTCTTCTGGTGTTGACATTCGTAGAAGGTGGGCACATGTTCTGATCCTGGGATTCATTGCGGACAGCCGTGTTTGCCGCTCTCTCCTTTGTTCTGGATTGGTCACGGGGGGTGGCACATCTTTGGCTCGTGGGCGCTTGTGGGGAAGAGAATGAACAAGGGAGGTTCGGGGCAGTCGGCATTGTGAGAAGTACCTCACGTTGGGACGTTGAGGAGTGCGACCCCGCACCATTTTGTGCGCTTCCCGCGCGGTAGTTTGGGGGCGACGAACGTCTACAAGCCCTCGGTTGAACTGCAAACCTGAGTGCCGCCGAATACCAAACCATTTCACTTTCTTTTATTTCTCCCTGTGTCTGTAATTGGGTTCCCTCACCTTAGCCTATTACTATTAGTTTTTACCTCAACATTTTAATTATCTTTGAATTTATTTTCATTAAATCATTATTTGTTGAATTTTGCTTTTCTTGTCTGTTTCGTTTCTTTGTTTGTGGGTTCGGATTAACCCAGTGTCGCCCGTCCGATCAGATAAGGCTTCGAGCAATCCCGCCAAGGTTCAAAGTACGCCTCGGAGTTAAAGCTTGTTTCGGTCATCCGTCTCCCAGGGGTCTTAACCCCGGGGACACGACAATACTTCATGATGCTCTAAACGCTGCTGTTTCTAGGGGTTGCTGCACAAGCACAGCAGCGAGTATTCTGGGGGTATATTACATCATTTTGAAAGTCTTGTATTTTCCAACAGTTACCAGAATCAGTCCCATAACAGTTAGAGCATCCGCTCTGACTGGGTGGTCAGCAGTTTGAAACCCATCTGAGACATACCAAAGACTTTCAAACTCGTACACTACCAGTCAAAAGTTTTAGAACACCTCAATTTTTCCAGTTTTTATTGAAATTTAAGCAATTCAAGTCCAGTGAATAACCTGAAATGGTACAAAGGTAAGCAGTAAACTGCTCGAGGTTAAAAAAAAAGTTTAGGTTCGCAAAAACGGGAAAATAATGTAAATTGCACAGTTATATTGTAAGAAAAAAAAAAAGGCCTTCTTCAGGGAACAAGCAATGAGTTAACAACTTACAGTTGTTCTGCAGCAATGTAAGTAAATTAAGCCTTGAAGGTTGATGCAAACAATTCCTACAGGTGTCCCAACCTCTGCTGATTACTTGATTACAAACACCCTGTCTGTATAAAAGAAGTATTGGAACAGACTGTTATTACACCCTCTGAAGCATTATTTGGACAATATTGCACTGCAGGAAGTCGTATATTGGAAACTGGATGAAACTCTGACAGGAAGAGGTCTGGCAGACCAAAGCCACAACAAAATCAGAAGACAAGTTTCTGAGAGTCAACAGCTTGCGTGATAGGCGGCTCACAGGACAACAGCTTCAAGCACAGCTTAACACTGGTCGAAGTAAACAAGTCTTAGTTTCAACTGTGAAGAGAAGACTTCGAGCTGCAGGTTTGACAGGTCCAGTGGCAGTAAGAAAGCCATTACTAAAATGGCAAAATAAGAAAAAGAGGCTTGAAGCACCGCCAGTGGACTACTGAAGATTGGAAGAAGGTCTTATGGACCGATGAATCAAAATTTGAAATCTTTGGTTCATCACGCAGGGTTTTTGTATGCCGTCGAGTAGGCGAAAGGATGGTTCCTCAGTGTGTGACACCAACTGTCAAACATGGAGGAGGAAGCATGATGATCTGGGGCTCTTTTGCTGGATCCAGAGTCGACGACTTGCACAGAGTGACTGGCACCCTGAACCAAAAGGGCTACCGCAGCATTTTGCAGTGCCATGCAATACCCTCTGGTATATGCCTCGTTGGTCAGGGGTTCATTCTACAGCAAGATAATGACCCTAAACACACCTCCAGGCTATGTGAAAACTACCTTCGAGGAAAAGAACAAGACGGTAGGCTTCAAATCATGGAATGACCAGCACAGTCTCCAGACTTAAACCCCATCGAGTTGGTTTGGGATGAACTGGACAGAAGGGTGAAAGTAAAGCAACCTGCAAGTGCAACACATTTGTGGGAACTTCTGCAACAGTGTTGGGAAGAACTTCCCGAACAATATTTTTTTTCCATTGTAGAAAGAATGCCACGAGTGTGTTCGGTGGTTATATCTGCAAAAGGTGGCTACTTTGCCGAGTCAAAAATTTAAATTACATTTTGTTAAACAAAATGATTCTATGATTTCTTTTTTATCTCCAGTTGTTTATTTGTTCTATGCTTAATTTCAGAGTACATTGAGACATTAAACTGTGTAAATTTCAATAAAAACTGGCAAAAAATGGAGGTGTTCTAAAACTTTTGACTAGTAGTGTGCATGCTGCTTCCTTGTTTAATGCTCAGCATTTAAAAATGAAAGAACATGGACAAACAACTATAAGTTGTTTTGCAAAAATCTTCAGCATTGAAGGTGACAGACAATCCAGAAGAAGAAGAAGTTGTGCGCTCACTGTTGGTCAGGTTTGAAATTGTTTTATTTGCAGCTTCTTCTTCTTCATCATCTTCTTCTTCTTCTTCTTCAAAGCACCACCCTTAATTTTGGGATTGTGTACGGGGCATTGCATTTTTTATGCCGGTACAATGGCTCGACGATGTTGTAAGTACCGTATAACATACTGACAACGGAATTGCATAACACAGCAAGGAATATAGCCAAGTTTATGCCAATCGTCCACTTTCATCTTCCATCAACACAGTCCATTACCAGGAGTGAAAATGTCACCAAAGAGGATCACACGAGCCTGAGAGTTCAACACTAAGCAAAGGGTGCATCATTCCATTCTTAACAGTTTCCATGAAACGCTTTTCTCTCCTACTGATTCCTACATATGCAAACAGTTTATTCTCTTCGGCCAATATCACACGTGTCTGCAGTGAAACATTTCCCCAAAAATGTTGTAACTCATCATTGTGAATGGCTCTATAATTGCCGTCACCTATACAGTTATTTGGGACACCTGAGACATTTAAACCCAAAAGGAAAAACATCGGAAACCTCATGCCATGGTATATCATGCCTGCAAACAATTGGCTTGCACATAATCGATTACATTTCCCCAGAGATACCTTTATGCGGGCTCTGTTTGCGTAGTATTTTGGTTTGAAAGATACACCTGTTTTAAATCAGTGTCTTCCACCCCGGCCGAGGAACTTCCATCTCGACTATCAATTGCTGCGACACTTTTCCTGAATTACTGTTTCTTTCCAGCTCCAAGGAGTAAACGTGCATCCTTTTTGAGCCGTTGGGGTATGTTTTGGAATGGGGGTGGACAGGTGGCCCTCATTCTCTGGCAGATGGCTGGCATTATCCAATGGTTGGTGTGGCAGTGTGTGAGAGATATTGTTTTGGTAAAACTAGCCGCAGAAACGTTTCCTTCCGTTTTGAAACGTTTTTCATATTTGAAAGGTTTATATGGCTGATAGGTCGTAGCAGCAGAAAGAGCACATGGAGTTAAATAGGAATTGGGAACCCAAATGTATTGGATATAGTGTGTCCAGGCAGGGGGCAACCAGGATTTTCCTTAAGGGTGATGAGGGGCTAAGGTTACCTGCTAAATGAGTAAGTGGCAGAGGTCATAGCTGTACTTTGACTTCTCTATTTGGGGTTACAGGGGGCTTAATATTAAAAATAGGAACAATACCCCTGGGCACTCACCTGGTAGAATGAAGCAGTATACTACACTGACTAAAGGTATTTTAAACCGATTTCAATTGTTTCTAGAAGACAGGGATCAGCACGTAGAATCATACTAACGTAATCACAAGACTTAAAACAAACAAAAAAATACCTATTTGGGGGGGGGGGGGGATCCCCCCGCCCTTGTAGACCCCTTCGACTTTGATTTTCTTAATGCCGTGAACAAACGTTGGTACATCATTGGTGATGAAGGTTGTGGTCAAGTTTAATCAAAATTGTGTGTGTAGTTTCAGAGAAGAAAGGAAATACCTATTTTAGGGGGTTGGACATACTTTCCCCCTGGTGACTCACTCAGACCCGGATTTTTTTTTAAAGCAGTGAACAAACTTGAGTTGCAACATACCAAATATAATTTGTGCCAAGTTTGGTCACAATCCCGTCAGCAGTTTCGGAGAAGATTATCTTTGTAAAATGAGTCACATGTGGTTGATTAGGCCCAATGCTTTTTTTTCTCCAGGATCTGTAGGAATGTTTACGCATCTCACATCGTCTTCTGTTGCACATTATGTTGAGAGAACCCATACTGACTGCATCCAAAGATTCGAGATAGTCTTGCTGTACTTGCGATGATACCGCGTCGAAAGCCGAGGTAGGCGGGGGTGGCTAGGCCCGACCTGGGCAGTTATAAAATCCTGCTGTGAATCATCCGCCGGAAGTTCAACAGTCGCTTTCACAAAAAACTTCCATAAGTCCATTTTAGCTTTTCTTTAGATAGGTTTTTAGCGTGGAGGAAAAGATGTCCGAGTCTCCGAGACATTCGGATTCTGAGTCAATTCTCATATTTACCTGCTAAGGTCACCTGTCCTTCTTCCAGGAAACCCAGTACGGTACCGGAAATCCCCCGATAATCCAGAAGACAAGCATAATTACCATGTAAACATAAAAGTCACAGCAAAGAAAAATGGCCGACAAGCAAAATGTACTGTCATAAATATCATGCTGGGAAGTCGACATGACACTCAGAGCAAATCGTGTACAATGGTAAGGGTATTGTTGTGGTAGGTGTGGACCCGTTGGTCAGCGGGAGGGTCGGCTCTGGTGTGTATCAAGAAAAGTTGGTTTCAAGCGATCTATGGAGACTGCATCACGACCACAGTTAATATCGAGTATGAAGGTGTTCTCGGAGCGTTGTAGAACTTCATTAGGTCCGTCATATGTTTGCTGCAAGGGTTTCCAGACAGCATCACCCCGTACGGATACCTGGGTGCACAAGGAAAATTCCTGGGGAATAAAACTGGGCGTGACGAAGGCGCACATGTTGGTGTTGCCCAGAGGCCCTGCATGGTCGCACAAAGTTGGTTGGCATAGTTGGTGGCGTCGGTCAAGGTTTCATCTGATGCTGAGAAGAATTCTCCTGCGAGACGAAGCAATACACCATATACTAGCTCTGCATGGAGCATCCAAGATTGTTATGTCATCTTTTAGAGCAACGTACCAAGCAGAATCAGAGGTATGACGTCCGTCCAGTACGTGGACTTGTCATGTGCTTTCAGGAAAGACTTGAGTTGGTGGTGGAAATGCTCCACCATACCATTCGCTGCTGGATGACAAGCAATGGTCTGCACACAGTCGGTACTCAGGAGTTGAGTCAGCTCGTGCAATAGAGCCGAATCGAAATCGCTAACACGATCTGTAGTGCTGGTGGAAGGAACATCAAAAAGTGTGATTCAGGTGTGGACAAAGGCCCTGGCAATGGTAGGAGGGACAATGTCAGCAATCGGTGTAGCCTCTGACCAACGGGTGAAATGGTCAACACAAGTCAGTAAATAACGGTGCCTGTTTGAAGGTGGTAGGGGACCGACAAGATACACGTGGACCCTGTTGAAATGCCTACCTGGTGTCGAAAATCTACCGAATGGTGCGACAGTATGACATTGGATCTTGGCGTGTCGACATTGAAGACATTGCTTGGCCCAATGGCACACATCAGCATTGATGCATGGCCAGACATAGCGTGTGGTGATGAGTTGCTGGGAATCTCGAATACCCAGGTATGCACAGTGAGAGTCCGAATGGGTGGATAGAGCGAAAGTTAACGGTTTGTGATCAATCAGGACAGAGAATTATCTGGCTTCTAAGAAGTGGTGGAAGTGCTTGATGGCGAGGTATACAGCGAGTAGTTCCTGATGGAAGGCTCTGTACTTGCACTCTGTTGGATGCCAGTTGGCATCGATGAACTGGTGAAGGGCCGCACCCACCTTGACCTCAGACGAGTCCACCATCAGAAATGTTGGCTCCTCTGGCTTCGGATGAATCAGGAGTGAGGTGTTGGCCAGAGCGTCTTTAATGGTATTTGCTGACAAGGTTGGCTCCGACCATCAGAACACTTCAAGGTGATTACCAGTTGCGAGTAACTCGTTCAGCGGCTGCAGTGTTGTTGGCTGCGTTTGGAGTAAATCGGTGGTAAAAGTTGACGAGGTCCAAGAACTCACACAGTTTGCTTTGAGATGACGGTTAGAGGAAATCTCAAATAAAATCTGCCCCTTCACTTCGAGCGGATGGATACTCAGGCGGTTCACGCAATGGCCGAGGAAATTCAACTCTGAAATGTGAAATATGCACTTTGTGGGATTGAAGCCGATGCCGAAGTCCTGTAAACGGGTGAAGAGTAGACATAGGTGTTCCTGATGTTGTTTCTGCATTTGCTCTGGTGATTATAACATCAGCTGCATACACATAGCAGAAGTGTAATCCCCAGAGCACCTGATCGATTAGACATTGAAAGGTTTGTGCGGCATTGCATAGGTCAAACGGCATGCGAAGCAATTTGAACAGGCCGAAAGGCGTGGTGACAGCTATCTTCGGGATGTCCACTGGATCCATGGGAATCTGATGGTATGCATGAGCAACATCGACCTTGGAGAAGATTGTAGCGCCATGAAGTGTAGCGGTAAAATCCTGAATATGTGGAATGGGGTAATGGTCTGGAATAGTCGCAGTGTTCAAGGAGCAGTAATTCCCGTGAGGACGCCAATCCGCAGGTGTCTTTTTGGGTATCATGTGGAGCGGTGAGGTCCAACTGTTGGACGATGGTCTGACGATCCCACGTTGTAACTTATTGTCAAACTCCGAGTGGACAACACATAATTTATCGGGTGCTAGTCGGCGAGCATGTGCGGAAACAGGGGGTCCCCTGGAGTTGATGTGATGTGTGGTCTGGTGTTTGAGCGGGTGGATTGTCACCGATGGGCACGTTATGGACCGGAAGTCATAGAGTACTTTCTGAAAAGGATAGAAAACACGGTTAATCAGCGACGAAATGGTGTATGCTCTACCGAGAACACTAAGCTGTGTTTAGTCATGCAATAGATGGTGATATTTGACACCTATGAGCAGATTGAAATGATGCAAAAAATCCGCACCTACGCTATAGTGTCGGCAACAGTAAACATCCACGGAAATGAGTGACCTAAACCCAAATCAAGCTGGAGGAGAAGTTCTCCAAAAGTAGCAATAGCACTGTTTTTGGCGGAATGTAATCAATAGTCCTGTCGCAGCACAATGCTCACCTCTGCCCCTGTATCCATAAGAAAATGACGTCCGCTAGTACAATCTACATTCTACAAGGAAAGGAAGGTGACTGACGTATGGGCCAGGTGAACTCGTGGCCATTATTTGTGAGTCTCGTCGATTCCCTGCAGCCAGTACGAACATGGTGCTCTACACTGACGGGCATTAGTACTGAAGCTCACGTGGTACCAATACCAATCTGGAGTGTTCACGGAAGGTGACGGTGAACAGAAGCTTGAGGTAGGTACGGTATTTCTCCCCCTACAAGGGCTACGCAAAGATGGGCACGAAGGGCGTTGCACAGCATGGAGCTCCAGGATGCGCTCCAGGATCCTCGGCTGTAAGAAGTTGAAAGTGGCAGTGCTCATAGGGGGTCGTGCGACCTCTGAGCACGATCTTCAAAAAATCTTGTACAGGTTCTTCGTTGGAGATTGCAGTAAAATATCTGTCACCTACATCACATATTCTGGTGACAAGGAGCAAACAATGTATTTGAAGCGCATCAACTTGGTAGTAATGTTCAAATTGGGCTTCGACTTGTGTGAACCACAGCTGCGGGTCATTAGGCCAAAACGACGGCAGCTTTATCAACAACCGCTGCCACAGATGAAGATGTTGAGCGTCCGGGAACAGCACGGCTGCTTGGTCGTTCCCACTTGCATCTCCTTGTACGTCTATTTGGATCACGTCGTCAGCCTCAAAGGCTTGAGTACCACACGGATGCCTCCTAGTTTGGAGGTGAAGTGTTGGCATAATTTATGTGCGTGACGTCAGCATCATGTCATAGGGCCAGTGTACTTCTTTGGTTGATTTTAATATACCTATACCTACCTCAAGCCCGTCTACTCACCCATTCCCGGACCCGTGACCACATCACCCCCGTCCTTTACAAGCTTCACTGGCTCCCCATCCCCCAGAGAATCCAGTACAAAATCCTCCTCTTGACATACAAAGCCCTCCATAACCTGGCCCCATCCTACCTGGCTGACCTCCTCTCCAGACACACTCCCACCCGCAACCTCCACTCTGCTGGTACCAACCTCCTGACCCCCTCCATCCGGACCAAATTCAGATCCTGGGGGGACAGGGCCTTCTCCATCGCTGCTCCCACCCTCTGGAACTCACTACCTCACACTATCAGAGACTCCTCCTCACTCACCACATTCAAAACATCACTAAAGACCCACCTGTTCAACACTGCATTCAACATTCAACCCACAGCATTTAACCCCTGACTATCTCTTCTCCTTCTCCCTCCTTTTGCTTTAAATATTTCCCTATTGATTCTTGTCTTTTTGCAATTGTTGTTTTCATGTATTGTTATGCATTATGTTTTCCACTCTGTCAAAGCGCCTTTGGGCTTCTGGAAAAGCGCTATACAAAATAAATGAATTATTATTATTATTATTATACCTGGCTACAAACCTCCTGACTGTTGATCAGCAGGGCAGAGGCAATGTGCCAGCACGGCAGGTAACACTTGTTGTTGCCATGTCCTGCAGCAAGCGCTGTGATGGGACCTAATTTGTGTCCTGCTGCCTCATCAAGTTATGGGGTTCGATTTGATATATATATATATATTGCATGTGTTGTCATTTTATTATTCCGTCATTTACAAGGAGATTGGGGGGGGGGGGAGGTTGTGATCAGTTCTGTCTGTCCTGGCCTTAACTCTTTTTACCATTCAAGCTATTGTCATCAAATTTTCAACAAAACTTAATTTTGATAATATGGAGAAGGCAAATTAACAATTATGTCAAAGGTCAGCGTCACATAAAATAAAATCAGCGTCACATAGGTCAGCGTCACATAAAATTTTCATCCAATTGATCTGAAATTGCGATTTACCACTTGAGTTTTGTCATCAAATTTTGAACAAAGCGTTATTATGAGAATACGGAGAAACCAAATTAATAATCTGGTTAAAAGGTCGAAGGTCAGCGTCACATAAAATTGTCACTTTTCATCCTATTGACCTGAAATGTTAGGAATTTGCATATTGGGTCACTGAATCGGTTCACCAATCAAAAGCTAGAAGCTGATTCTTTTTTTTTTAGATCAAAAGGTTAAAGGTCAAGGTTGCATAAAATCGTCAATTTGCGTCAAATTGACCTCAAATTAAAAAAATCTGCGCATCGCGTCATTGAATTGGTTAATTTCACTAATCAAAAGGTAGGAGTCGATTGTTTTTTTTTTTTAGATCAAAAGGTCAAAGGTCAAGGTTGCATAAAAGCGTCAATTTTCGTCCAATTGACCTGAAATTTTAAGCATTTGCATATTGGGTCACAAATTTGGCTCAACAATCGAAAGCGAGAAGCTGATTCTTTTTCTTAGATCTAAAGCTCAAAGGGCAAGACTGCATAAAATCATCAATTTTCATTTTGTATTTTGTTAGTCTTCGCTATTTTGAGTATTTGTTAGAAGAAGAAGAAGAAGAAGAAGAAGAAGACGTCTGAATATAAACGGAAGCGTACGGGTTTTGCCTTTTCAGACGCTTTCTCGTTTTATTTTTTCGTTTTAATCTCGCGCTCGTCATTGGACGTCGTGTTATTTCATTTTATTCTGTTTTCCAATCCCCGCCCCCTCACCTCTTTCCCCGCCTCCATCTCCATGACGTAATGCCCGTGACGTGTGTTTGAGGTGGTGGTTTGAAGCAGAGAGCAGCGAAGCGGTGAAGGTCTCGTCTTCTGATCCCCATCCCGATGTTGATCCCGATCCTGAGCTGGTGTTTGTTTCCCGCTCTCTTTACTTGACGCCGAAGCCCGAACGAGAGAGAGAGAGGTGTCCGCGTCGAGGTTGGGCAGGTGTTGCGTCAGAGGTGAGTGGAGCAGCCTCATCTCCACGTCTTTCTGTCTGGTTAAACGTTGCTTCGTTCATATGGTTAATGGCGCAGTTTGTCCGTCGGGTCAAGCATCTACTGTACATGACTGTACTCCTTGTGTAACGATGTGCGCCATGCACTGCCCCTTAATACACCTGTAAAAGGTGCTGATTGAAGAGACTGCTGTACCTGTACATTATTCTTATTGTATACCTTTAAAATTGGTCCAATTACCTTGACATGCATTGTCATCATTTTAAACAAGTGTTTGGAACTTAAACAAAATTACCGTAAACATTCAAACTAAATTCACTTCAATACATTTACCTGATTTGGCCAGGTTCCAGGTGTGCTGCGGATCTAAAGCATTGTACACGTGTTTATTGTCATGTATGGTAAATGAAACTGTACGTACCTGCACTGCACGTTGTATTTACTAAATGATACAGTGTCATCCTGAATTGCAGTTTGATATTAAACAATGGTTCTTTGTTTCATTGATGAAAATGTGATGTACTTTTTGCAGATTGAATACTGTACTGTACAGTGTGTACATTGCAGTCTGCTTCATGCACTCTACATAATACATGCTAATGATGTGTACAGTATAAACGTTTATTTTTTTTTGGGGGGGGGGGGGGGGGGGGGGTTGTATACAAGATCGAGGCTTGTGTAAGAGCTAACATTAATCACAAAAAGACAAACTGACACATAACATAAAACATATGATAAAGGGAGCGGGAGAACAAGATGGAGACCAGGAACATTGGGAGATCTGTGGGAGGGAGAGGACTCGGGGGAGGAGGCATGGGGAGTGGGGGGGGGGGGCGGGGGGGGGGTTGGAGAGGCTAAAAAAACAACACGTGGACACTGCTAGGACTTCCAGGAAAGAAGTCGGATTTTTCAAACAAGGTGTATCTGGGGTGAATTAATGGGGGTAGAAAAGATCAAGGTTTTGGATGGGGGAAGATAAGAGATGGTGGTGAACAGCTGTTTTAAAGACCTGGAGGGAGGAGTGGGATTGAAGGGAGTGGGGGAGTTTGTTCCAGAGGCGGGAGAAAAGAGGAATAAAAGAGTGAAGGTGAAGAGAGAGTCTTGATTTTGGCAGTTTAACCAAAAGAGGGTTGCAGGCAGATCTTGTGCGACCTGTAGGAATATTTGGGGGACAGAGCACAGACAGAGCTGGGGGAGCAAGGCCGGAGAGGAGTCGGTAGAAGACAGAAAGGCCACCTACCTGCCTGCGGTGAGCGAGTGAAAAGCCCTCAGAATCAGCTTCATCGCGGGAGATTCCAATGATTCTGAAAGCTTTGGTTTGAACAGCGTGAAGCCGAGCTAGGTGTGAGGCAGGTGCACCAGCCCCGAGGGGAGAGCAGTATTCCATTGAGCTGCGGATGATAGCCTTGTATGTTTTGAGGAGCTCAGGTGTGCCAAGGAAGGACTTCGCACGACGGAGGATGCCCAGTCGGCGACTGGCTTTGGAGGCCAGCTTGGAAATGTGCTTTTCCCAGGAAAGATCATGGAAGATTGTGAGACCCCAAAGCTTGAGTGACAGTACGTTGTCCTCCAAAGACTCCAATTATGCCCACCTGGTGGGGTCTGGAGGTAGGGGAGGGGGTAGCAGGTAGTAAATACTCCCCTAACCCCACCTGCAATCTTTAGTGATGCTGCATGAATGAGGTTAATTTTTATTATGACGTTGGTTATCAAACACACGTGACTGCTGTCTGCCGCTTAAATATATTAAAATATTTTTGACAAATTATTTATTCTGCATCAATGTACAGCCAAGATTTTTTAAATAAAATGCATAACTTACGGTACTTTATAAAGCTTCACATTTTCAACAAGACGCAGCATCTAATAATTCAGAGTCTCGCCGTGGTATATAGATTGCAGTAGATCTTAGAATTAATGATCATATATTAAAGTAGATCTGTATGCAGACACTGGCTGACAGACTGATTACAATAACCTCTACTCACCTCCTCCCCCCTTTGGAAATGGGCAGGGCTATTAAGCATAGACAAAAGGTCTTTTTTAAGGGAAAAAAAAAACGTTTTTTAAAAAAATAGGGGCATATTGTAATTGGCTCCGTCTGTCTGTCTGTGTCCGTCTGTCATGCTATCTCCTAAATGGTTGTGCAGAAACTCACCAGACTTGGTAGTTTTGATCGCCACATGGCAAGGCGGTGCATATCATGATATCATGTAAGTGATATCATGATACCCCCCTGTGGTGGGGTAAAAGGACCAAATACCAAAAAATGCAATTACGAGTGCGTCTTAAAAAAAATTTTCAACGCAACTTTGTATATGCGATCAACATTGGGGGACGCATGGAATATATAACGAGTTTTAAAAATTTGACTCGTGCTTTATGCCTCGGGGAGTAAGGGGGTTGATAAAAAATATTAATTTTTTTTGAAATTTGGTGGGCAGGTTTCGTGTTGTGACAAGGATGAATCGATTAGAGTTTGGTGAAGATCGGATGCGGATCCGAGGGTTGTTTTTTACCATCAAGAGATGGGGCCAAAAACTATATATAGCACAATATCTGAAAAAGGTGTGGACAGATTAGGACGAAACTTTGTGGACAGATTGTGTGTTTTTCAAGGACTAATAGATTCGCTTTTTGGTAAAGATCCGGATCCGGATATGAATACGAGAGTTTTTAATTTTAAGGTGATTCTTCACCATTGAGAGATAGGGCCAAAACTACGTGTAACAGCCCAAGTGTAGGACTGTATTCGACTCCTATATCTAAAATGTAATGGGATTACTGCTCTCCCCTCTGGGCTGGTGCTCCTGCCTCACACCTAGCTCGTCTTCACGCTGTTGAAAGCAAAGCATTCAGAATCATTGGAATCTTCCGTGATGAAGCTAACTCCAAGGGCCTCTCACTCACTCACCGCAGGCAGGTTGGTGGTCTTTCCGTCTTCTACCGACTCCTCTCCGGCCTTGCTCCCCCAGCTCTCTCTGTGCTCTGTCCCCCAAATATTCCTACAGGTCGCACAAGATCTGCCAGCAAGCCTCTGATGGTTAAACTGCCGAAATCTCGGCTCTCTGCTCACCTTCACTCCTTCATTCCTCTTTTCTCCCGCCTCTGGAACAAACTCCCACACTCCCTTCAATCCCACTCCTCCCTCCAGGTCTTTAAAACAGCTGTTCACCACCATCTCTTATCTTCCCCCATCCAAAACCTTGATCTTTTCTACCCACACTAATTCACCCCAGATCCACCTTGTTTGTAATTCCAACTTCTTTCCTGGTAGTCCTGGCAGTGTCCATATGTTTTATGCCTCTCCCACCCCCTTTCCCATGCCTCCCCCCCAAAGCCCTCTCCCTCCCACAGATCTCTCGATGTCTCCATGTCTCTCGGTTCCTGCTCTAAAATGTTGTGTTTGTGTCCTTCCCCCTCTCTCCCCATCTTGTCTACCGCTCCCGATGTTATTTGTTCTATGTGTCGGTTTGTCGGTTATGTGTCGGTTTGTCTTTCTGTGTGATAAATGTTCGCTCTTTCACGAGCCTCGATCTTGTATACAAAAAAAAAAAAAAAAAAAAAAAAAAAGGTCCCAAGCTTTGAGCAGTGAATGAGGCCTATTCATTGCCTAGAGTGTTCTCTTTTTGGGCACGATATGTTTGACTGGATCGGGAATTGCATGGCGGAGGTGTGAGCTCCACCGAGTGCCCTTCTAGTTTTCATTTCATGCTGCCCTCTTAATGTCCAGTTAATGTATCTTATTTTATTCCTCGATAAAGTAAAGTAAATGAACGGAACGTTTGGCCTTGTGTCTCGACTTCTTGCTGTCCCTCCCAATTTATCATCAGTCTGGTGTTTTGAAGACCTTTGGCGAGGGCACGGCAAGGTGCTGAATTCATTTTGTGCTATATCAACTTGTGCTGCTCCTTCTTTTCTAGCAATGGAGCAAACACTTCGTAAAGGCACAGCGAACAGGCGGCCTAAAAAATCACACTGTGCCGACACCGAGAAGGACTCTGGATTCTCAGGTACACAGTGCACGGGGTTCAGGGTGACAGGTGCTCATTCGGTTTGAATACATTTGTTTCACTCCTTTTGCTGAACTTTTAAAACTGTAAACCCCGCCTGATTGAAAAAAAAATCACCTCCATTTCTTTAATGGTTGTATATTTTATAATTTCCTGTTCAAATTGTGTCCTGCTTGGAAGTAACTGTCATCTCTAACTACCAAGGAGAAGAAGCAAGTTATTGTCATTACCCCGCCACCAAAGGTGGATGGAGGTTGTGTTTTCACCCCTGTCTGTCTTTTTTGTCCGTTTCTGTCTGTCCGTTTGTGAACAAAATATCTCAAAAAGTTGTGGACGGATTTGGATGAAATTTGGCACATATGTAGCGTATGTGACAAGGACGAAATGATTAGATTTTGGTGAAGATCCGGATTCGGATCCGGCTAGTATAATTTTGTAAGTGATTCTTCACCATTGAGAGATATGGCCAACCAGGCAGAGGTATGCTCTCTACAGAGTGCCATTCTAGTTTTATGTTTTATATGCAATCGTTAGTTGTCCAATTTGCCATGTCCACACGCTTTAGCTTCCACCGAATTCTGCAGATACCAGCTCTGACTACTTCAGCTCTGGGCTGGGATTTCATGGGGGCCCTGATCATCGAGCCATGCGAATGACCGATGCTAAGTCAGATGAGCCCACTCGAGTTGGTTCAACTGCTGCTCCAACTCGGGGTTCTTCTTCGGTCCCTATCCAAGTTTCTGCTTCGTTTGCCAGCGTGCTACAGCCAATCTACATTGTGAAGCTTAACCAGGTAGAAGTTTCTCTTAATTGCTCTGTTTTTTTTTTACAACAGCTACAATTTGCTTTCCATTTCATTAAGTAAATGCTAGAGAGTTCATAGAACACAATACCACGCACTGTGTTCAAGTTTATACTTTTAATAAAATTAAGATTTTACTTTGAACTTCAAAGATGTCAAAAAGACCACCAATTATTTAATGAGTCTTGGTTTGCATGGTCATGCTATAATAATTTGCATGTGAGAAAATCTGATGTTTTCATGCACTGAGACAAAGTTGTAGAGACGTTGGATTGGCATGTTTGTGGTTCTGGGCTCATATCCACCTGAAGACAGCGTGACCAGGCTCTGGAAAACCCTCGCTTCCTTTTTGCTGATACCATCTATTTGGCATGCAGTACCCAGTCCCACTGACAGGTGTACAGCAGCTGTGTCACTCTCTCCTGATCTGGAATTGATCAGATGCTGGTCTGATAAATGGAACATGTCTTTTAATTCTGGCAAATCTTATAGTGGAGTACAGGTCTCTCCTATGGGCTGATGGTCCAGCATCATCTCTCTCTCTCTCTCTCTCTCTCTCTCTCTCTCTCTCTCTTTCTCTCTTTCTCTCTTTCTCTCTTTCTCTCTTTCTCTCTTTCTCTCTCTCTCTTGCTTTTCTCTCTCTCGCTTTTCTCTCTCTCGCTTTTCTCTCTCTCGCTTTTCTCTCTCTCGCTTTTCTCTCTCTCGTTTTTCTCTCCCTCGCTTTTCTCTCCCTCGCTTTTCTCTCTCTCGCTTTTCTCTCTCTCGCTTTTCTCTCTCTCGCTTTTCTCTCTCTCGCTTTTCTCTCTCTCGCTTTTCTCTCTCTCGCTTTTCTCTCTCTCGCTTTTCTCTCTCTCGCTTTTCTCTCTCTCGCTTTTCTCTCTCTCGCTTTTCTCTCTCTCGCTTTTCTCTCTCTCGCTTTTCTCTCTCTCGCTTTTCTCTCTCTCGCATTTCTCTCTCTCGCATTTCTCTCTCTCGCTTTTCTCTCTCTCGCTTTTCTCTCTCTCGCTTTTCTCTCTCTCGCTTTTCTCTCTCTCGCTTTTCTCTCTCTCGCTTTTCTCTCTCTCGCTTTTCTCTCTCTCGCTTTTCTCTCTCTCGCTTTTCTCTCTCTCTCGCTTTTCTCTCTCTCTCGCTTTTCTCTCTCTCTCGCTTTTCTCTCTCTCTCGCTTTTCTCTCTCTCTCGCTTTTCTCTCTCTCTCGCTTTTCTCTCTCTCTCGCTTTTCTCTCTCTCTCGCTTTTCTCTCTCTCTCGCTTTTCTCTCTCTCTCGCTTTTCTCTCTCTCTCGCTTTTCTCTCTCTCTCGCTTTTCTCTCTCTCTCGCTTTTCTCTCTCTCTCGCTTTTCTCTCTCTCTCGCTTTTCTCTCTCTCTCGCTTTTCTCTCTCTCTCGCTTTTCTCTCTCTCTCGCTTTTCTCTCTCGCTTGGATTCTGTTTCTGTGGAATCTAAAGATTCCAACATTATTGCCATTTCATGTGATGAGGTGGAAATGCAAGGTCTGGTGCTCTCACATCCAAGCTGTCTGCTCTCCTCAACCCTATGACCCTCCCTGGCATCTCCAGGGTAGGATGCACGTGTTCTTCCAGTAAGCCATTCTGGATTAAACTCCCAAAATCCAAGCTTACTGCACTACTCGACTCTTTTGTTAACCTTTTCTCCCATTTCTTCTTCTTCTTTTTTATGCGGCACAGAGAGTGGCATCATTGGCTGAGAGGGTGCAGCTGTGCCACTGGTGCAACCTCCCTGTACGTTCAAGCAGGAATTTGGAATTTGGTCAGGGTGCCGGCAATAGCTCGCCCACTCTTCACAAAGGACACCATAGGATCTTTAACGTCCAACTAATGTTGGCGGACAGGACGCCCAGTTGAACGTCCATCCCAGGGATGGCGCCAGTGCCGGATTAAGCCTCGACTGGCCCTAAGGCACATTTTGAAATTTTAGAGAATGGCCTGAACAATTTAAATTAGATCTCGGGCTCATGGAAATGGACCCCAGACAAAAGATGAACTGATTCATGAACAAAATATTTAATACAAAAAAAGACAAATATTTAATGTGAAAAGAAACTACTTTCAAACTAGTTTAGTCTCTACAATTTGCAGTGTATGAATATATGCATGACAAAACACGCACAGATTTGGCACTTTGCTTTACAGTTTACTAGACCTTAGATTGTAACCTTGCGCGCGTTTACAACTGCAAACTCTTCAATTACGGAACTGAAGTCCAGTTCTCGGAGCAAATCACTTTCAATGCACAAATGCACATTTTTGTGGCCCGAATTTTTGGCTGGCCCTAAGGCACATGCCTTGTCTGCCTAATGGTTAATCCGGCACTGGATGGCGCACACACTGATGCATCATCCTGCATGTGAAACACCACATTGACAGTTTAATACCTAGGCTGGCTGAGATTCCAACCCAGGCGAAACAGCTCAGTGGCAAGTGAGCGTACATCTAGGCTATCCTGCCAGCCCTTTTTCTCACCGTTATGAAACTGCTTTCCTGAGGCTGGTCAATTTTTATACGTTTTCATTCACAATGAGCTTCAGGCTAATGTATTTCAATGACTCTCACATTGAAGAAAGGCGTCTCTAGTTGCATTGTGGAAGGTGTTTTAGGTAGCTCTCAATTTTGTTGGACTTGCATTGTGTTGCCAGCTTGACTCTGGGATTAATTAATGGTTGAATTACACATTTTTTGATTGCAAGAAACATCTTGTTCTGGGCATGTAGTATAGAATTGGCACAAGAGAAGCCATCATCTTATGCTTCTGCTGGCACCACATGAGCAACCCAGGATACCACCAAATAGAGCCTATCTATATATATAAAGCAGTAAAGTATGTTTGTTTGTTTGTCCTCTTATAACTCTAGAACTACTCATCGCAGCATAAAACCAAAGGTATATTCGGAATCAGTACGTCTCAGAGCAACTACAGCACACCTTAAAATTAAAAAAACTTCGCGTTTTAAAATTATGACGTCATCAGCGTATTTCGTAACGTTAATTTTTCAACTTTGACGACAATGACTTCCGACTTCCGGGTTCGGAATGCGGTACCAATGCCATTTGACAGGGAATAAAAAATAAATGCGACATTCAATTGACGACAATGACTTCCGACTTGACTCCCCCCTCCCCCTCCCCACCCCCCTACCCCTCCCCTCCCCCCTCCCCTCCCCTCCCCCCTCCCCCCTACCCCTTCCCCTTCCCCCTACCCCTTCCCTTTCCCCCCTACCCCCTCCCCCTCCCCCTCCCCTCCCCTCCCCCCTCCACACTACCCCCTCCCCTTCTCCCCTCCCCTTCTCCCCACCCCTCCCCCTCCCCCCTCCCCCTCCCCCCTCCCCCTCCCCCTCCCTCCCCTCCCCCGCCCTCCCCCTCCTCTCCCCTCCCCCCTCTTCCTCCCCTTCCCCCCCCCTCCCCCTCCCCCTCCCTCCCCTCCCCCGCCCTCCCCCTCCTCTCCCCTCCCACCTCTTCCTCCCCTTCCCCTCCCCCTCCCCTCCCTCCTCCCCCCTCCCTCCCCCCTCCCCCCTCCCTCCCCCCCTCCCCCATCCCTCCCCCCTCCCCCCTCCCTCCCTTCCCCCTCCTCTCCCCTCCCCCTCCCCTTCCCCCTCCCCCTCCCCTTCCCCCTCCCCTCTCCCCCTCTCCTCCCCCTCTCCTCCCCTCCCCCTCTCCTCCCCTCCCCCCCGTTCCCCGCCCCTCTCCCCCCGTTTCCCTCCCCTCCCTCACCCGGCAATGCCGGGTACTTCTGCTAGTACTGTATATATCCCACACATGTGAACAGAAAAGCTCTCTACAAACATTTATCTGTCTCTGTCTGTCCGTCTACAAACATCATTTTATGATCGAGGAACAACTTGATTTCAATTGAATGTTATATTTTGAACACTAATCGGAGTACAAACGGCCATTTTACAGTACTTTGCCTCTGAATTTGTTCCGATCGCATGTGCGCAGAGGAGTGAAATAATATTTTTACTCTGTCTGCCTGTGTGGCAATCAAGCAAATTTGAAAATCATTCCAAACAGGAAACATACTGTTTTTAAGGACGTCATAAAGGACACAAACAAAAGGCACAAATAACTAATGTGACATGTTTAATAAGGTGGTGTGAAAGACGCTGCATCAACGGTGGTAAACTTCCAATTTTTTAAAATTTACTACCTAGAAAATGTTTGTTTTATTTCTAATTAATTATATACTTGAACACTGTAGAAAACAAATTGCCTTTTTGTTACTTTCAAAAACCTTCCGTTTGGCAGGACTTGGGGAAAAAAATATTTATGCCTGGAGGGCAGAGTAACTATGAGAAAATCTGAGAAATAGCATTCACACCATCATGCCCTGAGGGCAGAATAACTGTTTGAGATTCTGCATTCTGATAAACATGGCGGTGCATAGCTCTGTGTTGTTACCATCTCGCCTCATATTGAAGCTTCACAAACAAAACAAACGTAGCTCGTGCTCGGAAACGCAAATCGATAGTTTAAAAGGCTCTTTGCATGTCCTTTTTCTTAAGACCGTGCTTGTTACTATGAACTCTCTAGTTTTGAATGTTATCTCTTCAGATGTGTTAACATTTACAGGGTAATTTGATCAACCTTTTACATCAATGTTAACATCAACCTTTCTTTCCTGGAATTCCTTGCAGTGTCCATGTGTTTTATACTTCTCCCACCCCCCGTCCCCCCCACCCTCCCCCCTTCCCACACCTCCTCCCCCCAAGCCCTCTCCCTCCCACAGATCTCCCAATCTCCCAATGTCCCTGCTCTCAAATGTTGTGTGCTTCCCCCTCTCTCCCCATCTTGTCTACCGCTCCCCTTATTATATGTTTTATGTGTCTGTTTGATTTATTTTTGTGTGATTAATGTTAGCTCTTTCACGAGCCTCGATCTTGTATACAAAAAAAAACCCCCCAAAAAAACCTGCTGAGTTGCATTATGATTGCATTTGTTTTTAATGACCATGCATGATTGCTGTTGTACTCTTTTGATATTCTCCTGTTTATAGGTGAACAATCTCCCAATGAGATCTCCAAATGAATCTCCCACAAACAATCTCCCATAAGCACCAAGGCTAACCCCCGTTCTAGCAGGGAACATGGCCTTAAAATGCATGTTGTTGTGTTGTTGTTGTTATAGGTGAACAATCAAAGTACATTTGCTTTTGCTAGTATAATTATATCTATGTATTTTGTACGTCTCTTGACAGGCGGTACCTGGTTTAAGTGCACCACCGGTATATCAGGCCTGTTGGCCACAAAACATTCCGGTTCCGACTCCAGCCCATCACCAGCTGGTACTTTTGCAACCACCGGCTGTGCCTGCTGCAATTGCACAGCAGGGGGTAAACACCCAGGTCGCTCCAAAGCTACGCCAAAAGCCATATCCTCGTATCGCCCCACATCCTGGGAGCAGCTGTGACAGTGCCGGAGATAGAGGCAGTGGCGCCAGTGCCCATGTCCTTGGCAAAATCCGGAGCGGTTCAAAGGATAGCACGGGTCGGAGTTGTAAAAGAAAAAGAAGGGCTGTTGATGCTCGGCGAAATGTGGAACGAGCAAGATCTGCTTCCCACCGTATCCGGACACCAGTCTTGCTCCAAAAAAACCAACAGACATCATCAAATCCTGCTCTTGCCCCCAAATTGGCCTCTCCTTTGTGGTGTCGACCTTCTGTTGACAAATCGCTGCCACCAACAAAGCAGACAGAGCAAGATGTGCAGGTAAATACTTCTGCTTCATTTCAAGACAGTGGAATATTTTCTGTCTGCCTCAGCATGGATCGTGCAGCGACTCTACCCACCGACGATGCATTTCACAAACCAGCGATTCCTGAGGCCAAAACGACACCATCGTATTCCACTGGGCAACAACCTCAAACCTCACAGCAAGAGCTGCGATTTCACAACACTGTAGAAGTTCTTACGCGTTGCGGACTAATGGAGGCAACTCTGCGAATGAAACGACTGCTGCAGATGCATGCTGCCACACAGCGGCAGCTGGAGTCACTTCGAGAGCATACTCGACTCTTCTGTGATGCCGTGAAGCACCAAGATAACCTGGGAATCCTGAATCTTAAGGACACCATGACACGCTCCGGAGCATACCCTGAAATGGGAGCAGGGCTACGGCAATCACCTGCGGCATGTGCGCAATTAGGGACGTGATGTGTGACACCGATGGGTTGAAATGGTTTGGATGATTTCCCGAAAAAACATTACATAATCGAAACAAACGGGGTATCATTGCCTGCTTGGCATGTAGTTATTGACAGAATAATATCACAGGATGACACTTTATAGCTCGACAGATAAGCCTGGATGGACTGCGACACCAAGGGCATAATAGCTGTAGATTGACACTGTTTAAGGCGTTGCGTGATCTACCGAGGGTCGCTGGACTGAACAACCCTACCCCCCGCCCCCGCTCCCCACGTTGTTTCTATGATCCTCTTTTCATTGTGACCTCCTTGACACATAATGTGTTTTCGATCAAAATGCTTCGTCAATTATACAGTCTCGGCAGGTAAAATGATATTATATGCTGATGGAGGTTGGCACACTTGTTTTGGTAGTATCGTGTCTGAGCCCATTTTTACAGAACCATTTCCCTTTCATATAAGATTTTTAAACGTCGGTGAACCTCATGATCCTCACATGTGATGGTGTTTATGTGCTGTATTGGTTTACGAGGTGTTTTTCTACTTACAGTGGTTTACAAAGGCGTGCAAATTCTGGCATGTTCAAAATTATTTGTTCTTTTAGCCAAGGTTGTAAAAGGTAAACAGGTGTAATACTTTAATCGTATCAGGCTGACTTAGGTGCAGTATTGTTAAGGCCTGCGGTTTGGGTCGGCTGAGGACACAGTGCAGTACAATCAAGTGTTCCTTTGCTAAATGCACGTGTTTTCATTGCTGTCATAATCGTTATCTAGACTGTACAAATGTATGGCACCAGATGCTGCTTGCTTTCAACCATGCAGGTATGCAGTACAGGAATCCTACTATTAATTTGCAATTGGACACTGGCTTTAACACCAATACAAATTTTCACTACGGACCCTCAGCACCAAAAAGCTACATATATGGACCAAGCGGTTCCAAATGGAGCACCTCGCCACCATTAGACCATTTAAATTGCATCATACGTGGCAATTAATGTGAATTGTTGCTCCCAGCTTGCCGGTTCGATGGCAGAAGACGCCATTTGCATTTTTGCCCTCTCCATCCCTACCCCGTTTTGAATCCCGTGCAGGCATGGGCAACTTGCTGGTAATTGTCATAAATGACATCAGGAACCATTGTAAATAATAAAAGAAAAAAGAAACGATAGAAATAAGTTATTAATAACGTAGTAATCATTGGTGATGCTTTGCAGCTCAAAATGCCAGGACTTCACTGGTATTTTTCCACCATGTTGCATTTCATTACAAATGCAAATAATCATTGGATATGGTATTTTTTTTTAGGGCAGGCTCTTATGTACAGGTCCTCAGCCAATGTGATGTCATAAGTCATACAGAGTTAATTATACATGTGCGTAAATATACCTCTTGGTTTGCCCGAAACTTAATATGAAGATGTTGCTATTGTTGTAATATTTAAAAGGTGAATGAGAAACCGAGGTTATGGCAGATCGAAACATTTTCATTCATAGCCAAATTGTGAGCCCCTTTATGCGATATTAAAGCGCGAGGTGATGGAGGGTGAAACGGCAATAAATTGGCAAGTGGTGCAACAGTTGGACGCAATAAGGAAGCAAATGAACAAAGACAGAGACATACCGAATAGGAGGGGAGAGGAGACTCAGTAACTGCAGGAAGTGGCTTGGGTTAGGTGGTATGGTAGAAGCATTTGGGTTAGGTGGTGTGGAATAGGGGTGGAAGCATTGCAGCTTGGCATGGGGATGTAATTGCACTACCTGCTTGAATTGAAGCCCTGGAGGGCACAGTGAAATTGAGTAGGCATAGGAAGATGTTTCTACAAATGGGGGGAATGAGACAAAAAATAGTGGAAGTGTGTGCAGTGAGGCCTGGATTTTGGGAGTCTAACCAGAAGGGAGTTATTGGAACAAATGCAAAGGGCTAAGAGACCTGAGGAGAGGCAGTTGGATGTATAGAGACCAGCCCTCTTATCTGTGATGTAACGGTATCAGGTTTTGTGCTTTGGCCTCATTGTGGGAGATGCCAATAATCTTGAGTTTTAGATACCACAGATTCCAGGAGAAACATCTGATGGTGGAGTGCTAGCCCATAGGGGAAAACAGAACTGCATTAAGCTATGGATAATGGTCTTTTGGACTGTGTAGTTCAGATTTTTCAAGGAATGACTGAGGATACTCAGTCTGCAACTGGCTTTGAAGGTCAGCTTTGCGATGCAGTCGGCCCAGGAGAGGTCATGGCTCATGATGAGGCTGGGAATTTTGAGACACAAACTTCTTCCAGCGACCGACCATGGAAATAGAAAAGTGGGTTAATTTTACGGTCCTTCTGGAGCGACAGTGTGAGACAAAGACAGACCAGCATCTAATTAACCCCAGATCAGCAGAGCGATGCAGCTGTTACCCGCCTGTTAGTGGATTGAGTACTGTACGGCAAGGTGTGGAATCGTATGTAAAAAGGAAGAGGGTTTCCAGATAATCGGAGAGGTCTTTTATGTGGATGAGGAACAAGACTGGGCCCAACACACTGCCTCGAGGCCACTGCAGCCTTCACTGAGAGAAAGCCTCAATTGAAAAGCAAGTGTTGACCGCGCGAGTCGAGGATGTCATAAAGCCGCGGCTGAAGACTGCCTTGTGTGCCACAGGCAACAAGCTTGGCAAGTGGAACAATATGCCAGACGAGATGTCAAATAAATTTCCATTCGTAGGAATTTTTGACATTTTAAAGTGCTGCCGTGAATTATGGTAAAGCTTTTCTAGTTTCTTTGCATTACAGTATTGCAGATATTGATACAACGTGAAGTTTCCTGCTGTTTAACCTGCTTGAAGACGAACGTTGTGCTCCTTGGTTTTTGTCTTAGTTTGCAAAGCATCGCTGATCATTTCGATTCGGATCCAAAAGAAGCCTGTTTGTTTTATCTCCGTTGACACAAGACGCTACTTGGAAAGCACACACACTCTTTGGATGTAAGTCACCTCACTGAATACGTGTTGCACCTCCCTGAAAGTCAATGTGAAAAAAACCGATAATGATTCCTCGATTGTGTAGTTTCTTCAAAATTTATTTATTGTGCTGATGTAAAGAACATTTTACATGCTATATATATATATATATATATATATATATATGTTTGCTTGTTTTTGGTCTTTTCATTTGTCGCCGCTTTTTCTCTTTTTTTTACTGTTCTGTGTCTTGTTTGTGGTTATTAAAGCTGTATTTTTTCTTATGTTAAGGGTACTCTCTCTTTTTGTTTTCTCTATTTTAGAGTCATTCAAAGGCACAGAAAGATCTTTACTGTTTACTTTTAATGTTGTGGATCGAGTAAGCATAATGATTCTTCTTCTTTCTTATGCAGTACATGGATGGCTGTGGGTAGCAAAATTTGTTGGGTGCATGGCTGTGTTGCTGATGCAGTTCCCCCTGTAGGTTAGAGCAGGGATTTTTTTATTTGCCCAGGGTGTTGGCGGAGGGCTCACCAACTCTCTTCGGGAAAACGCCAAAAAAAAAAACTATTGCCGGCAGGCAGGACGCCCAGTTGAACATCCTTCCGAGGGACGGCACACACATTGATGAATCGCCCTGCCTGTGAAGTGCCGGTGACAGTTTAAGTTTATCACTGGGTCGCGATTCAAACCCAGGTTCTGGCTCACAGGTGAGTGTGCGCACCACTACTCCTCTCAGAGATCATGCCAGCCTTTGCAAATGATTAGGTTATTACAAGGTAAAGTAGTACTTTTTCTTTTGAAGACTTTAAATACATTTATCTCTTGTGAATAAAACAATTTTAAACTGTCCCAGCCCCCTCCGCTCTACCCTCCCATCCCTCACCTCGCATCGCTCGCAAGGAGTAGCTAACTAATATAATAACTTGGTAGCCAATTCCTGGCTTTGTTTCTGAGTGATACGAATTATAATGGGATAAACATTTTGCACTTCCTCTCTCTTTCCAACACTCCTTAAACATTATTTTTAAAAGTCAATGATAATATTTAACAGCTGTAAACCCCATGACATCAGCGGTATGTTCCAACCTTGTATTTCCTTGAAAATACAAATAATTGTTTGATATTTTTCACTCCGGCAGGCCATTACGTGCAGGTGCTCTGGTTATGTTTTAAGTTGAGCCAAGCCAAGTTCAAATCCGATGCTGATTATTATAAATTAAACGTACTCGGTTCATTCATATTCTGGGCTGGTTAGACCGGGAGTCATTTAAGAGTTTGAGAGGTAGAGGGAGGGGACATTTACAAGGCTGCCCCATATTACGTCACTCTGGTTAAAGTTCCGCTTTAATGTCCTTGATCAAGTACAGAATAAAGATTTGCTATGTCATGACTTTCCGCTTTCAGGTCACGGCGTTGCGACGTTCGATGTTGAGTCCTGTATGAAGCGAACTACTTTGAGTTGCGGGTGTAAAAGGTTTCGCTTTGTCTGTTTCACTCTGTGTAGTGTCTTCCTGCCTCAAGTCTCTCTCCACCCCAACAAACATGAGTTTAAAAACGCCCAACAAGTTATGAGAGGCTGATGCTATTAACTGTTACAAAGACCTTTATCAGCAGAAGAAAATAAAGACAGTCCAACAGACTTTGGATACATTCCAAATGAAACAAATCGAATAAGTCAAACTGAAGAAGGAAGAGAAATGCCACACGACTATACAAACAGTTTCACCTCCGGTTTTTTTACCCTTCGCCCCATAATTGCACCACACTATAAGCAAACTTTGCAATCCTCTCTGCTGAGTGTACATGTTATTTATACTTTATCTATATTAATATAACATTTAAATATGTATATGTATATCAACTTGTATTGTCTTTTATTATCGAAAATATTCCCGAGTTAGTTCCCAATGAACTTAACTACCCTCTATACATGGGGTCCTATGGGAAGATGGATTTGTTTTAAGTCGTTTCACTTAAAGTCACATTTTCCAGGAACACAACCCGGACGATAACTGAGGCCGAATGGGATACCACTAATACAGTGCCCTCTGTAGGTTAAGGGTGTAGTACTGGTGAACAGGTTTTTTTTTTTTTTTTTTTTTTTTTTTTTTTTGTTATAGCTGAACAGTTTCCTTATAGTCTTATAAACAAGAATCATGCTATTAGAGGTCATAGAAGTACCCCTAATTATTGAAAAATTTCCAAATTTTCTAACATCATACATGCCCCTCAATAACCGGAAGTATAATTATTTGTTATAACTTTAATTTGCATCATTCTTTTGGGCTGAAATTTGGACAGGATATTCAGAATATCACTTCCTTTAAAATGATGAAGGCTTTTGTTTATAGGAGTAGCCATTGTGGATTTATTGAAGGACAACCCAGTTTTATCTGGTAATTGGCATAATTAGCTAATTAGTGAACATTTGACATAATTTCACAAAATCCTCTCATCAGGTAGTAGAGTAACACATGTATAATACATGTACCAAGTTTTGTGTGAAAAGAATGATAGGTGACATAGAAGATAGAAGTAGAAATGTGTTCTTTGTTTTTCCTTGTTTTTTATTGACAGTCTAATTTATGCAAATTATATGCATGTAATATGACAAAGAAGCGTTGAAACTGGTCTGAGAGCCAAGATTATATCTTTCAAGAAAAACTGAAAATTAGATACCTCTCAAAGGTACCTATGTAGTTTTCTCAATTTTTCACCAGTACTACACCCTTAAAGCTGTAATTTAGCCTCAGTACCGGTAATACCTCGACTATGCTTTGTCAAAAGAACACCGTAGGATCTTTAACATCCAACTAATGCCAGCATATGGGACACCGAGCTTGGCCTCCATCCGAGGGACGCAGCACTCTGTGAATAAACACCCACATGACAGTTTATAGTCAAGTCAGGAATTTAAGGCAGTCAATACAGTTCAAAGATAAAAGCCTCTTCACCATCACGTCTGTCCAGAAAAGTTACTAATCTGGCATGAATACAGTAACCCATTTATCCCTCATTAATAAAAACACTCGGCAAAATATTAAGTGCTAAGGTTGCGTTTCATTAGATGACGTAATCCAAGTAGAGTTGAGACGATGCAACCAAATTCGGTTTGAGCTCACCTGGAGTTTGGTACGTTGAGGTTATGCGAACGAGCAGTGTCCGTAGATCAGTCAGTCAGTGAGTGAGTGAGTGAGTCTGTACATACTTCAGTCATTATCGCTTGAACCAAAAACACGATTTTGATTAAACTTGGCCACAAGCTTCATATGTGATGCCTAACGTAGGTGTATTGACCGCATCAAAATCTGTGCTCATTAACGGGTTGAAATCGAGCCAAAAACGCTAAAAACTTCCTGCCGTAACCTACAGGGGGGTGCTAAAAACATTACCTGTATGCATGCATCACTGTTATCGGCACAGAGAGGGCTTCCATTCAACCAATCGTGTGACCAGATTCTGCACATGAACAAAATTTCGATATTTTATGATGTTGCTCCTGATCCAGGTGAGCTTCAGGACCCACCGTCCTATTTTTATTGTGTCACTTTATGAACATAAACTCGAAATTCTCAATCTACACTCGCTCTATTACCGTCAACGCAGGGGTGACATGATCAATGTGTTCAAAATATTGCATGGAGATCTTCGAGTTCCAGCTGGTCACTTATTTGTACCTGCAAGTAATCTGATCATGAGAGGACATCATTGGAAGCTGTTCCAGACTGGACATAAGAAAAACATTTTTCAGCCTAAGGGTTGTTGATTATTGGAATTGTCTTACACAGGAAATTGTTGAGGCTAAGAAAGGCAATACATTCAAAAATAGTGTCGTGTCCCCGGGGTTAAGACCCCAAGAGGACGGATGACCGAAACGAGCTTAAACTCAGAGGCATACTCCTAACCGTGGCGAGATTGTCTTTGGCACGCGTGCAGGAAGGCCCGAGCCTTATCTAATCGGGAACACACGCAGGGGTTATCTGAACCCACAAACATAAAGAGGGGACAGCAAAATCCACAATACAAGAAAAGTAAGATTCGACCAATTTTTTTTTTTTGGGGGGGGATACAAGACCGAGGCTCGTGTAAGAGCTAACATTAATCACAAAAAAACATACAATAAAGGGTACGGGAGACAAGATAGGGAGAGAGAGGGAAGCACACAAGTACAACAGCAGAGAACAGGGACATCGGGAGATCTGTGGGAGGGAGAGGGCTTGGGGGTAGGATGCATGGGAAGGCGGAGGGGGGGTGTGGGGGGAGGGGTGGGGAGGTATAAAACACATGGACACTGCTAAGACTTCCAGGAAAGAGGTAGGAATTTCAAAAAAGTGGATCTGGGGTGAATTAATGGGGGTAGAAAAGATCAAGGATTTGGATGGGGGAAGATAAGAGATTGTGGTGAACAGCTGTTTTAAAGACCTGGAGGGAGGAGTGGGATTGAAGAGAGTGAGGGAGTTTGTTCCAGAGGCGTGAGTAAAGAGGAATGAATTTAAATGAAATTAATTTAAAGAAATTTAATGAAATTAAAAATTGAAAAATTAAGGTAAAAATTAAAAATGAAATTTAATGTACAGCCAAATAATGATTCATGAAAATAAATGCAAATAACAATGAAAGGTGAGGTAAAAACGAAAATTCCTAATTGAGACATCTCCCCTCAGACTCGTATACAAACAAGGGGATGAGATAATGAAAGAAAATGAATAATGTTTTGATAATCGGCCGGCATTCAGCTTTGCGTCCCCAAATGGCTGTTAAGGATTGCTGGTCGTCGCCTCGAACCACCACGCGGGAAACGCACAAGATGGCGCGGAATCGCTCTGCAGCCAGCCGCCGGCGTGAGGCTAGCAGGCAGGATCCTTCTTTGCTAATACGGCTCTGATGATCTCCCTGGCGCACATAGAGGAGCGCCCATCGTCCCCCCATGCAAAACAACCAAGCGACCGCCGCTATCAAGACCAGGACCAGAGGAGAAGATTGCGACCGCCCACAACAAAACCCAGGACAAGAGAGACCAAGATGGCGAGACCGCGTTCTCTTCCTCCAGCTCTCGAATGTTCGACGGCTGATGTCACACTCTGTCCAATCACCGAGCTCTACTCAATCATCCCATCATGCCTCCACCAATCACGAAGGTGGGGGCGGATTCTAGTCGCTGTTCGGGAATGTTCGGATGACGTCGGCAGTTGTGAGGTGGGATTTACGTTCCAATCGGCAAATGTGCTGGGTGTTGGTTAGCTCTGGCGGCATTGTGAGCGAATGATCTAATTTACAGTGTGATCGTTGTTTTACTGAAACTTTAATTTCCTGGCTGGCCAAATGTAATAAGAACATTAGGGAAAAATACCACAGGGAGCCAATCATGTACAGGGGAATTTAACCTTACAGTCCCTATAATTAATTAGCACAAAACTACCCTCCTTATGGCGACATGCAAACGCTCTTACCCGGACAGATGGCATACCTATATACATCGAGATGGGTTCTTCGCGGCATAATCTACACGATTCTATCTCGACTAAGGTGTTTCATTGTTTGCCCCCACAAACTTAACAATAGGTTGGATAGCATTGGTGGAGCCAAAGGTTCTTGATCAAGTCTTTGATGATGGAGCAGGACTAGTTTTTAAATGTTAAGTTGTACTCAACCATGATGAGCAGACTGGGATAATTACAGGATACTATGTACAATCCCATTCCTGATGTGATGTGATGTGATTGGCTGAAATAAAATTTAGTTTGTGTATGCACATCCGTTGCATATCAAACCTGGAGAAGAATCCTTGAGTTAAATTTTCGAACATTCTCGCATCATCAGAAATTTCACTCACCTGCTCTTTGTTCTTTAACAGGATTTTGAACGATAATCGTTCCACAGTGCCTCGAAGACGACATTTAAATGAACAGGAGTGTGCTTGTGATTGGTATGCTGGTGTGTGTGACTCTTGGAGTGAGGCATAGTGATGTCAGAAGGGTAAGGGCACGACATTAAAGAGAGAACATTACATCATCTAAAATACATAAAGCAAGTGCAGGTGACGTTATTTTGATTCCAAAAAACGATTTTGAAAATGTCATCTGAACACTGGCTGTAAACACAATTGTCGGACACCACCCACATGCGTATTGAATGAAAGGCTAAGAGAACAAAAGGGACGTGTTTGTTTAGATTTGTTATCCGGTATAAATGCCTACATGTCTTAACAGAAGCGAAATTCGAATGAAAACGGAGATTTTATTGTACATTCCTGAAATGGGTGGGAGTGAAAACCACCTCCACAGGGGATGATCTCCTCCCAGAAATTGGACAGTGAGCAAGGTCACATGGATTTTCAAACGTGTGCATCATAGCCGTAAGCTTTGTAGCAACACGACACACTTGTACGACAACCAGCAATACGAGAAGATAAGTGGACAAGTCTGTGCAACGTTTTGTCCCTGACTTGCAGACTCAAAATCGAGGGAACCGTTTCGATGTTCACAACAGCAATGACAGGTCTCCAGGTAATCCTCATGAAACATTCCCTTTCTTCTACGCTATTCCTTCCCACCATTCACTGGCTTCATGTATGCCCTGCGACGTCGGATTTTGGCAAACGTTTCAGCCATTTACAAGGACCTTTGACACTGGAGGAAATCATTTGGCCCATCATGCTTGTCCTTCAATACCACATTCATTCATTCAATGAATCAGTTTATTGACCAAATTTCCCTGGAGGAGTGGGGAGGAGAACAGTGGAGTAGGTAAAGGAATATCACCAAAGTATATTTTAATTTTTTTATTCTGAACTTTTTTGGTGGGTGCGATTGATCAGGGTGAGTGAAAAAAACACAGAGCACATTCCATTTTGATGAGACACTTTCATGGACATCACAATCACCTGTCCATGGCTAAATTACCATCCAGTCCAGTCAATATGTACATGCTAAGCCATAAATCCCAGCACCCGGTTTTAGCTGCTTATACAAGATTTGTTTATACCATCTACCAGGGCACAAGCCCCAGGAGTAATAACATATTGCAGTAATAACAGTAATGTATAATAGCAGGAATAACTAGAACGGCACTCGGTAGAGCACATACCTCCACCAGGGTGAACAGTTTATGTTTTGTATCCCACTGATAGGCCGGACCAAAATCTAATCGGCTTGTTCTTGTCACCGAACCAACTCATCCCCCAAGTTTAGTCATAACTCGCCCACAACTTTTTTAAATATCAGTTTTCGCCCAATCTCCCAATGGTGAAGAATCACTTAAAAAAATTAAATAATTCTCGTATCCGAATCCATATCCAGATCTTCACCAAAATTGAATGAACTCTTTCTTGCCACACGCCCAATCTGTCCACCAAGATTCGTCCAAATCCGTCTATAACTTTTTGAGATATCTTGTTCACAGACAGACGTGAAAACATAACCTCCATTCACCTTCGGTGGCGGAGGTAATAATAACATTATAGTAATACAACAATTACAATATCTCCTTAGACATCGAGTGCATCTGTATGACGTCTGTTGTCACAAAGTGTCAACCTGTTTTCATGATCTGCATCTGACAATTCGCAGTTGGTTTACACGGTTTAATGTGAAGGTCTTCTTTCCTTGTGTGACGTAAAGATGAATATGAAACACCCAACTCTGCAGAACGTTTCTGTAATGATTTTCTTCGGAGATCTGAGAAGGGGTGTTTTGTTTCAATGTTTTGAATTTCCAAATTACAAATTTTTGTCATCCGCTGCACTTTCTGCCGAGTACCCTTCTAGTCTGAAATTCCTTTTTTCCCCAAATATGAAGATTTGATTTTGACGGTGCTAGCTTTCCAAAATGCTCCTCGAAGTCTTCTTGCACCTGTTTCATCATCTTGTTTGTGTTTCTCCTCTCATGTTACCATACCAGTGCTACCAGCCTCTCGTCCACTATAAATGGGCAGGTGTCTGTCATCTTCGTTTAAAGTATTATTTGTATTATCTGAAAAAAAAAAAAAACAGTATGAATAAATTTTGCTGAAGACAGCAGCTAAAGTCTTTATAAAACAGCTAAAGACAAACAGAAAAACGGTGTCCTGGGGCTTATGACCCATTGACCCACCCTGGACTTACCATTTATCTGCAATGCTTCAAGATACCCATCTCATTCCACCTTAAACCTATCGATTATTTCTGCTGCCACTACCTTTCCAGGGAGACAATTCGATGCATTGACTACTGTCTAACTTAAAGACCCCTGCCTTATTACTGTCCTAACTTTCCTCTTTACTTTCAGGCTATGGTTCGTGGTCCTACCACTTTCTATTCTGCTAAAGAACTCTTCCACACTTATTTTGTCTGTATCTTTCATTATCTTAAATATCGATATCAAATCACCTCGCACTCGCCTCCTGATGTATAAACACCTGTCTCCTTCAGCTGTTCCTCAGAACTAAGTCAAGCGAGCCCCTGAATAAATCTGGTAGCCCTATGCTGTGTCCTCTCAAGCTATACCCTTTCTGAGATGTGGTGACCAAAACTGAACTCAATATTATAGATGAGACATCACTAAATACCGTCCCCAGTGATGAGAAACGTTTCACTTAATCTATCAATTTAAATTATTTCATGGACTTTAAAAAGGTTAATTGTATTGCATTCTTGGTTTCACTCAGAGCTACTTATACCTCCCACCACAGAATGGTGGAGGTGGAGGTGGAGGTTGATTTTGTCTAAAAAGAGGGTAAAATATCCTGCTTGTGAAATAAAATTTTGCATCAACACTATGCATGCCTGTTCTGTCATTTCAAAAGTGAATGTTGAGCTTTTCAAACGCAGCGTGGGAAGTGGCCGCCGTAAACGGGAGACAGACAGCACGGCTCACAAAAATATAATAGACGACTTCCCTTTCAAGGAAGGTCAACACAGAAAGAGACCATTCAACCCATCAAGACTGCACAATGGTTGTCAACATATAACAGCTTTTTGTGCACAGAATCATGGAACAGCTAGAACACCGAATGTATCAGGACGCAACAAGCAAAATTAGCAGTAGAGAGGGGGACACTAACAGTGGTAATGAAGGCCAAAATGGAGGGAAACTTGGACAAACAATGGTTGTGGGGAGGAATGGGGTGGACAGGATGGATACGAAAGGAAACTTCTCCCTCTCCCCCATCTCTCTTTCTCCCTGTCTATTCCCTCTCGCTCTCCTCTTTCTCCCACATCTCTCTATCCCCTCTCCCTCGCCTCTTTCTCCCCCTCCCCCCCCATCTCTCTCCCCTCTATCTTTCTCCCTCTCTATCCCCTCTCCCTCTCCTCTTTCTCCCCCATCTCTCTCCCCTCTCTCTTTCTCCCTCTCTATCCCCTTTCCCTCTCCTCTTTCTCCCCTTCTCCCTCCTCCCTCTCTATCCCATTTCCCTCTCCTCTTTCTCCCCCATCTCTCTCCCCTCTCTTTTTCTCCATCCCCTCTCGTTTTCACCCTCCCCTCTCTCTTTCTCCCTCTCTATCCCCTCTCCCTCTCCTCTTTCTCCCACATCTCTCTATCCCCTCTCCCTCACCTCTTTCTCCCCCTCTCCTCTTTCTCCCCCTCTCCCCCCCCCCCCCATATCTCTCCCCTCTATCTTTCTCCCTCTCTATCCCCTTTCCCTCTCCTCTTTCTCCCCTTCTCCCTCCCCTCTCTTTTTCTCCATCCCCTCTCGTTTTCTCCCTCCCCTCTCTCTTTCTCCCTCTCTATCCCCACTCCCTCTCCTCTTTCTCCCACATCTCTCTTTTTTTTTTTTTTTGTATACAAGATCGAGGCTCGTGAAAGAGCTAACATTAATCACACAAAAAGACAAACCGACACACAAAACACAAAAAACAAGGGGAGCGGCAGACAAGATGGGGAGAGAGGGGGAAGGACACAAAAGAGAGGGGGAAGGACACAAACACAACATTTGAGAGCAGGGACATCGGGAGGACTTGGGGGGGAGGTGGGAGAGGAATAAAACATATGAACACTGCAAGGACTCTGGGGTGAATTACCGGGGGTAGAAAAGATCAAGGTTTTCGATGGGGGAAGATAAGAGATGGTGGTGAACAGCTGTTTTAAAGACCTGGAGGGAGGAGTGGGATTGAAGGGAGTGGGGGAGTTTGTTCCAGAGGCGGGAGAAAAGGGGAATGAAAGAGTGAAGGTGAGCAGAGTTGACCGGCAGAGTTGACTCTCCCCTCTCTCTTTCTCCCTCTCTATCCCCTTTCCCTCTCCTCTTTCTCCCCTTCTCCCTCCCCTCTCTTTTTCTCCATCCCCTCTCGTTTTCTCCCTCCCCTCTCTCTTTCTCCCTCTCTATCCCCACTCCCTCTCCTCTTTCTCCCACATCTCTCTCCCCTCTCTTTCTCCCTCTCCTCTTTCTCCCCCTCTCCATCCCCTCTCTCTTTCTCACTCTCTATCCCCACTCCCTCTCCTCTTTCTCCCACATCTCTCCCATCTCTATCCCCTTTCCCTCTCCTCTTTCTCCACCTCTCCCTCCCCTCTCTCTTTCTCCCTCTCTATCCCCACTCCCTCTCCTCTTTCTCCCACATCTCTCCCATCTCTATCCCCTTTCCCTCTCCTCTTTCTCCACCTCTCCATCCCCTCTCTCGTTCTCCCTCTATCTCCTCTCCCTCTCCTCTTTCGCCACCCCCTTTCTTTTCTCTCTCTCTTACTCTCTCTCTATCACCTCTCCCTCTCCTCTTTCTCCTCTATCCCTTCTCGCTCTCCTCTTTCTCCCTCTCTATCCCCTCTCCCTCTCCTCTTTCTCCCTCGCCTCTTTCTCCCTCTCTATACCTTCTCCCTCTCCTCTTTCTCCCTCTCCTCTTTCTCCCTCTCCTCTTTCTCCCTCTCTTTCTCCCTCTCTATCCCCTCTCCCTCTCTTTTTTCTCCCCCCTCTTTCTCCCTCTCTATCCCCTCTTCTTCACTTTCGCCCCCTCTCCCTCCCCTATATCTCCCCTCTCTCTTTCTCCCCCTCTATCCCTTCTCGCTCTCCTCTTTCTCCCTCTATTCCCTCTCCCTCTCTATCCCTTCTCCCTCTCCTCTTTCTCCCTCTCTATCCCCTCTTCCTCCTCTTTCTCCCCCTCTCCCTCCCCTATCTCTCTCCTCTCTCTCTCTCTCTCTATGTCCATGCTCTATCTTTTTTAAATGTTGAGAATCGAGCAAGGAAGCAACACATGAAACAATTCCCAATGGGGAATATTTCTCGTTGTCAAGCACATTGTCAAGTACTCCCAATGGGGAACAAAAGCCTGATAATGATGACATCATAGGTGAAGTGGTACACTAGCCAAAAATGTTTTAATCGAATTCCTTATCCGAAAAATCTGAAATTGCATGCACATGATCTATGACCCATTTGTATTGAAATATTACATTTATGACGTCATAGGTCACATGGTTTGGCAGCGATATTGGATTGAAGGAAAATATTAAATAATTATATCTCTGAAACCGCTCACCTTATTGATGTGAAATTTTACAAATATCATCTAACAGCACTGTTGCATATACAGTAGTTTGAAAATGATGATGTCGTAGGTCACGTGGTTTGGTAGCCATCTTGGATAGAAAAACTAACCTTATTCGATCAACACGAAACTTCACAAACGTGATCCCCTACCCATACATATGCAGAGTGTACATTTTTTAAGGTCATATGTGATGTGGTGTGGCAGCCATATTAGCTTGAAAGCCAATATTTAAAAATATCCCTTCTCTGAAATTGCTTCACCGATCGATGTGAAACCTATCACGTCGGGTAAAAATGTGATACTTGAGAACAGCTGAAGGGATTTAAATCAAACTTGTTTAATTTTAGGACAGTGAATTATGGCATCTACCCGTTGTGGGACTATGCGGAGGCATATTGGCGACAGTCGCATTGTTATAGTTCTTGTTGTTATTGTTACAGGATCTAAAGCTGGAAGTGAAGTTCACACACACACACACACACACACACACACACACACACACACACACACACACACACACACACACACACACACACACACATACACACATACACACACATACATACATACATACATACATACATACACACACACACACACACCTCACAAACATGGACAAATAGACGAATACACGAGACATAACAGAGGACTGTCAGATGAAACAAACACCACCACTGAGCTTGGGGGAAGTTCCGTCACTTCACAGGGCACTCTGGGTACCAGTGACCCCACAACAATGGTGCCGTCTTGTCTTTCTCACCGCACTGAGCGGGGCATCTCCTCCTCCCCGCGGATGCCACCCCATGGAGTGTTTAGAGTCGGTTCATTCATTAAACCCATTGTAGACAACTCAAGGGTGAGTGCACTACCTCTGAGCCACCCTGACCTGCCCCTCAACCAACCATGATGTGTTGAACAGTTGGATAAAAATCGATAAACGTGTTATCTTGAATTCTCACCAACGATGTGGGCATCAGCACACAAATAGCTCGTAATGGAATGGTTGGCTGAAAGTAACAGCGGAAGTCTTTTTGACTGACAGACAATACAATCGAAGCTCTAATGAAACGCCATTTCCTCCACGGTTTCATGGACTCCCGTGAATACCCATTGTCTATTTAATAAGATGACACCACGAAGGTCCTCTTTCAAATAATACAATGCGTGTCCAACAATTGACGTCCAAATTGCATCACTGACAAAGTGACCTTTCAGTGAGATAGTTGTAATTGATGGACTTATTGACGAAATAGAAAACAATACAGCGAGCTTTCAGAATTAATTCAGTTTTCTAACAAATAGATCACAAAAAGGGAAGTGTAATAATATGGCATCATGTGTTAGGTGTTTGAGACACTTATCATGTGTTAGCTTTTGAGGTACACCACAAGGTTGTTTTGTTTCTATTTTTTCTGTTTTTATTTTACACAAGTGACTGCAGCAGTTAAATTCCTGACGCAGGATATGTATATATTATACATATCGCATGTGGAAAAAGTAAGTACACCCCTACATTTATCACTACAAATACCTAAAATTTGAATCAGGTGCACCAGCTCAGGTGCAAATGATTAGAACATCGTTAGAGAGGATCTTGGAGGAACCTGTCTTGTTTAAACCTCAGACATTTCGTTTGGTTTGCTCTTTGTTGTTGAAGTGTGCGGCGTCACCATGCCTGGATCAAAAGAGCTCTCTGAGGCCTTCAGAAAGAAGGTTATAGATGCCTACGAGTCTGGGAAGGGATTTAAAAAGATCTCTAAACAATATGAAATCGATCATTCGACTGTCCGGAAGATCATCTACAAGTGGAGAAGATTCCAAACAACTGCCAACTTGTTCAGGCCAGGCCGCCCCAACAAGTTCAGCCCGAGAGCAGACCACAAGATGCTGAAAAAAGTCTAAGAACCCCAGAATGTCATCACGGGACCTACAGGTAGCTCTTGCCACTGTTGATGTCAAAGTGCACGAGTCTACCATTAGAAAGGGGCTGCACAAATTTTCATCTACATGGGACGTGTGCCAGGAGGAAACCTTTGCTGTCCAGAAAGAACATCAGGGCAAGACTAAAGTTTGCCAATGAACACCGAGGCAAAGACCAGCACTTCTGGAACAATTTGCTCTGGACAGATGAGTCAAAGGTAGAGCTATTTGGCCACAGTACCAGAAGACATGTTTGGCGAAAACCAAAGACAGCATTTGACCACAAGAACCTGATACCAACTGTAAAGCATGGTGGTGGAAATATTATGGTTTGGGGCAGCTTTGCTGCATCAGGGCCTGGGCAGCTCACCATCGTAGAATCCACGAAGAATTCTTCATTGTACCAGAGGGTGCTTGAGGATAATGTGAGGCCATCTGTCGGAGAGTTGAAGCTCAACCGAAGGTGGACCTTGCAACATGACAATGACCCTAAACATACCAGTAAATCCACCAAGGAATGGCTGAAAAGAAAGAAATGGAGGGTTCTGGAATGGCCAAGTCAAAGCCCAGATCTAAATCCCATCGAGATGTTGTGGATTTGAAACGAGCTGTGCATGCAAGAAACCCCTCAAACATCCCACAGCTGAAATAATTCTGCATGGAGGAGTGGGCAAAAATTTCTCCCAGTCGATGTCAGAGACTGGTAGAGAGTTATAAGAAACGCCTACTTGAGGTTGTTTCTGCCAAAGGGGGCAATACCACCTATTAGAGCCAAGGGTGTACTTACTTTTTCCATATGCGAAATTTGCATTTATGTTTATTTATATTATACAATGGACTACAAAATGTAAATGTTTCATGATATTTGTTGTATTATATCACCTTTATCAATCAATATTGTTGAAATGAAGATCAAATAGCTGTATGTTGAAATATGTTGAAAAAGTCAAAACTTTACATGGGGTGTACTTACTTTTTCACGTGACTGTATATATATATATATTGTTGTGGATATGAGGATTGTATTTTTTAAATTGTGTGTTTTATTAATATTGCTTGATTCTGGACCCTCCTGCCTCCAGTGTTGTGTAAAGGTCAAAGGGCGTCCCATAATTAGTCCATAAAGCATACACGTCAGCCAATCATAGATTTCCCCCTGGTTGATAGTTATATCTTTATTATGTGTATTAGGGTAAGGCCTTGTCTCCCATTAAGATGACACTCCATTGCACCAAGTGAAATAGATAGATTCCCTTCATTCTTCATTCCCATTCCCAAAACCTCCATTTCCCCTTTCATCATTGCCAAGCCTCGATTGCCAATTACATCCCCTCCAAAACCACCATTGAACATGTGCTCGGGTTGGGGAAGAGGGGCGTGCCCGCCCGTCGTCATCAAGGGCGGAGCCAGAGGGTCGCGCGACCAACCAGGGCCGAGGTGAGCACACCGATGGGCATGTCCTGAAGGCCGGCGGCTTGATTGCCGGAGGCGCTATAAAGGCCCGCGCGCAAGAAGCAAGGTAGTGGTCGGTGGTGAGGAGTGATTGGACCAAGAGAGAGAAAGAGTGGTTGGAACAATAAAAGAGGAGATCCAGGGAAGCACAAAGCCTGCGTAAGATATCCAGGGAAGCAAAAAGCCTGCGTAAGATATCCAGGGAAGCACAACGCCTGCTATTCGTCGCCTTGCTCGCCAAAGTTGGACCAAGCAAGAGAGTTGGGCAAGAAGCAGGCACGTTGTTCAGTTGTGTGGTTGAGTCAGACGAGTCCTGGCAAAGCACGCGACGTCCACCGCAGCAGCAGCAGCAGCGGCGGCCACAGCAGCAACAACACTCGACAGCAGCGTGGGGCCTTGACGGCAGTTCCGGAGCAGGGCCGCGAAGGAACGGCGGCGGTCAAACGCGCCGATCGTGCTGCAGTACCATTGGACCTTCCTCTCCCTCCAGCCATCCACCTCCTGCCTATCCATCCTTTTGTGTACGTGAGTTTGTTCTGTTTGTTTTGTCCCTGGGGATTTAATTAAGCTTGTACAGTGAAACCTTGACTTACGAGTTTAATTCGTTCTGTGACCGAGCTCGTAACTCAATTTGCTCGTTTCTCAAATTAAATTTCCCCATTAAAATGCATTGAAATGCTATTAATCCGTTCCAGCCCGCCAAAAACCACACCAATTTTTTTTAAAATATACAGTATATATAAAAATATCTCGCGCTTTATATTTCACCTGTATGCAGCATACAAGTTGGCAGGATGGCCTGGACTGGAGGTACGCACACTTGACTCTAAACTGTCCAGCCTGGGTTTGAATCCCGACCCAGCTATAACCTGTCATGTCGGTGTTTCACAGGCAGGGTGATTCATCAATGTGTGTACCGCTAAACTGGGCGCCCCGTTTGCGTCCCATTAGTTGTTGGATGTTAAGGATCTGTGTAGTGTTCTGGGCCCTGTGCTATTTCTGGTCTTCATCAAAGACCTCATCGAAATGAGGATCTGTGTAGTGTTCTGGTAGTGTTCTGGGCCCTGTGCTATTTTTGGTCTTCATCAATGACCTCATCGAAATGACCTCATCAATGACCCATCGAAATGACCTCATCAATGACCCATCGAAAACCTTGATATTTTCTACCCCTGGTAATTCACCCCAGAGTCCTTGCAGTGTTCATATGTTTTATTCCTCTCCCACCTCCCCCCAAGTCCTCCCGATGTCCCTGCTCTCAAATGTTGTGTTTCTGTCCTTCCCCCTCTCTCCCCATCTTGTCTGCCGCTCCCCTTGTTTTTTGTGTTTTGTGTGTCGGTTTGTCTTTTTGTGTGATTAATGTTAGCTCTTTCACGAGCCTCGATCTTGTATACAAAAAAAAAAAAAAAAAAAAAAAAAATCACCGTGTCTTCCACAAAGAGAAGGCGAGCTATCGCCGGCACTCTGAACAAGTTGTGGCCTGGCATGCTCTTCTCCTCTGCCGTTATATACGTCCTCCTCGGCATCTTTTTCCAGAAGAGCCCTGTTGAAGTTGAAGTTCACAGTTGAAGATTTGCTGGGGGATGTATCCTTCAGCTTCTATCAGTTTGGCAAAAGTTATAATAAAATCTTCAGCTGCCTTCACATCCGAGCTTGCCGCCTCACCATGCCTGACGACGGAGTGAATGCCGGTCCTCTTCTTAAAATTATCAAACCATCCCCGACTGGCTTTGAATGACTCTTCCGATGCCTCGTCCGTTGATGTTCCCGCCGTCTGCTGCACCAAATCCCCGTAAATGTCTCGGGCCTTCTCACACATGATGCTCTCGGTCACGGTATCTCCTGCGAGCTGCTTCTCCGTCAACCACACAAACAACAACTTCTCCATCTCTTCATGGATAGAGGTCCGGAGCTTTGAAATAATCTTAACGCCCTTGGCTGGCGTTATAGCCTTTATCGACTCCTTCTGCTTCAAAATCGTACATATCGTAGAAGTACTACGATCGTACTGCCTCGCCAAGTCGACAACACGCACACCTCGCTCATGTTGTTCGACGATTGCGTGTTTTATATCCAAGCACATCATCCTCTTCTTCTTCTCAGTACTGCCCTTGGCACTCAATTTCTTACGACCCATGGTTAAAACTAAGAAATTTTCCAAAATAACCAACATGCGAAAACAAAGCAGCAGCGATATACGGCAGAGCTGCTTGCACTGCAAGATAACCACGTGACCTGAACCCACCTGGTGGCGGGTGGCGTAAGCTCGTAACTCAGATCTCGGCTCGCATCTCAAAGCAAAAAACCGCCCGAGCGACGGCTCGTATCTCGGAAAACTCGTAAGTTGGTGCACTCGTAAGTCAAGGTTTCACTGTATAAGGAATTTGCACTGTGTCTCTAATTCTTCTGTATATTATTTTATTATCTTTCCTTCTTCCTTGGTTACTTTGAGCATGTAAATAATAGGAATAAATTTAGTAGTATTGCCAACTTTTTTTGTCTTCTTCTTCTTCACATCCGTGTCGCCTTAGTCTTTTCCCTATTGAATATCTGTGGCGCGATCCGGCCAACGTTCAGGAATCGGGTTAGTCGGGGTAACTGTTAGGGCCGCGGGGCCTCCGCTCGGCAAAACCAACATCTTATCCGCGGTCCGTAACAATTGGTGTCTGGGAGTGAGATACGAGGCCCGAACCAAATTTTTAAAACATCAAGAAAACATTTGGTCAAAATTTGGAGCGGCCGAAATTTGTTTTGTTTTCGAAAAAACCCGAACTTTGAAATCGCGCCATGGCTAGTCAAGGCGATCGGATGCAGGTGGGTGAGCTAGAGGAGGAGTTAGGAGTAACCCAGGATCAGAGGGACGAAGTAAAGGAGAACAATGAGGAGGTGGTTGAGGAGGTTTCAGGCGCGCAAAATGGCGCTCTCGCGCACGTGGTTGAAGGGTCCCAAAATAGCGGCGCCGCGGAGGGCGAGCCCGCGGTGGCGGCTGGGGACGCTGGGCAAACCGGGTTTGACCTCAGATTATTCTTGACCCAACTGAATGCAAAAATGGATAGGATGGGGGGCTAAATGGGGGCAATGAGGGACTAAGCAAGGGGTACCAATGCCCAAATTGGGAAGATAGTAAATTTGAGAAGTTAGACAATAAATTTGAGAGGCTAGGAAGCAAAATGGAGCGAATCGGCAAGATTGGGGACAGAATGGGTGACCGCATGCAAAAATGTGGGGAGACCATGGATCGCATGGTGGGCGAGAGGGTCCCAGGGATGCACGACGAGGTAACCGGGTCGAGAAGCGCTGGTTGAGCGAAGCGGAGGAAAGCGCGGGTACAATGACGGGTGTAGAAATCGCGACACGGGGTTTGGAGCAGCCGGCGACCGCTGAGGTAGAGGAGGGTGTTTTATTAAAGCCAGCGGTCGTCGAGGTGAATAAAGAAAAAGTGCTGGGAATTAAAATTGAAGAGACGACGGAGGTAGCCCGGGAATTGCAGGGAGAAATGGATTATGCTCAAAGTCCCGGCTCACATCACGATGCTGTACTTAATAACCCAAATGAAGATTTGCAGGTGCGCGTGGAGAAGGGAATCCCCCAGGTGCGTCGTGCTGTGTATTGTGCGGGGAGATTTTGCAGGAGGATGTTTGACGACAAGAGAATTGTCGCGCGATTGGGATCGATATGGCACCCGGGCGTTGGTGAAGGGTCCCGTGTAAGTGGAAATGGCACGCGTGTGGAAAAAAAGTGTGCGTCGGCGAGTGGGTGTGTTATAAAGTGTGGGAGTGAAACCGAGTGCGAGCGAGAATGCACGTCGGGGTGTACGGAGTGTGACACGAGGAGTGAGTTGGTGGTGGAGCGGGTGCGAGGATGCACGTATGGGATGAACGGCGAGGGTGTGCGAGAAAGCACACCTGAGTTGGTAGTAGCGCAAGTGCGAGGGAGCACATCGGAGCGCGGTAGTGGGTGGATGCAAGAGTGCACGCCCATGGTGAGTGTTACGGAGGACGTAACGGAGGAGAGGTGTGGACCGAAGTGTGCGAACGGCGAGTGTGCGCAAGAGTGTGCGCGAGAGGTGTGGTGTGTAACAGGGAGTGCGTTGGTGGAATGTACGGACAGCGTTGGAACGCCGGGTTTTGTGAGTGTCAAAAGGGTCGCGTGTGCGTGTGGGCATGCGAGTAAAGCATCGACATTGGACGGGTTAGCGTTTCGGGCGACGGATAGCCGATGCGAGCACTCGGGGCGCGGTGTGCTTTGTTGGATGCCAGGCCCAGCGCGGATCGATGCTGCGTCGCTTCCCTTCGAAGCGTCGTTGCCGATTCGGGCTTGGCCCCGCCCTGCACGGTCGAGTCCGGGCCTTGTCGGGCGAGGCGACCGGTCCGGTTCAAGGGCGAGTGGGAGGAAGCGGCCCGGTGCCCCCTCGTGGGGACGGGGTTCCGCCCGGGCGAGCCTCAGCCATCGGGCCCGGGACCGCAAGGTACCGAGCCGCGATGATGCGTGGAACCTCGGCCCGAGCATGCCTCCTCCCCAGAGTCGTGAATGCCGGACGGATCCAACCAAGGCGACCAAACCACCCGAATTCATTGCTCGGCTTTGCGAAGCCGAGTTTTAATGATGTGACGACGCACCGAGGCTCAGATAAAGCGGACTGTGATGATGATGATGATACGGATAGTGTTTTGGACCCGAAATTAGAAAAACAAAATTTGACGATTGGCAAAGGATTGGCAGAGTGATGATTGGCAGATTGGTAGTGATTGGCAAAATTTTGATTGGCTGAAATTTGGTGAGCAAAATTTATAGTGAGAGATACCCGATGTGATGGGATGGCAACTCTGCCATCCCTCATAGCGGGGGCAAAGGAGCACTAGTTATGGGGTTTATGGCAGTGAAAACTAGCCCGGGAGGGTTAGGATATAATGATAGGGACCTAGAGATTGACCTTAGGTAACGTTAAGATTAGGTAGTGACAATGATACCTGTAGTGGGGACGCAGGTAGATTAGAGTGGATGATAATGACGTGGTATCTGCTTAGTTTAAAGGGAAGACGGGGAGCACTAAGTTAGCAGGGCACCAGGTAGATTAGATGATGCCGTGTGTATGGTGAACAGGTGTGATTGCACAGGTGTGCAACTGAACAGGTGTATGGAGCAGTGTTTGAGTGAGTGATGGTGATGAGTGTTGTGCTGACCAAATGGTCCAGGAAGGAAGGAGGGTGCAGGTGGCACCAGGTGTGATTGCACAGGTGTGCAACAACAGGTGTATGGAGAATGGTTGTGTGAAATACATGGAGTGTGGAATACATGGAGTGTGGAATACATGGAGTGTGGAATATATGGAGTATTGGAATGGATGGTCGTGGAGTGAGTATGGTGGAAACTATGGAGTGGAGTGGATGGTGCGAAGGTGTGAATGGGGGAAGGATGGACCCCCATCACGAATACCCGGGGAGGGTTGTGTAAGTGTTAGGTAGAGGGTATAGGTAAATTGTGGTTGGATATTGGCATCTGTGGTGCGGGTGAAAGAATGGTATTTGGATGGGTGCATTAGTGTTGTGGAAATGGCTGGGCGTGTAGCCTGTTAGTGTGTGTAGTTGGTTTGGGCACTCCACCACTGTGAGGATGTCGGCCAGGTGAGGCCGCAGGTGGGCTCTGGGAGCCGGTAGAGTTGTTGTGGATGGGGCCCGAGGATCCGGAGGACGGACCCGGGTAGCCCAGTGCCAGAGGGCACCAAGGGGTGACAGAGCCAGGAGGGGCCTTCCCCAATTAGATAGGTTAGGGTGAGGAGCTAGGTAAGCTCGGGTGGCAACTGCAGTGGTGGAGGTGTGCAGGTGGGTAGACCTGCTGGGAGAGCTACACGACCCAGCCCGGAAATTGTGCAAGGGCACCGGGAGATGAATCGGGGGAGTGAGACCCCAAATTGAGAAGCACCACAGTTTGGTCAATGGGAATTGGTTTTTAGAACCCATAGTGTAAGTTGGCCAATGGATTGGCAGGGAAAGACCCTGGGTAGTGTAAAGTGTGTTAATGACATTTAGAAAGTAGTTAGGATGAAAATCTCCTCGCACCATCTACATCCACTCACCTGGGATGACGTACCTCCACACCATGCCATGTTTTATTATTTTTATGATGCAAATGTTTGGAATGTGAGACGCATCATGACGTGGGTGTGACATTGTGCTTGATGTTCCATCTCTGCCTCCTTATGAGGATTGATGATGATTTGGGTGATGGCAAATTTTGGATAGAGGGATTGTGGGAACGAATTTGGAATAGAAGAAATATGGGGAAGACGTGACAGTAGTGACGAATTTGTAAATGTGTAGATTTTTGTAAATATGGGGTAAGGGCAAGGGTAGAGTAGGTGACAGGGGGGGTGACGTACGGTAGGGACGAGCTTTCTCACTTCGCTCTCCGTACTCACTTCGCCTTGCATTGCCTTGATTGATGTGTACCCTTGTGACCTTACCCCTCGCTCATCTGTCTTCCCCCCCTTTGTCTCCCACATGAGGACCTGTGCGCCACTGGGCGCCGAGGGAAGCGTGCGTGAGTCCGCCATTGTGCGCCCGGAACTCCCAGAACCAGCTGTCTGCATCGATGCACCACATTATGGACCACATGTCTGTGGCCGAGCACCACTTATGGACCCCATGGGTTGGGGCATGGCCCCTCTGCTGGCACCGGCCATGAAGGCCCGAGATCTTGCTGTGGACCTTGATCACAGGGCACCGATGCCCCACAGGTGAACCACACTAATCGGCCCTGTGGGCCATAAATAAAATAAATAAACATGGACACGTTGGGTGCATTTGAATAGTGCAAATAGGCCGCCAGCAAAAGAAAATGACAACAACTGGAAGAAAGTAATAGCCAGCAGAGGGAGCCGAAGAGCAAGAGACCACCTGCAGGGTTAGGGGTTGTCGATTTATTTTATTCATGAACAATGATGACTGTGCACCGATTGGTGCTTGAGGGTGTGTTGGTGCGTTTTGGGTGATTTCATGGTGCGTCGATGCAGAGCAGACTGTCTCCCCCCCAGAAAGAACAATCACAGGTCCTGGGTTAGTTTTGTAAATAAAAGCAGAGTCATTGTAAATAATGCTCCCCACCGTCAGTGTATAGTTTGAAGACCATTCCGCAATTCGGTTAGCTGTGGGCGTGAGTCTGTTAGGTAGGGTGCAATGGAGCAGCGGGACATATTTATTTATGTTTTAAAACTGTCGCACTCAGGGTCAGGTTAAAAGTAGAGGGAACTACACCTACGTGTCACACTAAGTTAAAGTTATAGGCCCGGGTCGTGCCTAAGAGGAGGAGGGTGCAGTGTTGTGGATATGAGGATTGTATTTTTTAAATTGTGTGTTTTATTAATATTGCTTGATTCTGGACCCTCCTGCCTCCAGTGTTGTGTAAAGGTCAAAGGGCGTCCCATAATTAGTCCATAAAGCATACACGTCAGCCAATCATAGATTTCCCCCTGGTTGATAGTTATATCTTTATTATGTGTATTAGGGTAAGGCCTTGTCTCCCATTAAGATGACACTCCATTGCACCAAGTGAAATAGATAGATTCCCTTCATTCTTCATTCCCATTCCCAAAACCTCCATTTCCCCTTTCATCATTGCCAAGCCTCGGTTGCCAATTACATCCCCTCCAAAACCACCATTGAACATGTGCTCGGGTCGGGGAAGAGGGGCGTGCCCGCCCGTCATCATCAAGGGCGGAGCCAGAGGGTCGCGCAACCAACCAGGGCCGAGGTGAGCACACCGATGGGCGTGTCCTGAAGGCCGGCGGCTTGATCGCCGGAGGCGCTATAAAGGCGCGCGCGCAAGAAGCAAGGTAGTGGTCGGTGGTGAGGAGTGATTGGACCAAGAGAGAGAAAGAGTGGTTGGAACAATAAAAGAGGAGATCCAGGGAAGCACAAAGCCTGCGTAAGATATCCAGGGAAGCAAAAAGCCTGCGTAAGATATCCAGGGAAGCACAACGCCTGCTATTCGTCGCCTTGCTCGCCAAAGTTGGACCAAGCAAGAGAGTTGGGCAAGAAGCAGGCACGTTGTTCAGTTGTGTGGTTGAGTCGGACGAGTCCTGGCAAAGCGCGCGACGTCCACCGCAGCAGCAGCAGCAGCAGCGGCCACAGCAGCAACAACACTCGACAGCAGCGTGGGGCCTTGACGGCAGTTCCGGAGCAGGGCCGCAAAGGAACGGCGGCGGTCAAACGCGCCGATCGTGCTGCAGTACCATTGGACCTTCCTCTCCCTCCAGCCATCCACCTCCTGCCTATCCATCCTTTTGTGTACGTGAGTTTGTTCTGTTTGTTTTGTCCCTGGGGATTTAATTAAGCTTGTATAAGGAATTTGCACTGTGTCTCTAATTCTTCTGTATATTATTTTATTATCTTTCCTTCTTCCTTGGTTACTTTGAGCATGTAAATAATAGGAATAAATTTAGTAGTATTGCCAACTTTTTTTGTCTTCTTCTTCTTCACATCTGTGTCGCCTTAGTCTTTTCCCTATTGAATATCTGTGGCGCGATCCGGCCAACGTTCAGGAATCGGGTTAGTCGGGGTAACTGTTAGGGCCGCGGGGCCTCCGCTCGGCAAAACCAACATCTTATCCGCGGTCCGTAACAATATATATATATATATATATATTGTTACAGACACGACTTTGATGTTATGGTGGGCCGAGCGGAATGGCCGCCGTGTCCGCACAAGTTACCCGATTATACTCGAACGTTGCCGAGTCGCGCTACGCTAGATCAATGAAGGAAAAGGACACAACGGCTGGGATTAAAATGACACGACACCAGGGATACGGTTCTCAAGACCTCCGGAGGAGGTTATATTAGGGCGGAAGGTCAGATTACAACGACAAGAGGGACAGCATAGAAAGGCAGGCACTTAGACACACTCTTATAATAGCCCCGACAGACGACAGATAAACAGGACAAAACTGACTCACACGGGGATTGATGGCAAGGAAAGGCGGGTTGGTCGATGGCTCAAGGTGCACTCTTGGCTCAGGGACAAATCGACCCGGTCCGGTCCAATAGATGCGGGGAGGTCGCTCAGCGCTCGGAGGTCGCGACTGGTCTGTTCAAGCTGGGGGCGCATCTGACGTCACATCCGGTAAGTCGCTGCGTATATCCGGCGGGGAGTGACACGCCCTCGGCTCGTTAGCTCCGCCCCAGATGGAATCGGTCCGCCCTTCTTATTGGGTGCGGGGGGGGGGGGGGTTACCAGGCTCCGCCCTTGACGAGGAGCTGACAGCCAGCCCCTTCGTGGTAACCCCGTGGAGCGCATGGGTAATGGCGGCTAACCGAGCCGGAGTGAGGACGCACACTCCCCGCGCGCCGTTGTTGTAGTTGTTGTAGTTGTTGTTGTAGTTGTTGTTGTAGTTGTTGTTGTAGTTGTTGTTTGGGGAAGAAGATGGGAGGAGGTATGGGAAGGTCCTAAACTCACTACTGGTGCCATATAATCACATTCTGGTGCAACGAAGAGTCAGAATTAATGGAAACGAGTCCTTAACTGACATAGACTAAGAATAACTAGCAAGATGTCCGAAAGTTGTCTACGTGAGATGCGGTGGACCTGGGCACGACATTTAATGGGGGAAAAAGGGGAAGGTCGGTTCTACAGAGTGTTATTTACAGGCAATGGGACTAGGGAATGGGGGATTGGGGATAGTTGGGGAGTATTGGGGAAATAGGGGAATATTTACAAGCGGATATGGAGGCCAAATGCCATATTCGCAACATTGCACCCTTCTCTACCCTCGGGGCGTCCCGACCCGATAAATTTTTACCTACTTTAGTGTGGCACGCAGATGTCGTTCCCTCTACTATTAACTCTACCCTGAGTGCGACAGTTTTACAGATATTCACAAATGAGTAAATATGTCCCCCTGCGACGTTGCACCCTTCTCCTCACAGAAACACACCCACAGGATAACCGAATCCGGAAAGAATTCGCAAACTAAACATACAGCCGGTAGGGAGCATTATTTACACAAGACTACGCTGATATTTACACTACGATCCAGGACCTGTTTTTGGAGGAACACATGCAGATGTTATGCATAGAGAGAGCACGCATGCCAGCATCGATACACCAACCCACGAGTGCTCTGTGGCCTTACGGCCTTTAATAATGTGCAGAGCACCCCATCCAAGCACCAAAAGCACCACCCCAAGCACCAATCGGTGCAGTCACCATTGTTCATTAAAATAAAAACAACAACCCCTAACCCTGCAGGTGTCTCTTGCTCTTCGTGTGGTGCACTTGGCCTTCTGGCTTCTTTCAAAAATAAAGAAAGGCGCCAACCGCGTCCATTTCTGTATTGTGGCCGTCAGGGGCCAACTATTAGTGGTTCACCTGTATGGCATAGGTGCCACGTTGACCCATAGGTCCATCCACGGGTGGTGCTTGGCCGCAAACGAACTGCGGTCCATTGTGGGTGGCCACCAAAATTGCGGTCCATATGGTGTATCGATCCAGGCAGCAAGCAGCGAAAGTGCAGGCCCACAACTGCGGAGCCAGCACCTCTCTCTCCTCTCTCTCTGCCCCAAAGCCAGATCCTCGGAGGTGGGAGACAAAAGAAAAGACAAGTGAGTAAGGTGGTAAGGGCGCAAAAGTGCACGCAATGTAAGGTAATGCACACTGGGGGCACATGGGAACCAGGTGAGACAGGTACGTTCCTACCGTACGCCCCCCCCCCCACCAGGTAACCTACATGGCCCCTCCCTTACCCCTTACTGTATCCACAAAACACAACACTACCCATAAACATCTACTTTACAAATCAACAAACGTCCCTACTGTCTTCCCCGTTCCTCCCATAAACCAAATTCGTCTTCTCTCCCTCCTAACCAATCAAATTTGCTATTTCCAACTCTCATCAAAATTTGCCATCTCCAACTCAACATCAAAATTTGCCATCACCAATTCATCATCAGTCCCTCCTAAGGAGGGAGAGATGGAATCACCCCAATGTCTCATCCACGTCGTGATGCGTCTCACAAATCCTCACAGCAATTCTCATTTCCTGCACCAAAACAAAGAAAACACAGGTGTGGAGTCATCATCATCACCACAGGCAAGTGGCTGCGTATGGTGCGACAGGTTCATCAATCCTAACTATTTCTTAAATGACTTTAACAACTTTACACTACCCGGGGTCTTTCTCCGGCCAAACCATTGGCCCTCTTACACTATGGGTTCTAAAAAACCAATTCCCATTGGCCAAACTGTGGTGCTTTTCAATTTGGGGTCTCACTCCCCCGATTCATCTCCCGGTGCCCTCGCACAATTTCTGGGCCGCGACGTGTACCTCTCCCAGCGGGTCTACCCACCTGCACACCCCCACCACTGCAGTTGCCTCCGAGCTTACCTGCTCCTTACCCTAACCTAACTACCTGGGGAAGGCCCTCTGGCGCACTCCCCACTCGGTGCCCTCTCTGGCACTGGGCTACCCGGGTCCGTCCTCCGGATCCTCGGGCCCCATCCACAACTCTACCGGCTCCCAGAGCCCACCTGCGGCCTCACCTGGCCGACATCCTCACAGTGGTGGAGTGCCCAACCAACTACACACACTAACAGGCTACACGCCTAGCCATTTCCACGACACTAATGCACCCATTCACAATACCATTCTGCAACCGCACCACAAATGCCAATATCCAACCACAATTTACCTATACCCTCTACCTAACACTTACACTACCCGCCCCGGGTACTCGTGAAAGGGGTCCACTCTTCCCCCATCCACACCTTCGCACCATGCACACCACTCCGTACCACTTACTCCAACTCTCTCCACACACCTGTACTTGCACACCTGTGCTCTCACACCTGGTGCCACCTGCACCCTTCTCTCCCCAAGCGCATTCGCGCTGATCCACACACTCACTACTCATCCATTGCTCCACACACCTGTCCAGTTGCACACTTGTGCAATCACACCTGTTCCATCCTCACACACACGGCATCATCTCAGCTAACTACTCCCTTCTGAAACTTGCGCTTCCCAGTCGTCCCTTTAAACTATTGCGCTCCCTCGTCATTATCATCCACACTAATCTACCTTCGTCCCCACTACAGGTATCAGTCACTAACTAAACTTAACGTCACCTAATGTCAATCTCTTCTAGATCCCTAACAATATAACCTAACCCACCCGGGCTAGTTTTCACTGCCATACACCCCATAATCTATTGCTCCTTTGCCCCCATGGGAAGGGTGGCAGGGATGCCACCCTTACCCACTGGGCCTATCGCTCCTCAATCCCCCAGTCCTCTGGCACTAATAAGCCCCCCTTATTCAGAGGTACTGGGTCCCGCCTCGGCATCTAAAGCCGAGGCAATCCACGGGGGCGCCTGCTCGCCGGTGTAAGGTCTTATCCGGTCGGCGTGGACGATCCGAGGGAGGGCTCGTGGCCCCATTTTGATCTTAATGACCACGTCACAGATTTGCGACAGGACGACTCCTGGGCCTTGCCAGGGGGAGGTGAGCTTTGGGCACCTTCCCTTCCGCCTCCGGGGATTAAAGAACCAAATCTTCATCCCCGGAGCGTATTGACTCCCCTGGCTCCGGTCGTCGTACCTGCGCTTCATCTTTTCCCCCGCCAGATGGAGTTGGCGGCGGGCGAAGGCATGGACTAGCTCCATGCCTTCCTCTAGGTGACGTGCGTACCCCTCCCTCGGCGGGTTAACCACTGTGTCTGGCACGGGACCGCATAGCAAGTCGGCGGGAGCCCGTAACTCCCGCCCATACATAAGCAACGCTGGACTGCATGCGGTGGCCCCGTGCTGGCTGGTTCGGTAGGCCATAAGCAAATAAGGGAGATGTTCGTCCCAGTCATCCTGACGGGTGGCGGTGAACAGTGCCAGTTGTTGGATTAGAGTTCGGTTAAATCTTTCCACCATCCCGTCAGATTGAGGTCTTAAAGGCGTTGTTCTGGTTTTCCGAATTGACAGGAGACTGCACACATCCTTTAGCAATTTGCTCAAAATTTCATCCCTGGTCGGTGTGCAACTCCTGTGGAATCCCATGCCGGCACACAAATCCTTCCACGAAGGCCTGCGCTACCACCCCTGCTTCTTGGTTGGGGAGGGCGTAGGCCTCCGGCCACTTGGTGAAATAGTCCATTACAACGAGGATATACTTATTACCTTGGCGGGTGCGGGGCAGCGGTCCTAGAATATCCATAGCCACCCGCTCAAGGGGGGCCCCCACCTGATGTAATTGAAGGGGGGCCCTCATCCTCCGTGCTGGTCCCTTTTTGGCAGAACAGGCGTCGCATCTCCGACACCAGTCCTGTATGTCGCGCCCCATATTCACCCAATAGAACCTCCGGCGGACCCGAGATATTGTCTTTGTCCTGCCCAAATGGCCGCCGGAGCGGGTACCATGCACCTGTTGCAATATGACGTTCTTGAATTTGTCAGGGACTATCACCAGCCAGGAAGTTCTATCAGAGGGAACCTCCACCCACTTGCGATACAAGATGTTGCCTTTCAATTCCAGGGTCTGCCACTGAGCCCAATATGCCTTTGTTTGTGCCCCGAGGGGGGTGACCTCTTCCCCCTTTGGTCTTTGCCCCAATTTGACCCATTGGAACACCGGCCCCAGAACAGGATCCTCCTGCTGGGCCGTGCTCCAAGCCAACTCTCCAAATTCTTCGTCCGCGGTTAGTGGCAAAATTGGCCCTCTCACCCGGGTTGCCCGGACAACGAGGGTCGGGTCCGAATTGCCCAATTGTTCCCTCTCCTCGTGTCTCGCACAAAATTTGCAGTTTTCCCCCAGACAAGGACGCCGAGAGAGTGCGTCCGCATTACCATGGGCCTTCCCGGCCCTATGGGCCACATCAAAATCGTACTGCTGCAACTTTTCCAACCACCTTGCAATTTGGCCCTCCGGTTCCTTGAACCGAAGGAGCCATTGCAAGGAGGAATGGTCAGTTCTAACCAAAAATTTCCGCCCGTACAGGTACGGGTGAAAATGGTTCATGGCAGCCAGCATGGCCAATAACTCTTTGCGAGTGACGCAATAATTTCGCTCGGGCCTACTTAAGGCCCGACTATAATAACCAATCACTCTCTCCACGCCCTCCTGTGTCTGAGACAAAACTGCGCCCAATCCTTCCTGGCTCGCATCCGTGTCCAGGGTAAATGCCCCGTTGCTAGTGGGGTACGCTAGAAGGGGTGCGGATGTTAGACACCCCTTCAATTTTTGGAAGGCCTCGTGGCACTCCCGTGTCCAATTAAATTGCGTCCCCTTCTCCGTAAGCCGGTGGAGGGGACGGGCCAACTCCGCAAATTTCGCCACAAAGCACCGGTAGTAGGAGCAGAGTCCCAAAAATCCCCGCACCTCTTTGATGGTACGTGGTGCGGGCCACTCCTCTACCGCTTTAATTTTGTCTGGGTCCGTTTTTACCCCCTCGCGGCCGATCACGTGACCTAGATAGGCCACCTCTCTTGCAAACAAAGTGCACTTACTCGGGTTCAGCTTCAACCCTGCCTGTCTGAGGCACCCGAACACCTGGTCCAAATTAGCTACTGCCTGGGGGAACGTTTGGGCATGTACCAGGACGTCATCCAGGTACACCAGGCATGACTGCCATGGCATGCCGCCTAGTACATGCTCCATCAATCTTTCAAAGGTGGCGGGGGCGTTACACAAACCAAACGGCATCACAGTAAACTGATACAGTCCCTTACCTGTGGAAAATGCCGTTTTCTCCTTCCCTGCCCTATCCATTTCCACCTGCCAATACCCACTCTTGAGGTCCAAAGTTGAAAACCAATTTGAGCCCGCAACGGCATCGAGGGTGTCATCAATCCTTGGCAGGGGATATGAGTCCTTGAGTGTCACGTTGTTTAGCTGGCGATAGTCCACGCAGAACCGCGTGGTCCCATCCTTCTTTTTGACCAGCACAACAGGTGACATCCAAGGACTTCCCGAGGGCTCGATCACGCCTGCGTCGAGCATTTTTTCAACCTGCTCGTCAGCTTCCGCCCTCTTGCTCCAAGGGAGCCGTCGGGCGGCCTGACGAATAGGCCGGGCCTCACCGGTGTGGATCTGATGTTTCACCAGGCCCGTACGTCCAATATCCTCGGTGGACAGGGAGAAGAGGTCCAAATGGGACCCAACCAGTTTGTGTAAGGCCTCCCTCTGGGTACCTCCCAACTCTACGCTACTACGATTTACCATCTCGCAAATGGGATCGGGCCAATTCCTACTTGTTATTGAAGGCTCCCCCCGGGGTCGGCTCGGCTGGACGTTCTCGCCCCTCACTGTCGCGACTTCCTCAACTGGGGTGCAGCCAGCTACCCTCGTGCCCCTTACTATAGTGCGTGGTTCTGTACTCATATTTATTACTCGGACGGCCACTACCGGTCCGTCCGTTTTTACAAGGGTGCGGCCCACGATTAAACCCGGTATGGACTGCGCTGCCACCGGTTCGACCAGGCCGCAGGACTCCTGCCATGTTGGGCGAGCTGCCCACCGGGCCGGCACTATCGCCTCGGCCCTTGGGGGGATGGTCACGGCCTCGGAAGCCTCCAGCTCCGCTCTCTCGGCCGTGCTCACTCCCCCTAACGGCAGCTCTTCTACTCCCACCTGCAGGATCCCCCGGCACAAGTCGATTTTACAGCCGCTGGCAGTCAACAGGTCCAACCCTATTAAACATGGGTCGCACACCTCCGCCACCCAAACATCTATCTCCCTCCTTACCGACCCTAACTTGAGGGTCACAGAACCACGCCCTATGATCGGGGCCGTTACCCCGGTCGCAAGCTGCAAACTATAATTTTGCAGGCGCTGGATCTTATCCCAGCCACCTGCGCTCGAATCAAGGACCACAGGGCTGATGATAGTGGCGCTAGCTCCTGTGTCCACTACGGCGTCTACCCCCACGCCGGCAATTTTGCATCTAATTGTCAGGCTACCGGTTCCAATTTGGCCACAATAAATGACCTGTCGCGTCAATGAGGGCTCTCCTCCATCCTCTGCTGCCGAACACCGCCCTACGTGCCCGACACCTTCTAGTTTCCCGGGGTCTGGCGGGGGGGTGTCTGGGGTCGGCTAACCCGCTCCCCCCTGGGCGGAGTTGAGGACCTCAACCGCCGGGGATCATCCCGGCGCACGGCTCGACAGTGCCGCGCCAGGTGACCCAGACGGTTGCAGGTATAGCACCTCACCTGATAAGGTGCTTGCCTCCGGAATTCCAAATTTCCCCCCCTGTAGGTCCGAATTGGATTACCCGCTCGTGGTCCACCGCGGGCCACCTCCGGGGCCGCCTGCCATGGTCCAGGTCCTGCCAGGCGCTGGTCCACCAGCCTCCGGACCATGCCCGCCAGGTCAGGACCCACGTCGTGGGCGGGCCCCCTAAGGGGTCCGCCCTCCATCGGGGGTCCCACCTGGCGGACCGCCATTGCGAGACGCTCGCCCCCCCGGGCCAGGGGCCTCGCTGCTTCCCAACGGGCCGCAGCGTCAGCCGCCTGGCTCAGAGTCTGCGGGCGCCACATGGCGAGCTGTTGCCGGAGCTCAATGTCCGGGAGGGCCTGGATAAAATGGTCCAGCGCCAGGCTTTCCCGGGAATCCGCTGCCATGCTAGCATGTGCGATCCCCACTGCGCGGCGAATGTCGTGGGCAAGTTCCCCGATGGCTTCCTGGGGCTTGCGCTTTCGCAGCGCGAGCTGAGCTTTAACAAGCTCGCTCTGCTGTTCTATGCCGAATCGATTAATTAGGGCGTCGCGGAGGGCTGGCAGGGTGAGAGCACCCGCTGGTAATGCCGTCAGCACCTCCGCCGCCGCGCCGCGCAATGCGGCCACCAGGTGTACTCCACCTTCGTCCTCACCCCAACCGTTGCCCTTACACACACAGTCGAACTGCGCCAGGTACGCACGTAGATCACTCTTGCCGTCATACGGCGCGAGTGGGACCTTGTGGGACCATCTCGTATGCGAGTCGTTGCCCGCCTGCCGGACCCCGTGCGTCGCCCCTTGCGGGGTCAGCGCGGGGCCGAACCGGCCGGGCGCCCACAGTACATTACCCCCAAGGGGCTCTCGTGCCTCCCCGGTCCCTCCAACAACTACCCCTGTTGGTGTCGATGCATGGGTCACACCTCCGCAACCCGCTACCCATTCCATACCACCACAACCTTGCTCACCCACACCTCGCACCTCTCGTTCCATACCCTCCGGACCAGCCATACACCTCACTCGTGGCCTCTCACGAACATCCGGGTCTATCTCGACCCCCAAGCTTATTAAATCACCTGGCGCATCATACGCACGACCATATTGGTCACCACTTACACCGGGTCCTCTTTCTCTTCGCTTCTCCTCCATCACCTGCGAATCCCTCATCCGGTTAATGAGCACATCATCACGATCCGAACACAGACTTTGGACCAATTCTTTTACTTCCTCCTTTATCTCTTTCTTATCCTCTCTCCGTCGCTTCTTAATTTCGCTCACCCCTTCTTCCACTTCTTCTAATTTTTGCTTCACCTCCTTCATCTCTTCGTGCGCCCCTTTAAGTTCTTCCTCTAACTCCACTTTATTTTTTTCTATGTGCTCCCGCACCTCCCGCTCTTTAACCTCCATCACCTCTACCACCTTGTCCATTTTCCTCGTCAGGTCCTCATGTACCGTCTGACACTCTTTTTTAATTACCCCTACGTCCTTTTTCATCTCCTTCTGTGTCGATTTTAAACCCTCTATTACCGCTGTGTTCTTCTTTACCTGGTCCCCCAACTCCTTTTGTCCCACTGTCAGTTGTTCTACTCCCAGCGTCAACTCCTCTATACCCCCTTGCAATTTTACAGTCCCCTTTCTCACCTCCTTCTCCATGCGCTCCTTACAGTGCCTCACCTCCTCGCGCACTCCTCCGACCTCCTCACTCACTCCTCTTCTGATCTCCTCTCCCATCACTTGCATCTCCTGCCCAGATGCCACCCTCATCTGCTCCATTTCCTCCCTGTGAGCATCCAGTTTGGTTTCTACCCCCATTCTGACCCCCTCTATCTGCTGCCCCATTTGGTTAACTTCCCTTTCCGCTTGGTCCCTCATGTCCCTCAATTTGCCTTCCATCCTGTTTTCTAACCCCTCTAACCCCTTTTGCATCCCTTCCATTTGATTCTCTTGAGCGGCCATTCTGTTTTCTACCCCCATTAACCCATTTCTCACCTCTTTTATCCCGTTGTCTAACCCCTCAAAATTATTGTCTAACTTCTCACCGGTACCCCTCGCTTCGTCCCTCATTACCCCCATTTGGCCCTCTAATCGCTCACCCTGAGCATCCATCCGGTTCCCCATTACCCCCATTTGGCCCTCCAATCGCTCACCCTGAGCCCTCATTCCCACAATTTGGTCTCCCATTCGTTCCATAAGGGCCCTCATTTGCAACATAAAAAGGTTCGGATCCACCAGGGGCGCTGCCACGGTCGCGGGCGCGGTGACCAGCGAGGCGCCATTTTGCGCGTCTGCTACCCTCGCTGCTTCGCTCTCCTCACGTCCCTCAATTTGGTCCTGGACCGACCCTGCCTCACTCTCCTCTACCGGACCCCAGCTGTCTTGGTCTGCCATAGCGCGACTTTCAAAATTCGGGTTTTTATATTTTGTAAAACACAATCAAATTTCGCCTTTATAATTTCGAGCGCGTAAACGCGCTCCGGATCGAATTCTACTTCCCAAAATTTGGGCCTAACAAATTTAGTCCCAGGTCCGAATCCGACACTCCTGACACCAATTGTTACAGACACGACTTTGATGTTATGGTGGGCCGAGCGGAATGGCCGCCGTGTCCGCACAAGTTACCCGATTATACTCGAACGTTGCCGAGTCGCGCTACGCTAGATCAATGAAGGAAAAGGACACAACGGCTGGGATTAAAATGACACGACACCAGGGATACGGTTCTCAAGACCTCCGGAGCAGGTTATATTAGGGCGGAAGGTCAGATTACAACGACAAGAGGGACAGCATAGAAAGGCAGGCACTTAGACACACTCTTATAATAGCCCCGACAGACGACAGATAAACAGGACAAAACTGACTCACACGGGGATTGATGGCAAGGAAAGGCGGGTTGGTCGATGGCTCAAGGTGCACTCTTGGCTCAGGGACAAATCGACCCGGTCCGGTCCAATAGATGCGGGGAGGTCGCTCAGCGCTCGGAGGTCGCGACTGGTCTGTTCAAGCTGGGGGCGCATCTGACGTCACATCCTGTAAGTCGCTGCGTATATCCGGCGGGGAGTGACACGCCCTCGGCTCGTTAGCTCCGCCCCAGATGGAATCGGTCCGCCCTTCTTATTGGGTGCGGGGGGGGGGTTACCAGGCTCCGCCCTTGACGAGGAGCTGACAGCCAGCCCCTTCGTGGTAACCCCGTGGAGCGCATGGGTAATGGCGGCTAACCGAGCCGGAGTGAGGACGCACACTCCCCGCGCGCCGTTGTTGTAGTTGTTGTAGTTGTTGTTGTAGTTGTTGTTGTAGTTGTTGTTTGGGGAAGAAGATGGGAGGAGGTATGGGAAGGTCCTAAACTCACTACTGGTGCCATATAATCACATTCTGGTGCAACGAAGAGTCAGAATTAATGGAAACGAGTCCTTAACTGACATAGACTAAGAATAACTAGCAAGATGTCCGAAAGTTGTCTACGTGAGATGCGGTGGACCTGGGCACGACATTTAATGGGGGAAAAAGGGGAAGGTCGGTTCTACAGAGTGTTATTTACAGGCAATGGGACTAGGGAATGGGGGATTGGGGATAGTTGGGGAGTATTGGGGAAATAGGGGAATATTTACAAGCGGATATGGAGGCCAAATGCCATATTCGCAACAATATATATATATATATATATATATATATATATATATATATATATATATATATATATATATATATATATATAGTAATAAAAAGGTGTATTTCAAAACAAATTCTTACAAGAAAGTGAAATGCATAACATGGCATTTATTTGTGGAAAAGACCATCAAGGAGATGCGCACCATTTCGTCTGTCACATTCCTCCAATCGTGGACGCCAATTATTCATGACATTCTGCAACATGGCCAATCATTCCTTCACAAAAATTATTGCGGGCAATCTCATCATCTTGGCTTAATTCCTGGAAAGTTTGAATTTGATCGGGATAAAAGTTTAAATCCTAATGCAATATGCGGCGTAGTGACGTGTGAGAAATTCTTAATGCTGATGCATGCTTTCAGCTGGAGCGATGCGGACTTCTCAAAACTGACTCCCTTACACGCTCATTGTTTTGTTCCGTTCTTAATGATTTGGGTGCTCCTGGCAGTTTCTCTTTTAAATTGAACTGGTCCTCTCACTGGTGGTGGTGGTGGTGTGTGTGTGTGTGTGTGTGTGTGTGTGTGTGTGTGTGTGTGTGTGTGTGTGTGTGTGTGTGTGTGTGTGTGTGTGTGTGTGTGTGTGTGTGTGTGTGTGTGTGTGTGTGTACACAATGCATTCAGAAAGTATTCAGACCCCTTCACTTTTTCACATTTTGTTATGTTGCAGCCTTGTGCTGAAATCGTTTAAATTCATTTTTACCCTCATCAATCTACACTCAATACCCCATAATGACAAAGAAATGGATGAATGAATGAATGAATGATCGTTTTAAGGCCATTTTCCCCGCTAGAGCGGGGTTTAGCCTTGCGGGCCCCATGGCAATCATGGTTCCCTGTTTGAGGCAATGTTTTTATGGCCGGATGCCCTTCCTGACGCCAACCCTTGGTCATGCTCTTACGATGCGCAGGGATACGGTGTACCTATTCTGAATCCGGGTACACACTGTGATCATTCATCCCAGCAAGCTGGTACTCAATTTGCCGACCTCGGAAGGATGACAGGCTGAGTCAACCCCCCTGGCGTTAATTCAGCGATCGACTGGGATTCGAACCCAGGATCCTGGGATCCCAAGCCGGCACCCTAACCGCTAAGCCAACACCAGGTTGCTTTCAACAACCAACCAAGAACCAGCCAACAACAAAGAGAAAACAGGATTTTAGAAAGTTTTGCAAATTTATTTCAAAGAAAAAACTGAAATATCACATTGACTTAAGTATTCATACCCTTTGCTATGACACTTGAAATTTAGCTCAGGTGCCTCCCATTTCTCTTGATCATCTTTGAGATGTTTCTCTACCTTGTGTTATGGATTCGTCACTTCCGTTGTTGTGGTTTTCATCCACTGTAAACATTTTTGATTCCATGTACTATTATTGTTGTCGTTTAAGGGAGATAGAGATTACTATTTTCCAAACGTAAAAAAGTTAATGTTTTAAATGAAATCGGAACCGGACGATGACGAAGAGGAAGATGAGGAAGAGGAGGAAGAGGAGGAAGAGAAGGCGGAGCGAGTGAGTCGGACAAGAAGCCGAGCTGCTTCGAGGTCTGGAGCGAACAATTGGCAAACGAGGGTCACGAGTGAACTTTGGGTTTCCCGGTAAAGGGATTCCTGCGACAGAGTTGTCATCGCTGTGACAGATAAACCTGCGTGACAGGTTTTGCGGTTGATTCCGGAGAGAATCATCAGAGTGCCGTTACGCCATGAGAACGGGCCGTCGGCCATTTTTTACCTCGCGCAGGATTTGCGCTTCGCTCAAGGTTTTTCACTTCGCTTCAACCATTTTCATCGTATTCAGACGTTAATCTGGTGTGTGTGTGCAACGTGGCTTTTGAGTGGGAAATCTGCGGTTCGCCGAGTGGGAGCCGTGGAACGTCCATACCCGAGGGTGTGATTTCCCAGTCGTCTTGAGGACACTTTTGCCTATCTTTGGCAGTGTGACTGTCAACCGAGCAGGATTCTGGTCTCGATACAACATCGTTCTGACGATCCCTTCAACATCGACTTTGGCTTGATGCCGGAATAGAGACATTGGGAATGTTCTTGTTTCACTCACTTTGAGCACAGTGAGTTATATTGTACGAACCTGATGGTACCATCATAGGAAATATATATTGGTTGTACAATTGATTACTATTGTTGTTGTACTGTTATTCTTGTGTGATCTTAATACAATACCTGTTTGTTGGTAACAATTGGTGTGATTTCACCATTGATCTTTGACATACAGAATAACACATCTTTCTGCCGTGACTCCTCTCGGGGCTTGGAGGTACACCGTGACCGGGGTTTGGGGAGGAGCACGTAACACTTGATTGGAGTCCACCTGTGGTAAATTCAATTGATTGGACATTATTTGGAAAGGCACACACCTGTCTATATAAGGTTTCACAGCTGACAATGCATATCAGAGCAAAAACCAAGCCATGAGGTCAAAGGAACGAACTGCCTGCAGAGCTTAGATACAGGATTGTGCCACTGTGCTCTTGGGAACCCTCAATGCAGCAGAATTTTTTTGTAGGTTTCCCCAAATCTGTGCCTCGACACAATGCTGTCTCTGAGCTCTGCAGGCAGTTCCTTCGACCTCATGGCTTTGTTTTTGCTCTGGTATGCATTGTCACCTGTGTGACCTTATATAGACAGGTGTGTGCCTTTCCAAATCATGTCCAATCAATTTAATTTACCACAGGTGGACTCCAATCAAGGTGTAGAAACATTTCAAAAATGATCAAGAGAAATGGGAGGCACCTGAGCTAAATTTAAAGTGTCATAGCAAAGGGTATGAATACTTATGTAAATGTGATATTTCAGTTTTTTCTTTTTAATAAATTTGCAAAACTTTCTAAAATCCTCTTTTCTCTTTGTCATTATGGGGTATTGAGTGTAGATTGATGAGGGAAAAAATGAATTTAAACGATTTCAGCACAGGGCTGCAACATAACAAAATGTGAAAAAAGTGAAGGGGTCTGAATACTTTCTGAATGCACTATGTATGTATGTATGTATGTATGTATGTATGTATATATATATATATATTGTTACAGACGTGGCTTAGATGTTAGTTTACCGAGCGGTTTTGGTATGACCACGTCTGCACAAATTACCCGACTATACTCGACGTTGACGAAGTCGCGCCACGCTGGCTCAATAAGAAAAAGAAGACACCCGGCTGGGTTATAAAATGACGACACCAGGGATACGGTTCTCAAGACCTCCGGAGGAGATTATATTCGTTACGGAAGGTCAGATTACAGGGGCGAGAGGTACAACATAGAAAGACAAGCACTTAGACACAATCTTATATTATTCCCCAACAGACGACAGGCAAACGGGACAACGGCTGACTCACACGGGGGTTGATGGAAAGGACAGGCGGGTAGCGATGGCTCCAGGTGCACCTGTGCTCAAAGGTTAGAATCGACCCGGTCCGGTCCAGAGATGCGGGAGGTTTCACAGCGCTCGGAGGGGACGTTCTTTCACAGGCGGGCCTTTCTCTCTCAGCGCTCGCAGGTCCTTCTTTCTCCAGCTCGGGGCGCATCTCTTCTCAGCCTCAAAGGTTACTCGTGACTCCAAGCTGGGGGCGCATCTCTCGTCACATGTGGCCGCGTATATCCGGCGGGGAGTCACACGCCCTCGGCTCGCTATCGCCGCCCCAGATGGAATCGGTCCGCCCTTCTGATTGGGTGCGGGGGGTTACCAGGCTCCGCCCTTGAGGAGGAGCTGACAGCCAGCCCCTCCGTGGTAACCCCGTGGAGCGCGTGGTCAATGGCGCTAATCGAGCCGGTGTGAGGACGCATCCTCCCCCGCTCCGCCGCCATCTCCTCTGTTGTTGTTGTAATTGTTGGGGAAGAAGATGGAAGGAGGTATGGGAAAGGTCCTAAACTCACTACTGATGCCATATAATCACATTCTGGTGCAATGAAGAGTCATAATTAATGGAGACGAGGCCTTAACTGACATAGACTAAGAATAACTAGGAAGATGTCCGAAAGTTGTCTACGTGTGGTGCGGTGGACCTGGGCACGACATTTAATGGGGGAATAAGGGGAAGGTCGGCTCTACTGATTGTTATTTACATGCAATGGGACTAGGGAATGGGGGATTGGGGAAAGTTGGGGAGTATTGGAGAAAATAGGGGAATATTTACAAGCGGATATGGAGGCCAAATTCCATATTCGCAACATTGCACCCTTCTCTACCCTCGGGGCGTCCCGACCCGATAAATTTTTACCTACTTTAGTGTGGCACGCAATGTAGTTCCCTCTACTATTAACTCTACCCTGAGTGCGACAGTTTTACAGATATTCACAAATGAGTAAATATGTCCCCCTGCGACGTTGCACCCTTCTCCTCACAGAAACACACCCACAGGATAACCGAATCCGGAAAGAATTCGCAAACTACACATACAGCCGGTAGGGAGCATTATTTACAAGATTACGCTGATATCTACACTACGATCCAGGACCTGTCTTTGGAGGAACACATGCAGATGTTATGCATAGAGAGAGCGCGCTTGCCAGCATCGATACACCAACCCACGAGTGCTCTGTGGCCGACGGCCTTTAATAACGTGCAGAGCACCCTTTCCCAGCATCAAAAGCACCACCCCACCACCAATCGGTGCAGTCACCATTGTTCATTGGAATAAAAATAAATTCGACAACCCCTAACCCTGCAGGTGTCTCTTGCTCTTCTTGTGGTGCACTTGGTGTTAACTAACAGTGGTTCACCTTTATGGCATAGGTGCCACGTTGACCCATAGGTCCATCAACGGGTGGTGCTTGGCCGCAAACGAACTGCGGTCCATTGTGGGTGGCCACAAACATTGCGGTCCATATGGTGTACCGATCCAGGCAGCGAACAGCGAAAGTGCAGGCCCACAACTGCGCAGCCAGCACCTCTCTCTCCTCTCTCTCTACCCCAAAGCCAGATCCTCGGAGGTGGGAGACAAAAGAAGCAGACAAGTGAGTAAGGTGGTAAGGGCGCAAAAGTGCACGCAATGTAAGGTGATGCACACTGGGGGCACATGGGAACCAGGTGAGACAGGTACGTTCCTATCGTACGCCCCCCCCCCCCCCACCAGGTAACCTACATGGCCCCTCCCTTACCCCTTACTGTATCCACAAAACACAACACTACCCATAAACATCTACTTTACACATCAACAAACATCCCTACTGTCTTCCCCGTTCCTCCCATAAACCAAATTCGTCTTCTCTCCCTCCTAACCAATCAAATTTGCCATTTTCAACTCTCATCAAAATTTGCCATCTCCAACTGCACATCAAAATTTGCCATTACCAATTCATCATCAGTCCCTCCTAGGGAGGGAGAGATGGAATCACCCCAATGTCTCATCCACGTCGTGATGCGTCTCACAAATCCTCACAATCTCATTTCCTGCAACAAAACAAAGAAAACACAGGTGTGGAGTCATCATCACCACAGGTAAGTGGCTGCGTATGGTGCGACAGGTTCATCAATCCTAACTATCTCCTAAATGACTTTAACAACTTTACACTACCCGGGGTCTTTCTCCGGCCAAACCATTGGCCCTCTTACACTATGGGTTCTAAAAACCAATTCCCATTGGCCAAACTGTGGTGCTCTTCAATTTGGGGTCTCACTCCCCCGATTCTTCTCCCGGTGCCCTCGCACAATTTCTGGGCTGTGGCGTGTACCTCTCCCAGTGGGTCTACCCACCTGCACACCTCCACCACTGCAGTTGCCTCCGAGCTTACCTGCTCCTTACCCTAACCTAACTACCTGGGGAAGGCCCTTTGGCTCTCTCCCCACTCGGTGCCCTCTCTGGCACTGGGCTACCCGATCCACACCCGGGATCCTCAGGCACCCACTCACAACTACCGGCTCCCAGAGCCCACCTGCGGCCTCACCTGGCCGACATCCTCACAGTGGTGGAGTGCCCAACCAACTACACACACTAACAGGCTACACGCCCAGCCATTTCCACGACACTAATGCACCCATCCACAACACCATTCTGCAACCGCACCACAAATGCCAATATCCAACCACAATTTACCTGTACCCTCTACCTAACACTTACACTACCCGCCCCGGGTACTCGTGAAAGGGGTCCACTCTTCCCCCATCCACACCTTCGCACCATGCACACCACTCCGTACCACTTACTCCAACTCTCTCCACACACCTGTACCTGCACACCTGTGCTCTCACACCTGGTGCCACCTGCACCCTTCTCTCCCCAAGCGCATTCGCGCTGATCCACACACTCACTACTCATACACTGCTCCACACACCTGTCCAGTTGCACACCTGTGCAATCACACCTGTTCAATTCTCACACACACAGCATCATCTCAGCTAACTACTCCCTTCTGAAACTTGCGCTTCCCAGTCGTCCCTTTAAACTATTGCGCTCCCTCGTCATTATCATCCACACTAATCTACCTGCGTCCCCACTACAGGTATCAGTCACTAACTAAACTTAACGTTACCTAATGTCAATCTCTTCTAGATCCCTACAATATAACCTAACCCACCCGGGCTAGTTTTCACTGCCATACACCCCATAAGCTATTGCGCATTTGCCCCCATATGGGAAAGGTGGCAGGGATGCCATCCCACCCCATCGGGGGTCTCTCACTACCAATTTTGCACATCAAATTGCAACAAATTAAAAATTTGCCAATCACTACCCATCATCTGCCAATCACTACTGCCAATCCCTTGCCAATCATCAAATTTTGTTTTTCTCTAATTTTGGGTCCAATACACTAACCTCATCACCCAGTCGACTCACTAATACCTCTCGGTGCGCCAATCCCTGTCCAAAGCCCGGCTTCGTAAAGCCAAGCAATGGATGCTGGTTGTTTTGTGCCAGCGGCTGGATGCGTCCGGCATTCGGGGCAGGGACGGGGGCTTACCCGGGCCGAGATCCCACGCACCACCTCGGCGTGGAGCCATCCAATGTCCCGATCTCGACCTGCCGGCACGTCTCAACAAAACGTGGTCGCCATAACGACCCTTCCTTTCGGGCTGCCAGCTCCGCCTAGTGGAGCCTGGACGCGGCCGTTCAAAGCGAGGCCCGGCACGCACCGAGGGCCCGATTCGGCTAAAAGTCGCTCTAACCTCTAACCCGTGTAACGTCGATGCTTCACCTGGACGCTTACACCCCGCAGCCCGTTCCTTGCTCACACATCCAGCTGTGCCCATGCTCCTCGTACCCTTCCTTACACACCCAGGTACACCCATTCCACTCACAGCCTTGGTCACACACCTGACCACCGAACACTTTGGCACACATTCGTTGGTCGCACACCTCACCAATACACCTCTTCGCGCCCCCTCCTCTGTCACCTCCTCTGTGACAATCACAGGTGTGCTCTCATTCGCACACCCACTCACGTGCCTCACTACCAACTTCAGCGTGCATTCCCACTCACGCTCTACCATTCCAGGTGTGCATCCTTCCATCCCAGGTGTACATCCTCGCTCACCTGTCACAACCAACTCACTCTCCTTGTCACTCTCAATACTCTCACCACCACTCTTGACAACGCACTCACCCTTACTCTTGACAGCGCACTCTTTCCTCGTGCACCTGTCCGTCACACACCTTTCCCGCGCACACTCTCCCGTTACACCCTCTGTAACACTCACCACAGGTGTGCATTCTTCCTTGCCTTTGACAGCGCACTCTTTCCTCATGCACCTGTCCGTCACACACCTTTCTCGCGCACACTCTTGCGCACACTCTCCCGTCACACCCTCTGTAACACTCACCACACCATGCTTCCATGTGCTCCCTCGCACACGCGCTACGACCGACTCACTCTCGCCAGCACACTCACTCCTTGGCACGCACTTTTTCCTCACACACCCCAGAGTCGGACTTCCTCGCACACCTCCATTTTCGCACACCAGACCTGTCGCACACTTCACCAACGGCCTCTCACGAACACCCGGGTCTATCTCGACCCCCAAGCCTCTTAAATCACCTGGCGCATCATACGCACGACCATATTGGTCACCACTTACACCAGGTCCTCTTCCTCTTCGCTTCTCCTCCATCACCTGCGAATCCCTCATCCGGTTAATGAGCACATCATCACGATCCAAACACAGACTTCGGACCAATTCTTTTATCTCCTCTTTTATCTCTTTCTTATCCCCTCTCCGTCGCTTCTTAATTTCGCTCATCCCTTCTTCCACTTCTTCTAATTTGTGCTTCACCTCTTTTATTCCCTGGTATGTCTCCTCAAGCTCGTCCTCCAAGGCTACCTTGACCGTTTCCATGTGCGTCCTTACCTGTCGGTCCTTCGTCTCCATTACCTCTACCACCTCGTCCAACCTCGTTGTCAGTCCCTCACGTACCATCTGACATTCCCTCTTCGTCGCTATCAAGTCGTCTTTTATGTCGTTTTGTGTCGCTTTTAAACCTCCTAATACCGCAGTGTTCCTTTGAACCTGCTCCACTAACTCCGTTTGTCCCACCGTCAGCTGCTCCACCTCCTGCGTCAGGTCCTCTATGCCCCCTTGTAACTTTACAGTCCCCTTTCTCACCTCCTTTTCCATGTGCTCCTCACAGTGCCTCACCTCCTCGCGCACTCCTCCGACCTCCTCACTCACTCCTCTTCTGATCTCCTCCCCCATCACTTGCATCTCCTGCCCAGATGCCACCCTCATCTGCTCCATTTCCTCCCTGTGAGCATCCAGTTTGGCTTCTACCCCCATTCTGACCCCCTCTATCTGCTGCTCCATTTGTTTAACTTCCCTTTCCGCTTGGTCCCTCATGTCCCTCAATTTGCCTTCCATACTGTTTTCTAACCCCTCTAACCCATTTTTCACTCCCTCTATCTGATTCTCCTGGGCAGCCATTCTATTTTCTACCCCCATTAACCCATTTTTCACTTCTTTTATCCCGTTGTCTAACCCCTCAAAATTATTGTCTAACTTCCCAAATTTCTTGTCTAACTCCTCAAAATTATTGTCTAACTTCCCAAATTTCTTGTCTAACTCCTCAAAATTATTGTCTAACTTCCCAAATTTCTTGTCTAACTCCTCAAAATTATTGTCTAACTTCCCAAATTTCTTGTCTAACTCCTCAAAATTATTGTCTAACCCCTCACTGGTACCCCTCGCTTCGTCCCTCATTACCCCCATTTGGTTTCCCATTACCCCCATTTGGCCCTCCAATCGCTCACCCTGAGCATCCATCCGGTTCCCCAACCGCTCACCCAATCGCTCAATTTGGCTCCCCATACTCATCTGTACAGCTGCCTGTAGCTGCGCCATGAGGGCCTGTATGTCAATCGGCTGCATGTTAAAGCCCGTTGATACAGCGGGCTCGGCTACCGCGCGCTCTTGCGAGGCGCCATTTTGCGTGCCTGCTACCCTCGCTGTTTCGCTCTCCTCATGTCCCTCATGTCCCTCAATTTGGTCCTGGACCGACCCTGCTTCACTCTCCCCTACCGGACCCCAGCCGTCTTGATCCGCCATGGCGCGACTTTCAAAATTCGAGTTTCGTAACACAAATTCGAAATTTCGCCGTTATAATTTCGTCGAGCGCAGTAACCGCGGGACCGCGCTCCGGATCGATTTGGTCGAGCGCCGTACGCGCTCCGGCTCGATTTTCCCTCCCAAAATTTGGGCCTAACTAATTTAGTCCCGGGTCCGAATCTCACTCCTCGACACCAATTGTTACCGTACTAACACAATTGGTGTCCAAAATTTGGGCTAAATAAATTTAGTCCCAGGTTCGAATCCAACTCCTGACAACCAATTGTTACAGACGTGGCTTAGATGTTAGTTTACCGAGCGGTTTTGGTATGACCACGTCTGCACAAATTACCCGACTATACTCGACGTTGACGAAGCCGCGCCACGCTGGCTCAATAAGAAAAAGAAGACACCCGGCTGGGTTATAAAATGACGACACCAGGGATACGGTTCTCAAGACCTCCGGAGGAGATTATATTCGTTACGGAAGGTCAGATTACAGGGGCGAGAGGTACAACATAGAAAGACAAGCACTTAGACACAATCTTATATTATTCCCCAACAGACGACAGGCAAACGGGACAATGGCTGACTCACACGGGGGTTGATGGAAAGGACAGGCGGGTAGCGATGGCTCCAGGTGCACCTGTGCTCAAAGGTTAGAATCGACCCGGTCCGGTCCAGAGATGCGGGAGGTTTCACAGCGCTCGGAGGGGACGTTCTTTCACAGGCGGGCCTTTCTCTCTCAGCGCTCGCAGGTCCTTCTTTCTCCAGCTCGGGGCGCATCTCTTCTCAGCCTCAAAGGTTACTCGTGACTCCAAGCTGGGGGCGCATCTCTCGTCACATCCGGCGCGTGGCCGCGTATATCCGGCGGGGAGTCACACGCCCTCGGCTCGCTAGCGCCGCCCCAGATGGAATCGGTCCGCCCTTCTGATTGGGTGCGGGGGGTTACCAGGCTCCGCCCTTGAGGAGGAGCTGACAGCCAGCCCCTCCGTGGTAACCCCGTGGAGCGCGTGGTCAATGGCGCTAATCGAGCCGGTGTGAGGACGCATCCTCCCCCGCTCCGCCGCCATCTCCTCTGTTGTTGTTGTAATTGTTGGGGAAGAAGATGGAAGGAGGTATGGGAAAGGTCCTAAACTCACTACTGATGCCATATAATCACATTCTGGTGCAACGAAGAGTCATAATTAATGGAGACGAGGCCTTAACTGACATAGACTAAGAATAACTAGGAAGATGTCCGAAAGTTGTCTACGTGTGGTGCGGTGGACCTGGGCACGACATTTAATGGGGGAATAAGGGGAAGGTCGGCTCTACTGATTGTTATTTACATGCAATGGGACTAGGGAATGGGGGATTGGGGAAAGTTGGGGAGTATTGGAGAAAATAGGGGAATATTTACAAGCGGATATGGAGGCCAAATTCCATATTCGCAACAATATATATATATATATATATATATATATATATATATATATATATATATATATATATATATATATGTATGTATGTATGTATGTACATATATTTATACTCGGATTACTTGTCCTGCGATTCTGTTGTGATTCTTGGTCGACCAGAACGTTTTCTAACCGCATTTTTACCAGTTTTGTTATGTCGTTTAATGGCACAATCGACTGCATTTACTGACACTTGTAAAAAAGAAATTGCAATTTGCCTCAAGGATTGGCCTTCTTTTCTCAAAGTTACAATTGCCTGTATTTTTTCTGGCATTAGCTGAGCTTTGGCACCCATGTTCATGCAATCTAAAACACAAAAACAAGGAATGTTAAGGAATCGGTTCATGTCTGTCTGTCTATCCATCTGCCCTGTCGACAAATGGAAGTTTATAATCGCTGAACACCCTAATTCCAATTGAATGTTATATTTTGAACATGAATTGGGAAAACAAATCTGTTGTTTAGCAGTACTTTGGCTTTGAATTTGTCCCAATCTCATTTGTCAGAGAGGAGTGAGATTTTTGTTTTTATCTTGCCAAAACGAAGTTTTTGCAAGATGTATTAGTCAGCTTGTATGTTTGTTTGTTTTTTATCTTGCCAAAACGAAGTTTTTGCAAGATGTATTAGTCAGCTTGTATGTTTGTTTGTTTTTATCTTGCCAAAACGAAGTTTTTGCAAGATGTATCAGTCAGCTTGTATGTTTGTTATCTTGCCAAAACGAAGTTTTTGCAAGATGTATTAGTCAGCTTGTATGTTTGTTTTTTTGTTTGTTTTTTTGTTTTTTTGTTTTTTTGTTTTTTTGTTTGTGGTTAATCATTTTTTTTCCACGTTTAGATCACTCTGTAGACCACAGTTATTATTGGAAACTCCTGTAACTTCGCATATCAGAGTCCTATAGAGATACCCTTCAGCACACAAAATTTTGAAGGTCAAGGTCAAAGGTCAAGGTCACTTTGTGGTCAATCATGGAGGTCGACGAAACCCTTATTTTTTGAGTAACTTTGATCGGATCGTCTCCAAACTTCATGGGAATCTAGTATATGGTCCGGCGCTCAGCTGATTAGTTTTTGGTGGCGATCGGCCTTGACCTTCATGGTTAGCGCTGGAGGTCGAAAATTATTGACCCCAAGGTCAAATTACGAAACCCTTATTTTTTGAGTAACTTTGATCTTATGATCTCCAAACTTGGTGGGTATATAGGGTGTGGTATGGCGCTCAGTTGATTAGTTTTTGGTGTCGATCGGCCTTGACCTTCAAGGTCATTTTGAAGGTCATTCAATTTTGACCAAAAGGTAAAATTTTCAAGTTTCAGTTACCATATCGAGTCATTGGAAACTCCTGTAACTTCGCATATCAGAGTCCTATAGAGATACCCTTCAGCACACAAAATTTTGAAGGTCAAGGTCAAAGGTCAAGGTCACTTTGTGGTCAATCATGGAGGTCGACGAAACCCTTATTTTTTGAGTAACTTTGATCGGATCGTCTCCAATCTTCATGGGAATCTAGTATATGGTCTGGCGCTCAGCTGATTAGTTTTTGGTGGCGATCGGCCTTGACCTTCATGGTTAGCGCTGGAGGTCGAAAATTATTGACCCCAAGGTCAAATTACGAAACCCTTATTTTTTGAGTAACTTTGATCTTATGATCTCCAAACTTGGTGGGTATATAGGGTGTGGTATGGCGCTCAGTTGATTAGTTTTTGGTGTCGATCGGCCTTGACCTTCAAGGTCATTTTGAAGGTCATTCAATTTTGACCAAAAGGTAAAATTTTCAAGTTTCAGTTACCATATCGAGTAGTACCTCAAATTGAAGCCCTTGTTGAGTGCTTTCCAAACATATAATTGGCAAGATACGGTTCACCCTGTGGGTGACATATGTTTATTTTTTTGTTTGTTTGTGGTTAATCATTTTTTTTTCACGTTTAGATCACTCTGTAGACCACAGTTATTATTGGAAACTCCTGTAACTTCGCATATCAGAGTCCTATAGAGATACCCTTCAGCACACAAAATTTTGAAGGTCAAGGTCAAAGGTCAAGGTCACTTTGCGGTCAATCATGGAGGTCAACGAAACCCTTATTTTTTGAGTAACTTTGATCGGATCGTCTCCAAACTTCATGGGAATCTAGTATATGGTCCGGCGCTCAGCTGATTAGTTTTTGGTGGCGATCGGCCTTGACCTTCATGGTTAGCGCTGGAGGTCGAAAATTATTGACCCCAAGGTCAAATTTTGAAATCGTAGGTACCATATCGAGTAATACCTCATATGAATGCCCTTGATGAGTGCTTCCCAGATCTGTAAACAGTTTGACGCTATGACGTCATTTGATGACGTCATGACGAAAAAACGGAATTTTCATGAAAAAATTATTTCCTCAGTTCTCATCAAAATCTTTCAATATTTCATGTGCGTTGGTCATGAAGACATACTATTCACCATACGAAATTATTAAGGTCAAGGTCAAATGGCAAGATACGGTTCACCCTGTGGGTGACATATGTTCATTATCTTGCCAAAACGAAGTTTTTGCAAGATGTATCAGTCAGCTTGTATGTTTGTTATCTTGCCAAAACGAAGTTTTTGCAAGATGTATCAGTCAGCTTGTATGTTTGTTTGTTTGTTTGTTATCTTGCCAAAACGAAGTTTTTGCTAGATGTATTAGTCAGCTTGTATGTTTGTTTTTTTGTTTGTTTTTTTTTTTGTTTTTTTGTTTGTGGTTAATCATTTTTTTTCCACGTTTAGATCACTCTGTAGACCACAGTTATTATTGGAAACTCCTGTAACTTCGCATATCAGAGTCCTATAGAGATACCCTTCAGCACCCAAAATTTTGAAGGTCAAGGTCAAAGGTCAAGGTCACTTTGTGGTCAATCATGGAGGTCGACGAAACCCTTATTTTTTGAGTAACTTTGATCGGATCGTCTCCAAACTTCATGGGAATCTAGTATATGGTCCGGCGCTCAGCTGATTAGTTTTTGGTGGCGATCGGCCTTGACCTTCATGGTTAGCGCTGGAGGTCGAAAATTATTGACCCCAAGGTCAAATGTTGAAATCGTTATTTTTTGAGTAACTTTGATCGGATCGTCTCCAAACTTCATGGGAATCTAGTATATGGTCCGGCGCTCAGCTGATTAGTTTTTTGTGGCGATCGGCCTTGACCTTCATGGTTAGCGCTGGAGGTCGACCTTGACCTTTGACCTTGACCTTCAGATCACTCTGTAGACCACAGTTATTATTGGAAACTCCTGTAACTTCGCATATCAGAGTCCTATAGAGATACCCTTCAGCACACAAAATTTTGAAGGTCAAGGTCAAAGGTCAAGGTCACTTTGTGGTCAATCATGGAGGTCGACGAAACCCTTATTTTTTGAGTAACTTTGATCGGATCGTCTCCAAACTTCATGGGAATCTAGTATATGGTCCGGCGCTCAGCTGATTAGTTTTTGGTGGCGATCGGCCTTGACCTTCATGGTTAGCGCTGGAGGTCGAAAATTATTGACCCCAAGGTCAAATGTTGAAATCGTTATTTTTTGAGTAACTTTGATCGGATCGTCTCCAAACTTCATGGGAATCTAGTATATGGTCCGGCGCTCAGCTGATTAGTTTTTGGTGGCGATCGGCCTTGACCTTCATGGTTAGCGCTGGAGGTCGAAAATTATTGACCCCAAGGTCAAATTTTGAAATCGTAGGTACCATATCGAGTAATACCTCATATGAATGCCCTTGATGAGTGCTTCCCAGATCTGTAAACAGTTTGACGCTATGACGTCATTTGATGACGTCATGACGAAAAAACGGAATTTTCATGAAAAAATTATTTCCTCAGTTCTCATCAAAATCTTTCAATATCTCGTGGGCAGACATTCCTCAAAGAGTCGCTTCTAGTGGATAGCAGTTCTGTTCACCTCAGTGTGACCTGAAGCAAGTCACTCATGTTCACATTTTGGCAAGATACGGTTCACCCTGTGGGTGACATAGGTTTATTTTGTTTTTTTGTTTTTTTGTTTGTGGTTAATCATTTTTTTTCACGTTTAGATCACTCTGTAGACCACAGTTATTTTTATTGGAAACTCCTGTAACTTCGCATATCAGAGTCCTATAGAGATACCCTTCAGCACACAAAATTTTGAAGGTCAAGGTCAAAGGTCAAGGTCACTTTGCGGTCAATCATGGAGGTCAACGAAACCCTTATTTTTTGAGTAACTTTGATCTTATGATCTCCAAACTTGGTGGGTATATAGGGTGTGGTATGGCGCTCAGCTGATTAGTTTTTGGTGTCGATCGGCCTTGACCTTCAAGGTCATTTTGAAGGTCATTCAATTTTGACCAAAAGGTAAAATTTTCAAGTTTCAGTTACCATATCGAATAGTACCTCAAATTGAAGCCCTTGTAGAGTGCTTTCCAAACATATAACTAGTTTGACAATGTGACGTCATTTGACGGCGTTATGACGAAAAAACTGCACTTTTCATGTATATTGTATTGCTTTAGTTCGCATTGTTTAGGTCACTCTGTAGACCACAGTTATTATTGGAAACTCCTGTAACTTCGCATATCAGAGTCCTATAGAGATACCCTTCAGCACACAAAATTTTGAAGGTCAAGGTCAAAGGTCAAGGTCACTTTGCGGTCAATCATGGAGGTCAACGAAACCCTTATTTTTTGAGTAACTTTGATCTTATGATCTCCAAACTTGGTGGGTATATAGGGTGTGGTATGGCGCTCAGCTGATTAGTTTTTTGTGTCGATCGGCCTTGACCTTCAAGGTCATTTTGAAGGTCATTCAATTTTGACCAAAAGGTAAAATTTTCAAGTTTCAGTTACCATATCGAGTAGTACCTCAAATTGAAGCCCTTGTTGAGTGCTTTCCAAACATATAACTAGTTTGACAATGTGACGTCATTTGACGGCGTTATGACGAAAAAACTGCACTTTTCATGTATATTGTATTGCTTTAGTTCGCATTGTTTAGGTCACTCTGTAGAGCACAGTTCCCTTTGGAAACTCTTGTAAGTTCGCATATCAGAGTCTTTTAGAGATACCCTTTAGCACACAAAATTATGAAGGTCAAGGTCAAAGGTCAAGGTCACTTTGCGGCCAATCATGGAGGTCGACGAAACACTAATTTTTTGAGTAACTTTGATCGGATCGTCTCCAAACTTCATGGGAATCTAGTATATGGTCCGGCGCTCAGCTGATTAGTTTTTGGTGGCGATCGGCCTTGACCTTCATGGTTAGCGCTGGAGGTCGAAAATTATTGACCCCAAGGTCAAATTTTGAAATCGTAGGTACCATATCGAGTAATACCTCATATGAATGCCCTTGATGAGTGCTTCCCAGATCTGTAAACAGTTTGACGCTATGACGTCATTTGATGACGTCATGACGAAAAAACGGAATTTTCATGAAAAATTTATTTCCTCAGTTCTCATCAAAATCTTTCAATATTTCATGTGCGTTGGTCATGAAGACATACTATTCACCATACGAAATTATTAAGGTCAAGGTCAAATGGCAAGATACGGTTCACCCTGTGGGTGACATATGTTCATTTTTTTGTTTTTTTGTTTGTGGTTAATCATTTTTTTTTCACGTTTAGATCACTCTGTAGACCACAGTTATTATTGGAAACTCCTGTAACTTCGCATATCAGAGTCCTATAGAGATACCCTTCAGCACACAAAATTTTGAAGGTCAAGGTCAAAGGTCAAGGTCACTTTGCGGTCAATCATGGAGGTCAACGAAACCCTTATTTTTTGAGTAACTTTGATCGGATCGTCTCCAAACTTCATGGGAATCTAGTATATGGTCCGGCGCTCAGCTGATTAGTTTTTGGTGGCGATCGGCCTTGACCTTCATGGTTAGCGCTGGAGGTCGAAAATTATTGACCCCAAGGTCAAATTACGAAACCCTTATTTTTTGAGTAACTTTGATCTTATGATCTCCAAACTTGGTGGGTATATAGGGTGTGGTATGGCGCTCAGTTGATTAGTTTTTGGTGTCGATCGGCCTTGACCTTCAAGGTCATTTTGAAGGTCATTCAATTTTGACCAAAAGGTAAAATTTTTCACGTTTAGATCACTCTGTAGACCACAGTTATTATTGGAAACTCCTGTAACTTCGCATATCAGATTCCTATAGAGATACCCTTCAGCACACAAAATTTTGAAGGTCAAGGTCAAAGGTCAAGGTCACTTTGCGGTCAATCATGGAGGTCAACGAAACCCTTATTTTTTGAGTAACTTTGATCGGATCGTCTCCAAACTTCATGGGAATCTAGTATATGGTCCGGCGCTCAGCTGATTAGTTTTTGGTGGCGATCGGCCTTGACCTTCATGGTTAGCGCTGGAGGTCGAAAATTATTGACCCCAAGGTCAAATGTTGAAACCCTTATTTTTTGAGTAACTTTGATCGGATCGTCTCCAAACTTCATGGGAATCTAGTATATGGTCCGGCGCTCAGCTGATTAGTTTTTGGTGGCGATCGGCCTTGACCTTCATGGTTAGCGCTGGAGGTCGAAAATTATTGACCCCAAGGTCAAATGTTGAAATCGTAGGTACCATATCTTCGCATATCTTCGCATGTAACTTCGCATATCAGAGTCCTATAGAGATACCCTTCAGCACACAAAATTTTGAAGGTCAAGGTCAAAGGTCAAGGTCACTTTGTGGTCAATCATGGAGGTCGACGAAACCCTTATTTTTTGAGTAACTTTGATCGGATCGTCTCCAAACTTCATGGGAATCTAGTATATGGTCCGGCGCTCAGCTGATTAGTTTTTGGTGGCGATCGGCCTTGACCTTCATGGTTAGCGCTGGAGGTCGAAAATTATTGACCCCAAGGTCAAATGTTGAAACCCTTATTTTTTGAGTAACTTTGATCGGATCGTCTCCAAACTTCATGGGAATCTAGTATATGGTCCGGCGCTCAGCTGATTAGTTTTTGGTGGCGATCGGCCTTGACCTTCATGGTTAGCGCTGGAGGTCGAAAATTATTGACCCCAAGGTCAAATGTTGAAATCGTTATTTTTTGAGTAACTTTGATCGGATCATCTCCAAACTTCATGGGAATCTAGTATATGGTACGGCGCTCAGCTGATTAGTTTTTGGTGGCGATCGGCCTTGACCTTCATGGTTAGCGCTGGAGGTCGACCTTGACCTTTGACCTTGACCTTCAGATCACTCTGTAGACCAGTTATTATTGGAAACTCCTGTAACTTCGCATATCAGAGTCCTATAGAGATACCCTTCAGCACACAAAATTTTGAAGGTCAAGGTCAAAGGTCAAGGTCACTTTGCGGTCAATCATGGAGGTCGACGAAACCCTTATTTTTTGAGTAACTTTGATCGGATCGTCTCCAAACTTCATGGGAATCTAGTATATGGTCCGGCGCTCAGCTGATTAGTTTTTGGTGGCGATCGGCCTTGACCTTCATGGTTAGCGCTGGAGGTCGAAAATTATTGACCCCAAGGTCAAATTACGAAACCCTTATTTTTTGAGTAACTTTGATCTTATGATCTCCAAACTTGGTGGGTATATAGGGTGTGGTATGGCGCTCAGCTGATTAGTTTTTGGTGTCGATCGGCCTTGACCTTCAAGGTCATTTTGAAGGTCATTCAATTTTGACCAAAAGGTAAAATTTTCAAGTTTCAGTTACCATATCGAGTAGTACCTCAAATTGAAGCCCTTGTTGAGTGCTTTCCAAACATATAACTAGTTTGACAATGTGACGTCATTTGACGGCGTTATGACGAAAAAACTGCACTTTTCATGTATATTGTATTGCTTTAGTTCGCATTGTTTAGGTCACTCTGTAGAGCACAGTTCCCTTTGGAAACTCTTGTAAGTTCGCATATCAGAGTCTTTTAGAGATACCCTTTAGCACACAAAATTATGAAGGTCAAGGTCAAAGGTCAAGGTCACTTTGCGGCCAATCATGGAGGTCGACGAAACACTAATTTTTTGAGTAACTTTGATCGGATCGTCTCCAAACTTCATGGGAATCTAGTATATGGTCCGGCGCTCAGCTGATTAGTTTTTGGTGGCGATCGGCCTTGACCTTCATGGTTAGCGCTGGAGGTCGAAAATTATTGACCCCAAGGTCAAATTTTGAAATCGTAGGTACCATATCGAGTAATACCTCATATGAATGCCCTTGATGAGTGCTTCCCAGATCTGTAAACAGTTTGACGCTATGACGTCATTTGATGACGTCATGACGAAAAAACGGAATTTTCATGAAAAAATTATTTCCTCAGTTCTCATCAAAATCTTTCAATATTTCATGTGCGTTGGTCATGAAGACATACTATTCACCATACGAAATTATTAAGGTCAAGGTCAAATGGCAAGATACGGTTCACCCTGTGGGTGACATATGTTCTTTTGTTTTTTTGTTTGTGGTTAATCATTTTTTTTTCACGTTTAGATCACTCTGTAGACCACAGTTATTATTGGAAACTCCTGTAACTTCGCATATCAGAGTCCTATAGAGATACCCTTCAGCACACAAAATTTTGAAGGTCAAGGTCAAAGGTCAAGGTCACTTTGCGGTCAATCATGGAGGTCAACGAAACCCTTATTTTTTGAGTAACTTTGATCTTATGATCTCCAAACTTGGTGGGTATATAGGGTGTGGTCCGGCGCTCAGCTGATTAGTTTTTGGTGTCGATCGGCCTTGACCTTCAAGGTCATTTTGAAGGTCATTCAATTTTGACCAAAAGGTAAAATTTTCAAGTTTCAGTTACCATATCGAGTAGTACCTCAAATTGAAGCCCTTGTTGAGTGCTTTCCAAACATATAACTAGTTTGACAATGTGACGTCATTTGACGGCGTTATGACGAAAAAACTGCACTTTTCATGTATATTGTATTGCTTTAGTTCGCATTGTTTAGGTCACTCTGTAGAGCACAGTTCCCTTTGGAAACTCTTGTAAGTTCGCATATCAGAGTCTTTTAGAGATACCCTTTAGCACACAAAATTATGAAGGTCAAGGTCAAAGGTCAAGGTCACTTTGCGGCCAATCATGGAGGTCGACGAAACACTAATTTTTTGAGTAACTTTGATCGGATCGTCTCCAAACTTCATGGGAATCTAGTATATGGTCCGGCGCTCAGCTGATTAGTTTTTGGTGGCGATCGGCCTTGACCTTCATGGTTAGCGCTGGAGGTCGAAAATTATTGACCCCAAGGTCAAATTTTGAAATCGTAGGTACCATATCGAGTAATACCTCATATGAATGCCCTTGATGAGTGCTTCCCAGATCTGTAAACAGTTTGACGCTATGACGTCATTTGATGACGTCATGACGAAAAAACGGAATTTTCATGAAAAAATTATTTCCTCAGTTCTCATCAAAATCTTTCAATATTTCATGTGCGTTGGTCATGAAGACATACTATTCACCATACGAAATTATTAAGGTCAAGGTCAAATGGCAAGATACGGTTCACCCTGTGGGTGACATATGTTATTATCTTGCCAAAACGAAGTTTTTGCAAGATGTATTAGTCAGCTTGTATGTTTGTTTGTTTGTTTTTTTGTTTTTTTGTTTGTGGTTAATCATTTTTTTTACACGTTTAGATCACTCTGTAGACCACAGTTATTATTGGAAACTCCTGTAACTTCGCATATCAGAGTCCTATAGAGATACCCTTCAGCACACAAAATTTTGAAGGTCAAGGTCAAAGGTCAAGGTCACTTTGTGGTCAATCATGGAGGTCGACGAAACACTAATTTTTTGAGTAACTTTGATCGGATCGTCTCCAAACTTCATGGGAATCTAGTATATGGTCCGGCGCTCAGCTGATTAGTTTTTGGTGGCGATCGGCCTTGACCTTCATGGTTAGCGCTGGAGGTCGAAAATTATTGACCCCAAGGTCAAATTTTGAAATCGTAGGTACCATATCGAGTAATACCTCATATGAATGCCCTTGATGAGTGCTTCCCAGATCTGTAAACAGTTTGACGCTATGACGTCATTTGATGACGTCATGACGAAAAAACGGAATTTTCACATTTTGGCAAGATACGGTTCACCCTGTGGGTGACATATTTATTTGTTTGTTTGTTTGTTTTTTTGTTTGTTTTTTTGTTTGTGGTTAATCATTTTTTTTTCACGTTTAGATCACTCTGTAGACCACAGTTATTATTGGAAACTCCTGTAACTTCGCATATCAGAGTCCTATAGAGATACCCTTCAGCACACAAAATTTTGAAGGTCAAGGTCAAAGGTCAAGGTCACTTTGCGGTCAATCATGGAGGTCAACGAAACCCTTATTTTTTGAGTAACTTTGATCGGATCGTCTCCAAACTTCATGGGAATCTAGTATATGGTCCGGCGCTCAGCTGATTAGTTTTTGGTGGCGATCGGCCTTGACCTTCATGGTTAGCGCTGGAGGTCGAAAATTATTGACCCCAAGGTCAAATTACGAAACCCTTATTTTTTGAGTAACTTTGATCTTATGATCTCCAAACTTGGTGGGTATATAGGGTGTGGTATGGCGCTCAGTTGATTAGTTTTTGGTGGCGATCGGCCTTGACCTTCATGGTTAGCGCTGGAGGTCGAAAATTATTGACCCCAAGGTCAAATTTTGAAATCGTAGGTACCATATCGAGTAATACCTCATATGAATGCCCTTGATGAGTGCTTCCCAGATCTGTAAACAGTTTGACGCTATGACGTCATTTGATGACGTCATGACGAAAAAACGGAATTTTCATGAAAAAATTATTTCCTCAGTTCTCATCAAAATCTTTCAATATTTCATGTGCGTTGGTCATGAAGACATACTATTCACCATACGAAATTATTAAGGTCAAGGTCAAATGGCAAGATACGGTTCACCCTGTGGGTGACATATGTTCTTTTGTTTTTTTGTTTGTGGTTAATCATTTTTTTTTCACGTTTAGATCACTCTGTAGACCACAGTTATTATTGGAAACTCCTGCAACTTCGCATATCAGAGTCCTATAGAGATACCCTTCAGCACACAAAATTTTGAAGGTCAAGGTCAAAGGTCAAGGTCACTTTGCGGTCAATCATGGAGGTCAACGAAACCCTTATTTTTTGAGTAACTTTGATCTTATGATCTCCAAACTTGGTGGGTATATAGGGTGTGGTCCGGCGCTCAGCTGATTAGTTTTTGGTGTCGATCGGCCTTGACCTTCAAGGTCATTTTGAAGGTCATTCAATTTGACCAAAAGGTAAAATTTTAAAGTTTCAGTTACCATATCGAGTAGTACCTCAAATTGAAGCCCTTGTTGAGTGCTTTCCAAACATATAACTAGTTTGACAATGTGACGTCATTTGACGGCGTTATGACGAAAAAACTGCACTTTTCATGTATATTGTATTGCTTTAGTTCGCATTGTTTAGGTCACTCTGTAGAGCACAGTTCCCTTTGGAAACTCTTGTAAGTTCGCATATCAGAGTCTTTTAGAGATACCCTTTAGCACACAAAATTATGAAGGTCAAGGTCAAAGGTCAAGGTCACTTTGTGGTCAATCATGGAGGTCGACGAAACACTAATTTTTTGAGTAACTTTGATCGGATCGTCTCCAAACTTCATGGGAATCTAGTATATGGTCCGGCGCTCAGCTGATTAGTTTTTGGTGGCGATCGGCCTTGACCTTCATGGTTAGCGCTGGAGGTCGAAAATTATTGACCCCAAGGTCAAATTTTGAAATCGTAGGTACCATATCGAGTAATACCTCATATGAATGCCCTTGATGAGTGCTTCCCAGATCTGTAAACAGTTTGACGCTATGACGTCATTTGATGACGTCATGACGAAAAAACGGAATTTTCACATTTTGGCAAGATACGGTTCACCCTGTGGGTGACATATGTTTATTTGTTTGTGGTTAATCATTTTTTTTCACGTTTAGATCACTCTGTAGACCACAGTTATTATTGGAAACTCCTGTAACTTCGCATATCAGAGTCCTATAGAGATACCCTTCAGCACACAAAATTTTGAAGGTCAAGGTCAAAGGTCAAGGTCACTTTGCGGTCAATCATGGAGGTCAACGAAACCCTTATTTTTTGAGTAACTTTGATCTTATGATCTCCAAACTTGGTGGGTATATAGGGTGTGGTATGGCGCTCAGCTGATTAGTTTTTGGTGTCGATCGGCCTTGACCTTCAAGGTCATTTTGAAGGTCATTCAATTTTGACCAAAAGGTAAAATTTTCAAGTTTCAGTTACCATATCGAGTAGTACCTCAAATTGAAGCCCTTGTTGAGTGCTTTCCAAACATATAACTAGTTTGACAATGTGACGTCATTTGACGGCGTTATGACGAAAAAACTGCACTTTTCATGTATATTGTATTGCTTTAGTTCGCATTGTTTAGGTCACTCTGTAGAGCACAGTTATTATTGGAAACTCCTGTAACTTCGCATATCAGAGTCCTATAGAGATACCCTTCAGCACACAAAATTTTGAAGGTCAAGGTCAAAGGTCAAGGTCACTTTGCGGTCAATCATGGAGGTCAACGAAACCCTTATTTTTTGAGTAACTTTGATCGGATCGTCTCCAAACTTCATGGGAATCTAGTATATGGTCCGGCGCTCAGCTGATTAGTTTTTGGTGGCGATCGGCCTTGACCTTCATGGTTAGCGCTGGAGGTCGAAAATTATTGACCCCAAGGTCAAATTTTGAAATCGTAGGTACCATATCGAGTAATACCTCATATGAATGCCCTTGATGAGTGCTTCCCAGATCTGTAAACAGTTTGACGCTATGACGTCATTTGATGACGTCATGACGAAAAAACGGAATTTTCATGAAAAAATTATTTCCTCAGTTCTCATCAAAATCTTTCAATATTTCATGTGCGTTGGTCATGAAGACATACTATTCACCATACGAAATTATTAAGGTCAAGGTCAAAGGTCAAGGTCACTTGGCAAGATACGGTTCACCCTGTGGGTGACATATGTTCATTATTATCTTGCCAAAACGAAGTTTTTGCAAGATGTATTAGTCTGCTTGTATGTTTGTTATCTTGCCAAAACGAAGTTTTTGCAAGATGTATCAGTCAGCTTGTATGTTTGTTTGTTTGTTTGTTTTTTTGTTTTTTTGTTTTTTTGTTTGTGGTTAATCATTTTTTTTTCACGTTTAGATCACTCTGTAGACCACAGTTATTATTGGAAACTCCTGTAACTTCGCATATCAGAGTCCTATAGAGATACCCTTCAGCACACAAAATTTTGAAGGTCAAGGTCAAAGGTCAAGGTCACTTTGCGGTCAATCATGGAGGTCAACGAAACCCTTATTTTTTGAGTAACTTTGATCGGATCGTCTCCAAACTTCATGGGAATCTAGTATATGGTCCGGCGCTCAGCTGATTAGTTTTTGGTGGCGATCGGCCTTGACCTTCATGGTTAGCGCTGGAGGTCGAAAATTATTGACCCCAAGGTCAAATTACGAAACCCTTATTTTTTGAGTAACTTTGATCTTATGATCTCCAAACTTGGTGGGTATATAGGGTGTGGTATGGCGCTCAGTTGATTAGTTTTTGGTGTCGATCGGCCTTGACCTTCAAGGTCATTTTGAAGGTCATTCAATTTTGACCAAAAGGTAAAATTTTCAAGTTTCAGTTACCATATCGAGTAGTACCTCAAATTGAAGCCCTTGTTGAGTGCTTTCCAAACATATAACTAGTTTGACAATGTGACGTCATTTGACGGCGTTATGACGAAAAAACTGCACTTTTCATGTATATTGTATTGCTTTAGTTCGCATTGTTTAGGTCACTCTGTAGAGCACAGTTCCCTTTGGAAACTCTTGTAAGTTCGCATATCAGAGTCTTTTAGAGATACCCTTTAGCACACAAAATTACGAAGGTCAAGGTCAAAGGTCAAGGTCACTTTGCGGCCAATCATGGAGGTCGACGAAACACTAATTTTTTGAGTAACTTTGATCGGATCGTCTCCAAACTTCATGGGAATCTAGTATATGGTCCGGCGCTCAGCTGATTAGTTTTTGGTGGCGATCGGCCTTGACCTTCATGGTTAGCGCTGGAGGTCGAAAATTATTGACCCCAAGGTCAAATTTTGAAATCGTAGGTACCATATCGAGTAATACCTCATATGAATGCCCTTGATGAGTGCTTCCCAGATCTGTAAACAGTTTGACGCTATGACGTCATTTGATGACGTCATGACGAAAAAACGGAATTTTCATGAAAAAATTATTTCCTCAGTTCTCATCAAAATCTTTCAATATTTCATGTGCGTTGGTCATGAAGACATACTATTCACCATACGAAATTATTAAGGTCAAGGTCAAATGGCAAGATACGGTTCACCCTGTGGGTGACATATGTTCTTTTGTTTTTTTGTTTGTGGTTAATCATTTTTTTTTCACGTTTAGATCACTCTGTAGACCACAGTTATTATTGGAAACTCCTGTAACTTCGCATATCAGAGTCCTATAGAGATACCCTTCAGCACACAAAATTTTGAAGGTCAAGGTCAAAGGTCAAGGTCACTTTGCGGTCAATCATGGAGGTCAACGAAACCCTTATTTTTTGAGTAACTTTGATCTTATGATCTCCAAACTTGGTGGGTATATAGGGTGTGGTCCGGCGCTCAGCTGATTAGTTTTTGGTGTCGATCGGCCTTGACCTTCAAGGTCATTTTGAAGGTCATTCAATTTTGACCAAAAGGTAAAATTTTCAAGTTTCAGTTACCATATCGAGTAGTACCTCAAATTGAAGCCCTTGTTGAGTGCTTTCCAAACATATAACTAGTTTGACAATGTGACGTCATTTGACGGCGTTATGACGAAAAAACTGCACTTTTCATGTATATTGTATTGCTTATAGTTCGCATTGTTTAGGTCACTCTGTAGAGCACAGTTCCCTTTGGAAACTCTTGTAAGTTCGCATATCAGAGTCTTTTAGAGATACCCTTTAGCACACAAAATTATGAAGGTCAAGGTCAAAGGTCAAGGTCACTTTGTGGTCAATCATGGAGGTCGACGAAACACTAATTTTTTGAGTAACTTTGATCGGATCGTCTCCAAACTTCATGGGAATCTAGTATATGGTCCGGCGCTCAGCTGATTAGTTTTTGGTGGCGATCGGCCTTGACCTTCATGGTTAGCGCTGGAGGTCGAAAATTATTGACCCCAAGGTCAAATTTTGAAATCGTAGGTACCATATCGAGTAATACCTCATATGAATGCCCTTGATGAGTGCTTCCCAGATCTGTAAACAGTTTGACGCTATGACGTCATTTGATGACGTCATGACGAAAAAACGGAATTTTCACATTTTGGCAAGATACGGTTCACCCTGTGGGTGACATATGTTTATTTGTTTGTTATCTTGCCAAAACGAAGTTTTTGCAAGATGTATTAGTCAGCTTGTATGTTTGTTTGTTTTTTTGTTTGTTTTTTTGTTTGTGGTTAATCATTTTTTTTTCACGTTTAGATCACTCTGTAGACCACAGTTATTATTGGAAACTCATGTAACTTCGCATATCAGAGTCCTATAGAGATACCCTTCAGCACACAAAATTTTGAAGGTCAAGGTCAAAGGTCAAGGTCACTTTGCGGTCAATCATGGAGGTCAACGAAACCCTTATTTTTTGAGTAACTTTGATCTTATGATCTCCAAACTTGGTGGGTATATAGGGTGTGGTATGGCGCTCAGCTGATTAGTTTTTGGTGTCGATCGGCCTTGACCTTCAAGGTCATTTTGAAGGTCATTCAATTTTGACCAAAAGGTAAAATTTTCAAGTTTCAGTTACCACATCGAGTAGAACCTCAAATTGAAGCCCTTGTTGAGTGCTTTCCAAACATATAACTAGTTTGACAATGTGACGTCATTTGACGGCGTTATGACGAAAAAAACTGCACTTTTCATGTATATTGTATTGCTTTAGTTCGCATTGTTTAGGTCACTCTGTAGAGCACAGTTCCCTTTGGAAACTCTTGTAAGTTCGCATATCAGAGTCTTTTAGAGATACCCTTTAGCACACAAAATTATGAAGGTCAAGGTCAAAGGTCAAGGTCACTTTGCGGCCAATCATGGAGGTCGACGAAACACTAATTTTTTGAGTAACTTTGATCGGATCGTCTCCAAACTTCATGGGAATCTAGTATATGGTCCGGCGCTCAGCTGATTAGTTTTTGGTGGCGATCGGCCTTGACCTTCATGGTTAGCGCTGGAGGTCGAAAATTATTGACCCCAAGGTCAAATTTTGAAATCGTAGGTACCATATCGAGTAATACCTCATATGAATGCCCTTGATGAGTGCTTCCCAGATCTGTAAACAGTTTGACGCTATGACGTCATTTGATGACGTCATGACGAAAAAACGGAATTTTCATGAAAAAATTATTTCCTCAGTTCTCATCAAAATCTTTCAATATTTCATGTGCGTTGGTCATGAAGACATACTATTCACCATACGAAATTATTAAGGTCAAGGTCAAATGGCAAGATACGGTTCACCCTGTGGGTGACATATGTTCATTTTTTTGTTTTTTTGTTTGTGGTTAATCATTTTTTTTTCACGTTTAGATCACTCTGTAGACCACAGTTATTATTGGAAACTCCTGTAACTTCGCATATCAGAGTTCTATAGAGATACCCTTCAGCACACAAAATTTTGAAGGTCAAGGTCAAAGGTCAAGGTCACTTTGCGGTCAATCATGGAGGTCAACGAAACCCTTATTTTTTGAGTAACTTTGATCTTATGATCTCCAAACTTGGTGGGTATATAGGGTGTGGTATGGCGCTCAGCTGATTAGTTTTTGGTGTCGATCGGCCTTGACCTTCAAGGTCATTTTGAAGGTCATTCATTTTGTTTTGTTGTTTGTGGTTAATCTTTTTTTTTTCACGTTTAGATCACTCTGTAGACCACAGTTATTATTGGAAACTCCTGTAACTTCGCATATCATAGTCCTATAGAGATACCCTTCAGCACACAAAATTTTGAAGGTCAAGGTCAAAGGTCAAGGTCACTTTGCGGTCAATCATGGAGGTCAACGAAACCCTTATTTTTTGAGTAACTTTGATCTTATGATCTCCAAACTTGGTGGGTATATAGGGTGTGGTATGGCGCTCAGCTGATTAGTTTTTGGTGTCGATCGGCCTTGACCTTCAAGGTCATTTTGAAGGTCATTCAATTTTGACCAAAAGGTAAAATTTTCAAGTTTCAGTTACCATATCGAGTAGTACCTCAAATTGAAGCCCTTGTTGAGTGCTTTCCAAACATATAACTAGTTTGACAATGTGACGTCATTTGACGGCGTTATGACGAAAAAACTGCACTTTTCATGTATATTGTATTGCTTTAGTTCGCATTGTTTAGGTCACTCTGTAGAGCACAGTTCCCTTTGGAAACTCTTGTAAGTTCGCATATCAGAGTCTTTTAGAGATACCCTTTAGCACACAAAATTATGAAGGTCAAGGTCAAAGGTCAAGGTCACTTTGTGGTCAATCATGGAGGTCGACGAAACACTAATTTTTTGAGTAACTTTGATCGGATCGTCTCCAAACTTCATGGGAATCTAGTATATGGTCCGGCGCTCAGCTGATTAGTTTTTGGTGGCGATCGGCCTTGACCTTCATGGTTAGCGCTGGAGGTCGAAAATTATTGACCCCAAGGTCAAATTTTGAAATCGTAGGTACCATATCGAGTAATACCTCATATGAATGCCCTTGATGAGTGCTTCCCAGATCTGTAAACAGTTTGACGCTATGACGTCATTTGATGACGTCATGACGAAAAAACGGAATTTTCACATTTTGGCAAGATACGGTTCACCCTGTGGGTGACATATGTTTATTTGTTTGTTATCTTGCCAAAACGAAGTTTTTGCAAGATGTATTAGTCAGCTTGTATGTTTGTTTGTTTTTTTGTTTGTTTTTATCTTGCCAAAACGAAGTTTTTGCAAGATGTATTAGTCAGCTTGTATGTTTGTTTTTTTGTTTGTTTTTTTGTTTTTTTGTTTTTTTGTTTGTGGTTAATCATTTTTTTTCATGTTTAGATCACTCTGTAGACCACAGTTATTATTGGAAACTCCTGTAACTTCGCATATCAGAGTCCTATAGAGATACCCTTCAGCACACAAAATTTTGAAGGTCAAGGTCAAAGGTCAAGGTCACTTTGTGGTCAATCATGGAGGTCGACGAAACCCTTATTTTTTGAGTAACTTTGATCGGATCGTCTCCAAACTTCATGGGAATCTAGTATATGGTCCGGCGCTCAGCTGATTAGTTTTTGGTGGCGATCGGCCTTGACCTTCATGGTTAGCGCTGGAGGTCGAATATTATTGACCCCAAGGTCAAATTACGAAACCCTTATTTTTTGAGTAACTTTGATCTTATGATCTCCAACTTGGTGGGTATATAGGGTGTGGTATGGCGCTCAGTTGATTAGTTTTTGGTGTCGATCGGCCTTGACCTTCAAGGTCATTTTGAAGGTCATTCAATTTTGACCAAAAGGTAAAATTTTCAAGTTTCAGTTACCATATCGAGTCATTGGAAACTCCTGTAACTTCGCATATCAGAGTCCTATAGAGATACCCTTCAGCACACGAAATTTTGAAGGTCAAGGTCAAAGGTCAAGGTCACTTTGTGGTCAATCATGGAGGTCGACGAAACACTAATTTTTTGAGTAACTTTGATCGGATCGTCTCCAAACTTCATGGGAATCTAGTATATGGTCCGGCGCTCAGCTGATTAGTTTTTGGTGGCGATCGGCCTTGACCTTCATGGTTAGCGCTGGAGGTCGAAAATTATTGACCCCAAGGTCAAATTACGAAACCCTTATTTTTTGAGTAACTTTGATCTTATGATCTCCAAACTTGGTGGGTATATAGGGTGTGGTATGGCGCTCAGTTGATTAGTTTTTGGTGTCGATCGGCCTTGACCTTCAAGGTCATTTTGAAGGTCATTCAATTTTGACCAAAAGGTAAAATTTTCAAGTTTCAGTTACCATATCGAGTAGTACCTCAAATTGAAGCCCTTGTTGAGTGCTTTCCAAACATATAACTAGTTTGACAATGTGACGTCATTTGACGGCGTTATGACGAAAAAACTGCACTTTTCATGTATATTGTATTGCTTTAGTTCGCATTGTTTAGGTCACTCTGTAGAGCACAGTTCCCTTCTGGAAACTCTTGTAAGTTCGCATATCAGAGTCTTTTAGAGATACCCTTTAGCACACAAAATTTTGAAGGTCAAGGTCACTTTGCGGTCAATTTGTCAAGGCAAGATACGGTTCACCCTGTGGGTGAGTTTTATTTTATTTTGTTTTTTTGTTTGTGGTTAATCATTTTTTTTTCACGTTTAGATCACTCTGTAGACCACAGTTATTATTGGAAACTCATGTAACTTCGCATATCAGAGTCCTATAGAGATACCCTTCAGCACACAAAATTTTGAAGGTCAAGGTCAAAGGTCAAGGTCACTTTGCGGTCAATCATGGAGGTCAACGAAACCCTTATTTTTTGAGTAACTTTGATCTTATGATCTCCAAACTTGGTGGGTATATAGGGTGTGGTATGGCGCTCAGCTGATTAGTTTTTGGTGTCGATCGGCCTTGACCTTCAAGGTCATTTTGAAGGTCATTCAATTTTGACCAAAAGGTAAAATTTTCAAGTTTCAGTTACCATATCGAGTAGAACCTCAAATTGAAGCCCTTGTTGAGTGCTTTCCAAACATATAACTAGTTTGACAATGTGACGTCATTTGACGGCGTTATGACGAAAAAACTGCACTTTTCATGTATATTGTATTGCTTTAGTTCGCATTGTTTAGGTCACTCTGTAGAGCACAGTTCCCTTTGGAAACTCTTGTAAGTTCGCATATCAGAGTCTTTTAGAGATACCCTTTAGCACACAAAATTATGAAGGTCAAGGTCAAAGGTCAAGGTCACTTTGCGGCCAATCATGGAGGTCGACGAAACACTAATTGTTTGAGTAACTTTGATCGGATCGTCTCCAAACTTCATGGGAATCTAGTATATGGTCCGGCGCTCAGCTGATTAGTTTTTGGTGGCGATCGGCCTTGACCTTCATGGTTAGCGCTGGAGGTCGAAAATTATTGACCCCAAGGTCAAATTTTGAAATCGTAGGTACCATATCGAGTAATACCTCATATGAATGCCCTTGATGAGTGCTTCCCAGATCTGTAAACAGTTTGACGCTATGACGTCATTTGATGACGTCATGACGAAAAAACGGAATTTTCATGAAAAAATTATTTCCTCAGTTCTCATCAAAATCTTTCAATATTTCATGTGCGTTGGTCATGAAGACATACTATTCACCATACGAAATTATTAAGGTCAAGGTCAAATGGCAAGATACGGTTCACCCTGTGGGTGACATATGTTCATTTTTTTGTTTTTTTGTTTGTGGTTAATCTTTTTTTTTTCACGTTTAGATCACTCTGTAGACCACAGTTATTATTGGAAACTCCTGTAACTTCGCATATCAGAGTTCTATAGAGATACCCTTCAGCACACAAAATTTTGAAGGTAAAGGTCAAAGGTCAAGGTCACTTTGCGGTCAATCATGGAGGTCAACGAAACCCTTATTTTTTGAGTAACTTTGATCTTATGATCTCCAAACTTGGTGGGTATATAGGGTGTGGTATGGCGCTCAGCTGATTAGTTTTTGGTGTCGATCGGCCTTGACCTTCAAGGTCATTTTGAAGGTCATTCATTTTGTTTTTTTGTTTGTGGTTAATCATTTTTTTTTCACGTTTAGATCACTCTGTAGACCACAGTTATTATTGGAAACTCCTGTAACTTCGCATATCATAGTCCTATAGAGATACCCTTCAGCACACAAAATTTTGAAGGTCAAGGTCAAAGGTCAAGGTCACTTTGCGGTCAATCATGGAGGTCAACGAAACCCTTATTTTTTGAGTAACTTTGATCTTATGATCTCCAAACTTGGTGGGTATATAGGGTGTGGTATGGCGCTCAGCTGATTAGTTTTTGGTGTCGATCGGCCTTGACCTTCAAGGTCATTTTGAAGGTCATTCAATTTTGACCAAAAGGTAAAATTTTCAAGTTTCAGTTACCATATCGAGTAGTACCTCAAATTGAAGCCCTTGTTGAGTGCTTTCCAAACATATAACTAGTTTGACAATGTGACGTCATTTGACGGCGTTATGACGAAAAAACTGCACTTTTCATGTATATTGTATTGCTTTAGTTCGCATTGTTTAGGTCACTCTGTAGAGCACAGTTCCCTTTGGAAACTCTTGTAAGTTCGCATATCAGAGTCTTTTAGAGATAGCCGCTCCAGACATTCCTCAAAGAGTCGCTTCTAGTGGATAGCAGTTCTGTTCACCTCAGTGTGACCTGAAGCAAGTCACTCATGTTCACATTTTGGCAAGATACGGTTCACCCTGTGGGTGATTTTTATCTTGCCAAAACGAAGTTTTTGCAAGATGTATTAGTCAGCTTGTATGTTTGTTTTTATCTTGCCAAAACGAAGTTTTTGCTAGATGTATCAGTCAGCTTGTATGTTTGTTTGTTTGTTTGTTTTTTTGTTTGTGGTTAATCATTTTTTTTTCACGTTTAGATCACTCTGTAGACCACAGTTATTATTGGAAACTCCTGTAACTTCGCATATCAGAGTCCTATAGAGATACCCTTCAGCACACAAAATTTTGAAGGTCAAGGTCAAAGGTCAAGGTCACTTTGCGGTCAATCATGGAGGTCAACGAAACCCTTATTTTTTGAGTAACTTTGATCGGATCGTCTCCAAACTTCATGGGAATCTAGTATATGGTCCGGCGCTCAGCTGATTAGTTTTTGGTGGCGATCGGCCTTGACCTTCAAGGTCATTTTGAAGGTCATTCAATTGGGTCAATCATGGAGGTCAACGAAACCCTTATTTTTTGAGTAACTTTGATCTTATGATCTCCAAACTTGGTGGGTATATAGGGTGTGGTATGGCGCTCAGCTGATTAGTTTTTGGTGTCGATCGGCCTTGACCTTCAAGGTCATTTTGAAGGTCATTCAATTTTGACCAAAAGGTAAAATTTTCAAGTTTCAGTTACCATATTTACCACAGTTATTATTGGAAACTCCTGTAACTTTGCATATCAGAGTCCTATAGAGATACCCTTCAGCACACAAAATTTTGAAGGTCAAGGTCAAAGGTCAAGGTCACTTTGTGGTCAATCATGGAGGTCAACGAAACCCTTATTTTTTGAGTAACTTTGATCTTATGATCTCCAAACTTGGTGGGTATATAGGGTGTGGTATGGCGCTCAGCTGATTAGTTTTTGGTGTCGATCGGCCTTGACCTTCAAGGTCATTTTGAAGGTCATTCAATTTTGACCAAAAGGTAAAATTTTCAAGTTTCAGTTACCATATCGAGTAGTACCTCAAATTGAAGCCCTTGTTGAGTGCTTTCCAAACATATAACTAGTTTGACAATGTGACGTCATTTGACGGCGTTATGACGAAAAAACTGCACTTTTCATGTATATTGTATTGCTTTAGTTCGCATTGTTTAGGTCACTCTGTAGAGCACAGTTCCCTTTGGAAACTCTTGTAAGTTCGCATATCAGAGTCTTTTAGAGATACCCTTTAGCACACAAAATTATGAAGGTCAAGGTCAAAGGTCAAGGTCACTTGGCAAGATACGGTTCACCCTGTGGGTGACATATGTTTATTTTTTTTTATTTTTTTTTTATTTTTTATTTGTTTGTGGTTAATCATTTTTTTTCCACGTTTAGATCACTCTGTAGACCACAGTTATTATTGGAAACTCCTGTAACTTCGCATATCAGAGTCCTATAGAGATACCCTTTAGCACACAAAATTTTGAAGGTCAAGGTCAAAGGTCAAGGTCACTTTGTGGTCAATCATGGAGGTCGACGAAACCCTTATTTTTTGAGTAACTTTGATCGGATCGTCTCCAAACTTCATGGGAATCTAGTATATGGTCCGGCGCTCAGCTGATTAGTTTTTGGTGGCGATCGGCCTTGACCTTCATGGTTAGCGCTGGAGGTCGAAAATTATTGACCCCAAGGTCAAATGTTGAAACCCTTATTTTTTGAGTAACTTTGATCGGATCGTCTCCAAACTTCATGGGAATCTAGTATATGGTCCGGCGCTCAGCTGTTTAGTTTTTGGTGGCGATCGGCCTTGATCTTCATGGTTAGCGCTGGAGGTCGAAAATTATTGACCCCAAGGTCAAATGTTGAAATCGTAGGTACCATATCTTCGCATATCTTCGCATGTAACTTCGCATATCAGAGTCCTATAGAGATACCCTTCAGCACACAAAATTTTGAAGGTCAAGGTCAAAGGTCAAGGTCACTTTGTGGTCAATCATGGAGGTCGACGAAACCCTTATTTTTTGAGTAACTTTGATCGGATCGTCTCCAAACTTCATGGGAATCTAGTATATGGTCCGGCGCTCAGCTGATTAGTTTTTGGTGGCGATCGGCCTTGACCTTCATGGTTAGCGCTGGAGGTCGAAAATTATTGACCCCAAGGTCAAATTACGAAACCCTTATTTTTTGAGTAACTTTGATCTTATGATCTCCAAACTGGTGGGTATATAGGGTGTGGTATGGCGCTCAGTTGCTTAGTTTTTGGTGTCGATCGGCCTTGACCTTCAAGGTCATTTTGAAGGTCATTCAATTTTGACCAAAAGGTAAAATTTTCAAGTTTCAGTTACCATATCGAGTAGTACCTCAAATTGAAGCCCTTGTTGAGTGCTTTCCAAACATATAACTAGTTTGACAATGTGACGTCATTTGACGGCGTTATGACGAAAAAACGGAATTTTCATGAAAAAATTATTTCCTCAGTTCTCATCAAAATCTTTCAATATTTCATGTGCGTTGGTCATGAAGACATACTATTCACCATACGAAATTATTAAGGTCAAGGTCAAAGGTCAAGGTTGGCAAGATACGGTTCACCCTGTGGGTGAGTTTTATTTTGTTTGTTTTTTTGTTTTTTTGTTTTTTTGTTTGTGGTTAATCATTTTTTTTTCACGTTTAGATCACTCTGTAGACCACAGTTATTATTGGAAACTCCTGTAACTTCGCATATCAGAGTCCTATAGAGATACCCTTCAGCACACAAAATTTTGAAGGTCAAGGTCAAAGGTCAAGGTCACTTTGTGGTCAATCATGGAGGTCGACGAAACCCTTATTTTTTGAGTAACTTTGATCGGATCGTCTCCAAACTTCATGGGAATCTAGTATATGGTCCGGCGCTCAGCTGATTAGTTTTTGGTGGCGATCGGCCTTGACCTTCATGGTTAGCGCTGGAGGTCGAAAATTATTGACCCCAAGGTCAAATGTTGAAATCGTTATTTTTTGAGTAACTTTGATCGGATCATCTCCAACCTTCATGGGAATCTAGTATATGGTACGGCGCTCAGCTGATTAGTTTTTGGTGGCGATCGGCCTTGACCTTCATGGTTAGCGCTGGAGGTCGACCTTGACCTTTGACCTTGACCTTCAGATCACTCTGTAGACCACAGTTATTATTGGAAACTCCTGTAACTTCGCATATCAGAGTCCTATAGTGATACCCTTCAGCACACAAAATTTTGAAGGTCAAGGTCAAAGGTCAAGGTCACTTTGTGGTCAATCATGGAGGTCGACGAAACCCTTATTTTTTGAGTAACTTTGATCGGATCGTCTCCAAACTTCATGGGAATCTAGTATATGGTCCGGCGCTCAGCTGATTAGTTTTTGGTGGCGATCGGCCTTGACCTTCATGGTTAGCGCTGGAGGTCGAAAATTATTGACCCCAAGGTCAAATGTTGAAATCGTTATTTTTTGAGTAACTTTGATCGGATCGTCTCCAAACTTCATGGGAATCTAGTATATGGTCCGGCGCTCAGCTGATTAGTTTTTGGTGGCGATCGGCCTTGACCTTCATGGTTAGCGCTGGAGGTCGAAAATTATTGACCCCAAGGTCAAATGTTGAAATCGTAGGTCCCATATCTTCGCATATCTTCGCATGTAACTTCGCATATCAGAGTCCTATAGAGATACCCTTCAGCACACAAAATTTTGAAGGTCAAGGTCAAAGGTCAAGGTCACTTTGCGGCCAATCATGGAGGTCGACGAAACACTAATTTTTTGAGTAACTTTGATCGGATCGTCTCCAAACTTCATGGGAATCTAGTATATGGTCCGGCGCTCAGCTGATTAGTTTTTGGTGGCGATCGGCCTTGACCTTCATGGTTAGCGCTGGAGGTCGAAAATTATTGACCCCAAGGTCAAATTTTGAAATCGTAGGTACCATATCGAGTAATACCTCATATGAATGCCCTTGATGAGTGCTTCCCAGATCTGTAAACAGTTTGACGCTATGACGTCATTTGATGACGTCATGACGAAAAAACGGAATTTTCATGAAAAAATTATTTCCTCAGTTCTCATCAAAATCTTTCAATATTTCATGTGCGTTGGTCATGAAGACATACTATTCACCATACGAAATTATTAAGGTCAAGGTCAAAGGTCAAGGTCACTTGGCAAGATACGGTTCACCCTGTGGGTGACATATGTTCATTATTATCTTGCCAAAACGAAGTTTTTGCAAGATGTATTAGTCTGCTTGTATGTTTGTTATCTTGCCAAAACGAAGTTTTTGCAAGATGTATCAGTCAGCTTGTATGTTTGTTTGTTTGTTTGTTTTTTTGTTTTTTTGTTTTTTTGTTTGTGGTTAATCATTTTTTTTTCACGTTTAGATCACTCTGTAGACCACAGTTATTATTGGAAACTCCTGTAACTTCGCATATCAGAGTCCTATAGAGATACCCTTCAGCACACAAAATTTTGAAGGTCAAGGTCAAAGGTCAAGGTCACTTTGCGGTCAATCATGGAGGTCAACGAAACCCTTATTTTTTGAGTAACTTTGATCGGATCGTCTCCAAACTTCATGGGAATCTAGTATATGGTCCGGCGCTCAGCTGATTAGTTTTTGGTGGCGATCGGCCTTGACCTTCATGGTTAGCGCTGGAGGTCGAAAATTATTGACCCCAAGGTCAAATTACGAAACCCTTATTTTTTGAGTAACTTTGATCTTATGATCTCCAAACTTGGTGGGTATATAGGGTGTGGTATGGCGCTCAGTTGATTAGTTTTTGGTGTCGATCGGCCTTGACCTTCAAGGTCATTTTGAAGGTCATTCAATTTTGACCAAAAGGTAAAATTTTCAAGTTTCAGTTACCATATCGAGTAGTACCTCAAATTGAAGCCCTTGTTGAGTGCTTTCCAAACATATAACTAGTTTGACAATGTGACGTCATTTGACGGCGTTATGACGAAAAAACTGCACTTTTCATGTATATTGTATTGCTTTAGTTCGCATTGTTTAGGTCACTCTGTAGAGCACAGTTCCCTTTGGAAACTCTTGTAAGTTCGCATATCAGAGTCTTTTAGAGATACCCTTTAGCACACAAAATTACGAAGGTCAAGGTCAAAGGTCAAGGTCACTTTGCGGCCAATCATGGAGGTCGACGAAACACTAATTTTTTGAGTAACTTTGATCGGATCGTCTCCAAACTTCATGGGAATCTAGTATATGGTCCGGCGCTCAGCTGATTAGTTTTTGGTGGCGATCGGCCTTGACCTTCATGGTTAGCGCTGGAGGTCGAAAATTATTGACCCCAAGGTCAAATTTTGAAATCGTAGGTACCATATCGAGTAATACCTCATATGAATGCCCTTGATGAGTGCTTCCCAGATCTGTAAACAGTTTGACGCTATGACGTCATTTGATGACGTCATGACGAAAAAACGGAATTTTCATGAAAAAATTATTTCCTCAGTTCTCATCAAAATCTTTCAATATTTCATGTGCGTTGGTCATGAAGACATACTATTCACCATACGAAATTATTAAGGTCAAGGTCAAATGGCAAGATACGGTTCACCCTGTGGGTGACATATGTTCTTTTGTTTTTTTGTTTGTGGTTAATCATTTTTTTTTCACGTTTAGATCACTCTGTAGACCACAGTTATTATTGGAAACTCCTGTAACTTCGCATATCAGAGTCCTATAGAGATACCCTTCAGCACACAAAATTTTGAAGGTCAAGGTCAAAGGTCAAGGTCACTTTGCGGTCAATCATGGAGGTCAACGAAACCCTTATTTTTTGAGTAACTTTGATCTTATGATCTCCAAACTTGGTGGGTATATAGGGTGTGGTCCGGCGCTCAGCTGATTAGTTTTTGGTGTCGATCGGCCTTGACCTTCAAGGTCATTTTGAAGGTCATTCAATTTTGACCAAAAGGTAAAATTTTCAAGTTTCAGTTACCATATCGAGTAGTACCTCAAATTGAAGCCCTTGTTGAGTGCTTTCCAAACATATAACTAGTTTGACAATGTGACGTCATTTGACGGCGTTATGACGAAAAAACTGCACTTTTCATGTATATTGTATTGCTTATAGTTCGCATTGTTTAGGTCACTCTGTAGAGCACAGTTCCCTTTGGAAACTCTTGTAAGTTCGCATATCAGAGTCTTTTAGAGATACCCTTTAGCACACAAAATTATGAAGGTCAAGGTCAAAGGTCAAGGTCACTTTGTGGTCAATCATGGAGGTCGACGAAACACTAATTTTTTGAGTAACTTTGATCGGATCGTCTCCAAACTTCATGGGAATCTAGTATATGGTCCGGCGCTCAGCTGATTAGTTTTTGGTGGCGATCGGCCTTGACCTTCATGGTTAGCGCTGGAGGTCGAAAATTATTGACCCCAAGGTCAAATTTTGAAATCGTAGGTACCATATCGAGTAATACCTCATATGAATGCCCTTGATGAGTGCTTCCCAGATCTGTAAACAGTTTGACGCTATGACGTCATTTGATGACGTCATGACGAAAAAACGGAATTTTCACATTTTGGCAAGATACGGTTCACCCTGTGGGTGACATATGTTTATTTGTTTGTTATCTTGCCAAAACGAAGTTTTTGCAAGATGTATTAGTCAGCTTGTATGTTTGTTTGTTTTTTTGTTTGTTTTTTTGTTTGTGGTTAATCATTTTTTTTTCACGTTTAGATCACTCTGTAGACCACAGTTATTATTGGAAACTCATGTAACTTCGCATATCAGAGTCCTATAGAGATACCCTTCAGCACACAAAATTTTGAAGGTCAAGGTCAAAGGTCAAGGTCACTTTGCGGTCAATCATGGAGGTCAACGAAACCCTTATTTTTTGAGTAACTTTGATCTTATGATCTCCAAACTTGGTGGGTATATAGGGTGTGGTATGGCGCTCAGCTGATTAGTTTTTGGTGTCGATCGGCCTTGACCTTCAAGGTCATTTTGAAGGTCATTCAATTTTGACCAAAAGGTAAAATTTTCAAGTTTCAGTTACCACATCGAGTAGAACCTCAAATTGAAGCCCTTGTTGAGTGCTTTCCAAACATATAACTAGTTTGACAATGTGACGTCATTTGACGGCGTTATGACGAAAAAAACTGCACTTTTCATGTATATTGTATTGCTTTAGTTCGCATTGTTTAGGTCACTCTGTAGAGCACAGTTCCCTTTGGAAACTCTTGTAAGTTCGCATATCAGAGTCTTTTAGAGATACCCTTTAGCACACAAAATTATGAAGGTCAAGGTCAAAGGTCAAGGTCACTTTGCGGCCAATCATGGAGGTCGACGAAACACTAATTTTTTGAGTAACTTTGATCGGATCGTCTCCAAACTTCATGGGAATCTAGTATATGGTCCGGCGCTCAGCTGATTAGTTTTTGGTGGCGATCGGCCTTGACCTTCATGGTTAGCGCTGGAGGTCGAAAATTATTGACCCCAAGGTCAAATTTTGAAATCGTAGGTACCATATCGAGTAATACCTCATATGAATGCCCTTGATGAGTGCTTCCCAGATCTGTAAACAGTTTGACGCTATGACGTCATTTGATGACGTCATGACGAAAAAACGGAATTTTCATGAAAAAATTATTTCCTCAGTTCTCATCAAAATCTTTCAATATTTCATGTGCGTTGGTCATGAAGACATATTATTCACCATACGAAATTATTAAGGTCAAGGTCAAATGGCAAGATACGGTTCACCCTGTGGGTGACATATGTTCATTTTTTTGTTTTTTTGTTTGTGGTTAATCATTTTTTTTTCACGTTTAGATCACTCTGTAGACCACAGTTATTATTGGAAACTCCTGTAACTTCGCATATCAGAGTTCTATAGAGATACCCTTCAGCACACAAAATTTTGAAGGTCAAGGTCAAAGGTCAAGGTCACTTTGCGGTCAATCATGGAGGTCAACGAAACCCTTATTTTTTGAGTAACTTTGATCTTATGATCTCCAAACTTGGTGGGTATATAGGGTGTGGTATGGCGCTCAGCTGATTAGTTTTTGGTGTCGATCGGCCTTGACCTTCAAGGTCATTTTGAAGGTCATTCATTTTGTTTTGTTGTTTGTGGTTAATCTTTTTTTTTTCACGTTTAGATCACTCTGTAGACCACAGTTATTATTGGAAACTCCTGTAACTTCGCATATCATAGTCCTATAGAGATACCCTTCAGCACACAAAATTTTGAAGGTCAAGGTCAAAGGTCAAGGTCACTTTGCGGTCAATCATGGAGGTCAACGAAACCCTTATTTTTTGAGTAACTTTGATCTTATGATCTCCAAACTTGGTGGGTATATAGGGTGTGGTATGGCGCTCAGCTGATTAGTTTTTGGTGTCGATCGGCCTTGACCTTCAAGGTCATTTTGAAGGTCATTCAATTTTGACCAAAAGGTAAAATTTTCAAGTTTCAGTTACCATATCGAGTAGTACCTCAAATTGAAGCCCTTGTTGAGTGCTTTCCAAACATATAACTAGTTTGACAATGTGACGTCATTTGACGGCGTTATGACGAAAAAACTGCACTTTTCATGTATATTGTATTGCTTTAGTTCGCATTGTTTAGGTCACTCTGTAGAGCACAGTTCCCTTTGGAAACTCTTGTAAGTTCGCATATCAGAGTCTTTTAGAGATACCCTTTAGCACACAAAATTATGAAGGTCAAGGTCAAAGGTCAAGGTCACTTTGTGGTCAATCATGGAGGTCGACGAAACACTAATTTTTTGAGTAACTTTGATCGGATCGTCTCCAAACTTCATGGGAATCTAGTATATGGTCCGGCGCTCAGCTGATTAGTTTTTGGTGGCGATCGGCCTTGACCTTCATGGTTAGCGCTGGAGGTCGAAAATTATTGACCCCAAGGTCAAATTTTGAAATCGTAGGTACCATATCGAGTAATACCTCATATGAATGCCCTTGATGAGTGCTTCCCAGATCTGTAAACAGTTTGACGCTATGACGTCATTTGATGACGTCATGACGAAAAAACGGAATTTTCACATTTTGGCAAGATACGGTTCACCCTGTGGGTGACATATGTTTATTTGTTTGTTATCTTGCCAAAACGAAGTTTTTGCAAGATGTATTAGTCAGCTTGTATGTTTGTTTGTTTTTTTGTTTGTTTTTATCTTGCCAAAACGAAGTTTTTGCAAGATGTATTAGTCAGCTTGTATGTTTGTTTTTTTGTTTGTTTTTTTGTTTTTTTGTTTTTTTGTTTGTGGTTAATCATTTTTTTTCATGTTTAGATCACTCTGTAGACCACAGTTATTATTGGAAACTCCTGTAACTTCGCATATCAGAGTCCTATAGAGATACCCTTCAGCACACAAAATTTTGAAGGTCAAGGTCAAAGGTCAAGGTCACTTTGTGGTCAATCATGGAGGTCGACGAAACCCTTATTTTTTGAGTAACTTTGATCGGATCGTCTCCAAACTTCATGGGAATCTAGTATATGGTCCGGCGCTCAGCTGATTAGTTTTTGGTGGCGATCGGCCTTGACCTTCATGGTTAGCGCTGGAGGTCGAATATTATTGACCCCAAGGTCAAATTACGAAACCCTTATTTTTTGAGTAACTTTGATCTTATGATCTCCAACTTGGTGGGTATATAGGGTGTGGTATGGCGCTCAGTTGATTAGTTTTTGGTGTCGATCGGCCTTGACCTTCAAGGTCATTTTGAAGGTCATTCAATTTTGACCAAAAGGTAAAATTTTCAAGTTTCAGTTACCATATCGAGTCATTGGAAACTCCTGTAACTTCGCATATCAGAGTCCTATAGAGATACCCTTCAGCACACGAAATTTTGAAGGTCAAGGTCAAAGGTCAAGGTCACTTTGTGGTCAATCATGGAGGTCGACGAAACACTAATTTTTTGAGTAACTTTGATAGGATCGTCTCCAAACTTCATGGGAATCTAGTATATGGTCCGGCGCTCAGCTGATTAGTTTTTGGTGGCGATCGGCCTTGACCTTCATGGTTAGCGCTGGAGGTCGAAAATTATTGACCCCAAGGTCAAATTACGAAACCCTTATTTTTTGAGTAACTTTGATCTTATGATCTCCAAACTTGGTGGGTATATAGGGTGTGGTATGGCGCTCAGTTGATTAGTTTTTGGTGTCGATCGGCCTTGACCTTCAAGGTCATTTTGAAGGTCATTCAATTTTGACCAAAAGGTAAAATTTTCAAGTTTCAGTTACCATATCGAGTAGTACCTCAAATTGAAGCCCTTGTTGAGTGCTTTCCAAACATATAACTAGTTTGACAATGTGACGTCATTTGACGGCGTTATGACGAAAAAACTGCACTTTTCATGTATATTGTATTGCTTTAGTTCGCATTGTTTAGGTCACTCTGTAGAGCACAGTTCCCTTCTGGAAACTCTTGTAAGTTCGCATATCAGAGTCTTTTAGAGATACCCTTTAGCACACAAAATTTTGAAGGTCAAGGTCACTTTGCGGTCAATTTGTCAAGGCAAGATACGGTTCACCCTGTGGGTGAGTTTTATTTTATTTTGTTTTTTTGTTTGTGGTTAATCATTTTTTTTTCACGTTTAGATCACTCTGTAGACCACAGTTATTATTGGAAACTCATGTAACTTCGCATATCAGAGTCCTATAGAGATACCCTTCAGCACACAAAATTTTGAAGGTCAAGGTCAAAGGTCAAGGTCACTTTGCGGTCAATCATGGAGGTCAACGAAACCCTTATTTTTTGAGTAACTTTGATCTTATGATCTCCAAACTTGGTGGGTATATAGGGTGTGGTATGGCGCTCAGCTGATTAGTTTTTGGTGTCGATCGGCCTTGACCTTCAAGGTCATTTTGAAGGTCATTCAATTTTGACCAAAAGGTAAAATTTTCAAGTTTCAGTTACCATATCGAGTAGAACCTCAAATTGAAGCCCTTGTTGAGTGCTTTCCAAACATATAACTAGTTTGACAATGTGACGTCATTTGACGGCGTTATGACGAAAAAACTGCACTTTTCATGTATATTGTATTGCTTTAGTTCGCATTGTTTAGGTCACTCTGTAGAGCACAGTTCCCTTTGGAAACTCTTGTAAGTTCGCATATCAGAGTCTTTTAGAGATACCCTTTAGCACACAAAATTATGAAGGTCAAGGTCAAAGGTCAAGGTCACTTTGCGGCCAATCATGGAGGTCGACGAAACACTAATTGTTTGAGTAACTTTGATCGGATCGTCTCCAAACTTCATGGGAATCTAGTATATGGTCCGGCGCTCAGCTGATTAGTTTTTGGTGGCGATCGGCCTTGACCTTCATGGTTAGCGCTGGAGGTCGAAAATTATTGACCCCAAGGTCAAATTTTGAAATCGTAGGTACCATATCGAGTAATACCTCATATGAATGCCCTTGATGAGTGCTTCCCAGATCTGTAAACAGTTTGACGCTATGACGTCATTTGATGACGTCATGACGAAAAAACGGAATTTTCATGAAAAAATTATTTCCTCAGTTCTCATCAAAATCTTTCAATATTTCATGTGCGTTGGTCATGAAGACATACTATTCACCATACGAAATTATTAAGGTCAAGGTCAAATGGCAAGATACGGTTCACCCTGTGGGTGACATATGTTCATTTTTTTGTTTTTTTGTTTGTGGTTAATCTTTTTTTTTTCACGTTTAGATCACTCTGTAGACCACAGTTATTATTGGAAACTCCTGTAACTTCGCATATCAGAGTTCTATAGAGATACCCTTCAGCACACAAAATTTTGAAGGTCAAGGTCAAAGGTCAAGGTCACTTTGCGGTCAATCATGGAGGTCAACGAAACCCTTATTTTTTGAGTAACTTTGATCTTATGATCTCCAAACTTGGTGGGTATATAGGGTGTGGTATGGCGCTCAGCTGATTAGTTTTTGGTGTCGATCGGCCTTGACCTTCAAGGTCATTTTGAAGGTCATTCATTTTGTTTTTTTGTTTGTGGTTAATCATTTTTTTTTCACGTTTAGATCACTCTGTAGACCACAGTTATTATTGGAAACTCCTGTAACTTCGCATATCATAGTCCTATAGAGATACCCTTCAGCACACAAAATTTTGAAGGTCAAGGTCAAAGGTCAAGGTCACTTTGCGGTCAATCATGGAGGTCAACGAAACCCTTATTTTTTGAGTAACTTTGATCTTATGATCTCCAAACTTGGTGGGTATATAGGGTGTGGTATGGCGCTCAGCTGATTAGTTTTTGGTGTCGATCGGCCTTGACCTTCAAGGTCATTTTGAAGGTCATTCAATTTTGACCAAAAGGTAAAATTTTCAAGTTTCAGTTACCATATCGAGTAGTACCTCAAATTGAAGCCCTTGTTGAGTGCTTTCCAAACATATAACTAGTTTGACAATGTGACGTCATTTGACGGCGTTATGACGAAAAAACTGCACTTTTCATGTATATTGTATTGCTTTAGTTCGCATTGTTTAGGTCACTCTGTAGAGCACAGTTCCCTTTGGAAACTCTTGTAAGTTCGCATATCAGAGTCTTTTAGAGATAGCCGCTCCAGACATTCCTCAAAGAGTCGCTTCTAGTGGATAGCAGTTCTGTTCACCTCAGTGTGACCTGAAGCAAGTCACTCATGTTCACATTTTGGCAAGATACGGTTCACCCTGTGGGTGATTTTTATCTTGCCAAAACGAAGTTTTTGCAAGATGTATTAGTCAGCTTGTATGTTTGTTTTTATCTTGCCAAAACGAAGTTTTTGCTAGATGTATCAGTCAGCTTGTATGTTTGTTTGTTTGTTTGTTTTTTTGTTTGTGGTTAATCATTTTTTTTTCACGTTTAGATCACTCTGTAGACCACAGTTATTATTGGAAACTCCTGTAACTTCGCATATCAGAGTCCTATAGAGATACCCTTCAGCACACAAAATTTTGAAGGTCAAGGTCAAAGGTCAAGGTCACTTTGCGGTCAATCATGGAGGTCAACGAAACCCTTATTTTTTGAGTAACTTTGATCGGATCGTCTCCAAACTTCATGGGAATCTAGTATATGGTCCGGCGCTCAGCTGATTAGTTTTTGGTGGCGATCGGCCTTGACCTTCAAGGTCATTTTGAAGGTCATTCAATTGGGTCAATCATGGAGGTCAACGAAACCCTTATTTTTTGAGTAACTTTGATCTTATGATCTCCAAACTTGGTGGGTATATAGGGTGTGGTATGGCGCTCAGCTGATTAGTTTTTGGTGTCGATCGGCCTTGACCTTCAAGGTCATTTTGAAGGTCATTCAATTTTGACCAAAAGGTAAAATTTTCAAGTTTCAGTTACCATATTTACCACAGTTATTATTGGAAACTCCTGTAACTTTGCATATCAGAGTCCTATAGAGATACCCTTCAGCACACAAAATTTTGAAGGTCAAGGTCAAAGGTCAAGGTCACTTTGTGGTCAATCATGGAGGTCAACGAAACCCTTATTTTTTGAGTAACTTTGATCTTATGATCTCCAAACTTGGTGGGTATATAGGGTGTGGTATGGCGCTCAGCTGATTAGTTTTTGGTGTCGATCGGCCTTGACCTTCAAGGTCATTTTGAAGGTCATTCAATTTTGACCAAAAGGTAAAATTTTCAAGTTTCAGTTACCATATCGAGTAGTACCTCAAATTGAAGCCCTTGTTGAGTGCTTTCCAAACATATAACTAGTTTGACAATGTGACGTCATTTGACGGCGTTATGACGAAAAAACTGCACTTTTCATGTATATTGTATTGCTTTAGTTCGCATTGTTTAGGTCACTCTGTAGAGCACAGTTCCCTTTGGAAACTCTTGTAAGTTCGCATATCAGAGTCTTTTAGAGATACCCTTTAGCACACAAAATTATGAAGGTCAAGGTCAAAGGTCAAGGTCACTTGGCAAGATACGGTTCACCCTGTGGGTGACATATGTTTATTTTTTTTTATTTTTTTTTTATTTTTTATTTGTTTGTGGTTAATCATTTTTTTTCCACGTTTAGATCACTCTGTAGACCACAGTTATTATTGGAAACTCCTGTAACTTCGCATATCAGAGTCCTATAGAGATACCCTTTAGCACACAAAATTTTGAAGGTCAAGGTCAAAGGTCAAGGTCACTTTGTGGTCAATCATGGAGGTCGACGAAACCCTTATTTTTTGAGTAACTTTGATCGGATCGTCTCCAAACTTCATGGGAATCTAGTATATGGTCCGGCGCTCAGCTGATTAGTTTTTGGTGGCGATCGGCCTTGACCTTCATGGTTAGCGCTGGAGGTCGAAAATTATTGACCCCAAGGTCAAATGTTGAAACCCTTATTTTTTGAGTAACTTTGATCGGATCGTCTCCAAACTTCATGGGAATCTAGTATATGGTCCGGCGCTCAGCTGTTTAGTTTTTGGTGGCGATCGGCCTTGATCTTCATGGTTAGCGCTGGAGGTCGAAAATTATTGACCCCAAGGTCAAATGTTGAAATCGTAGGTACCATATCTTCGCATATCTTCGCATGTAACTTCGCATATCAGAGTCCTATAGAGATACCCTTCAGCACACAAAATTTTGAAGGTCAAGGTCAAAGGTCAAGGTCACTTTGTGGTCAATCATGGAGGTCGACGAAACCCTTATTTTTTGAGTAACTTTGATCGGATCGTCTCCAAACTTCATGGGAATCTAGTATATGGTCCGGCGCTCAGCTGATTAGTTTTTGGTGGCGATCGGCCTTGACCTTCATGGTTAGCGCTGGAGGTCGAAAATTATTGACCCCAAGGTCAAATTACGAAACCCTTATTTTTTGAGTAACTTTGATCTTATGATCTCCAAACTGGTGGGTATATAGGGTGTGGTATGGCGCTCAGTTGCTTAGTTTTTGGTGTCGATCGGCCTTGACCTTCAAGGTCATTTTGAAGGTCATTCAATTTTGACCAAAAGGTAAAATTTTCAAGTTTCAGTTACCATATCGAGTAGTACCTCAAATTGAAGCCCTTGTTGAGTGCTTTCCAAACATATAACTAGTTTGACAATGTGACGTCATTTGACGGCGTTATGACGAAAAAACGGAATTTTCATGAAAAAATTATTTCCTCAGTTCTCATCAAAATCTTTCAATATTTCATGTGCGTTGGTCATGAAGACATACTATTCACCATACGAAATTATTAAGGTCAAGGTCAAAGGTCAAGGTTGGCAAGATACGGTTCACCCTGTGGGTGAGTTTTATTTTGTTTGTTTTTTTGTTTTTTTGTTTTTTTGTTTGTGGTTAATCATTTTTTTTTCACGTTTAGATCACTCTGTAGACCACAGTTATTATTGGAAACTCCTGTAACTTCGCATATCAGAGTCCTATAGAGATACCCTTCAGCACACAAAATTTTGAAGGTCAAGGTCAAAGGTCAAGGTCACTTTGTGGTCAATCATGGAGGTCGACGAAACCCTTATTTTTTGAGTAACTTTGATCGGATCGTCTCCAAACTTCATGGGAATCTAGTATATGGTCCGGCGCTCAGCTGATTAGTTTTTGGTGGCGATCGGCCTTGACCTTCATGGTTAGCGCTGGAGGTCGAAAATTATTGACCCCAAGGTCAAATGTTGAAATCGTTATTTTTTGAGTAACTTTGATCGGATCATCTCCAACCTTCATGGGAATCTAGTATATGGTACGGCGCTCAGCTGATTCGTTTTTGGTGGCGATCGGCCTTGACCTTCATGGTTAGCGCTGGAGGTCGACCTTGACCTTTGACCTTGACCTTCAGATCACTCTGTAGACCACAGTTATTATTGGAAACTCCTGTAACTTCGCATATCAGAGTCCTATAGTGATACCCTTCAGCACACAAAATTTTGAAGGTCAAGGTCAAAGGTCAAGGTCACTTTGTGGTCAATCATGGAGGTCGACGAAACCCTTATTTTTTGAGTAACTTTGATCGGATCGTCTCCAAACTTCATGGGAATCTAGTATATGGTCCGGCGCTCAGCTGATTAGTTTTTGGTGGCGATCGGCCTTGACCTTCATGGTTAGCGCTGGAGGTCGAAAATTATTGACCCCAAGGTCAAATGTTGAAATCGTTATTTTTTGAGTAACTTTGATCGGATCGTCTCCAAACTTCATGGGAATCTAGTATATGGTCCGGCGCTCAGCTGATTAGTTTTTGGTGGCGATCGGCCTTGACCTTCATGGTTAGCGCTGGAGGTCGAAAATTATTGACCCCAAGGTCAAATGTTGAAATCGTAGGTCCCATATCTTCGCATATCTTCGCATGTAACTTCGCATATCAGAGTCCTATAGAGATACCCTTCAGCACACAAAATTTTGAAGGTCAAGGTCAAAGGTCAAGGTCACTTTGCGGCCAATCATGGAGGTCGACGAAACACTAATTTTTTGAGTAACTTTGATCGGATCGTCTCCAAACTTCATGGGAATCTAGTATATGGTCCGGCGCTCAGCTGATTAGTTTTTGGTGGCGATCGGCCTTGACCTTCATGGTTAGCGCTGGAGGTCGAAAATTATTGACCCCAAGGTCAAATTTTGAAATCGTAGGTACCATATCGAGTAATACCTCATATGAATGCCCTTGATGAGTGCTTCCCAGATCTGTAAACAGTTTGACGCTATGACGTCATTTGATGACGTCATGACGAAAAAACGGAATTTTCATGAAAAAATTATTTCCTCAGTTCTCATCAAAATCTTTCAATATTTCATGTGCGTTGGTCATGAAGACATACTATTCACCATACGAAATTATTAAGGTCAAGGTCAAATGGCAAGATACGGTTCACCCTGTGGGTGACATATGTTCATTTTTTTGTTTTTTTGTTTGTGGTTAATCATTTTTTTTTCACGTTTAGATCACTCTGTAGACCACAGTTATTATTGGAAACTCCTGTAACTTCGCATATCAGAGTTCTATAGAGATACCCTTCAGCACACAAAATTTTGAAGGTCAAGGTCAAAGGTCAAGGTCACTTTGCGGTCAATCATGGAGGTCAACGAAACCCTTATTTTTTGAGTAACTTTGATCTTATGATCTCCAAACTTGGTGGGTATATAGGGTGTGGTATGGCGCTCAGCTGATTAGTTTTTGGTGTCGATCGGCCTTGACCTTCAAGGTCATTTTGAAGGTCATTCATTTTGTTTTGTTGTTTGTGGTTAATCTTTTTTTTTTCACGTTTAGATCACTCTGTAGACCACAGTTATTATTGGAAACTCCTGTAACTTCGCATATCATAGTCCTATAGAGATACCCTTCAGCACACAAAATTTTGAAGGTCAAGGTCAAAGGTCAAGGTCACTTTGCGGTCAATCATGGAGGTCAACGAAACCCTTATTTTTTGAGTAACTTTGATCTTATGATCTCCAAACTTGGTGGGTATATAGGGTGTGGTATGGCGCTCAGCTGATTAGTTTTTGGTGTCGATCGGCCTTGACCTTCAAGGTCATTTTGAAGGTCATTCAATTTTGACCAAAAGGTAAAATTTTCAAGTTTCAGTTACCATATCGAGTAGTACCTCAAATTGAAGCCCTTGTTGAGTGCTTTCCAAACATATAACTAGTTTGACAATGTGACGTCATTTGACGGCGTTATGACGAAAAAACTGCACTTTTCATGTATATTGTATTGCTTTAGTTCGCATTGTTTAGGTCACTCTGTAGAGCACAGTTCCCTTTGGAAACTCTTGTAAGTTCGCATATCAGAGTCTTTTAGAGATACCCTTTAGCACACAAAATTATGAAGGTCAAGGTCAAAGGTCAAGGTCACTTTGTGGTCAATCATGGAGGTCGACGAAACACTAATTTTTTGAGTAACTTTGATCGGATCGTCTCCAAACTTCATGGGAATCTAGTATATGGTCCGGCGCTCAGCTGATTAGTTTTTGGTGGCGATCGGCCTTGACCTTCATGGTTAGCGCTGGAGGTCGAAAATTATTGACCCCAAGGTCAAATTTTGAAATCGTAGGTACCATATCGAGTAATACCTCATATGAATGCCCTTGATGAGTGCTTCCCAGATCTGTAAACAGTTTGACGCTATGACGTCATTTGATGACGTCATGACGAAAAAACGGAATTTTCACATTTTGGCAAGATACGGTTCACCCTGTGGGTGACATATGTTTATTTGTTTGTTATCTTGCCAAAACGAAGTTTTTGCAAGATGTATTAGTCAGCTTGTATGTTTGTTTGTTTTTTTGTTTGTTTTTATCTTGCCAAAACGAAGTTTTTGCAAGATGTATTAGTCAGCTTGTATGTTTGTTTTTTTGTTTGTTTTTTTGTTTTTTTGTTTTTTTGTTTGTGGTTAATCATTTTTTTTCATGTTTAGATCACTCTGTAGACCACAGTTATTATTGGAAACTCCTGTAACTTCGCATATCAGAGTCCTATAGAGATACCCTTCAGCACACAAAATTTTGAAGGTCAAGGTCAAAGGTCAAGGTCACTTTGTGGTCAATCATGGAGGTCGACGAAACCCTTATTTTTTGAGTAACTTTGATCGGATCGTCTCCAAACTTCATGGGAATCTAGTATATGGTCCGGCGCTCAGCTGATTAGTTTTTGGTGGCGATCGGCCTTGACCTTCATGGTTAGCGCTGGAGGTCGAATATTATTGACCCCAAGGTCAAATTACGAAACCCTTATTTTTTGAGTAACTTTGATCTTATGATCTCCAACTTGGTGGGTATATAGGGTGTGGTATGGCGCTCAGTTGATTAGTTTTTGGTGTCGATCGGCCTTGACCTTCAAGGTCATTTTGAAGGTCATTCAATTTTGACCAAAAGGTAAAATTTTCAAGTTTCAGTTACCATATCGAGTCATTGGAAACTCCTGTAACTTCGCATATCAGAGTCCTATAGAGATACCCTTCAGCACACGAAATTTTGAAGGTCAAGGTCAAAGGTCAAGGTCACTTTGTGGTCAATCATGGAGGTCGACGAAACACTAATTTTTTGAGTAACTTTGATCGGATCGTCTCCAAACTTCATGGGAATCTAGTATATGGTCCGGCGCTCAGCTGATTAGTTTTTGGTGGCGATCGGCCTTGACCTTCATGGTTAGCGCTGGAGGTCGAAAATTATTGACCCCAAGGTCAAATTACGAAACCCTTATTTTTTGAGTAACTTTGATCTTATGATCTCCAAACTTGGTGGGTATATAGGGTGTGGTATGGCGCTCAGTTGATTAGTTTTTGGTGTCGATCGGCCTTGACCTTCAAGGTCATTTTGAAGGTCATTCAATTTTGACCAAAAGGTAAAATTTTCAAGTTTCAGTTACCATATCGAGTAGTACCTCAAATTGAAGCCCTTGTTGAGTGCTTTCCAAACATATAACTAGTTTGACAATGTGACGTCATTTGACGGCGTTATGACGAAAAAACTGCACTTTTCATGTATATTGTATTGCTTTAGTTCGCATTGTTTAGGTCACTCTGTAGAGCACAGTTCCCTTCTGGAAACTCTTGTAAGTTCGCATATCAGAGTCTTTTAGAGATACCCTTTAGCACACAAAATTTTGAAGGTCAAGGTCACTTTGCGGTCAATTTGTCAAGGCAAGATACGGTTCACCCTGTGGGTGAGTTTTATTTTATTTTGTTTTTTTGTTTGTGGTTAATCATTTTTTTTTCACGTTTAGATCACTCTGTAGACCACAGTTATTATTGGAAACTCATGTAACTTCGCATATCAGAGTCCTATAGAGATACCCTTCAGCACACAAAATTTTGAAGGTCAAGGTCAAAGGTCAAGGTCACTTTGCGGTCAATCATGGAGGTCAACGAAACCCTTATTTTTTGAGTAACTTTGATCTTATGATCTCCAAACTTGGTGGGTATATAGGGTGTGGTATGGCGCTCAGCTGATTAGTTTTTGGTGTCGATCGGCCTTGACCTTCAAGGTCATTTTGAAGGTCATTCAATTTTGACCAAAAGGTAAAATTTTCAAGTTTCAGTTACCATATCGAGTAGAACCTCAAATTGAAGCCCTTGTTGAGTGCTTTCCAAACATATAACTAGTTTGACAATGTGACGTCATTTGACGGCGTTATGACGAAAAAACTGCACTTTTCATGTATATTGTATTGCTTTAGTTCGCATTGTTTAGGTCACTCTGTAGAGCACAGTTCCCTTTGGAAACTCTTGTAAGTTCGCATATCAGAGTCTTTTAGAGATACCCTTTAGCACACAAAATTATGAAGGTCAAGGTCAAAGGTCAAGGTCACTTTGCGGCCAATCATGGAGGTCGACGAAACACTAATTGTTTGAGTAACTTTGATCGGATCGTCTCCAAACTTCATGGGAATCTAGTATATGGTCCGGCGCTCAGCTGATTAGTTTTTGGTGGCGATCGGCCTTGACCTTCATGGTTAGCGCTGGAGGTCGAAAATTATTGACCCCAAGGTCAAATTTTGAAATCGTAGGTACCATATCGAGTAATACCTCATATGAATGCCCTTGATGAGTGCTTCCCAGATCTGTAAACAGTTTGACGCTATGACGTCATTTGATGACGTCATGACGAAAAAACGGAATTTTCATGAAAAAATTATTTCCTCAGTTCTCATCAAAATCTTTCAATATTTCATGTGCGTTGGTCATGAAGACATACTATTCACCATACGAAATTATTAAGGTCAAGGTCAAATGGCAAGATACGGTTCACCCTGTGGGTGACATATGTTCATTTTTTTGTTTTTTTGTTTGTGGTTAATCTTTTTTTTTTCACGTTTAGATCACTCTGTAGACCACAGTTATTATTGGAAACTCCTGTAACTTCGCATATCAGAGTTCTATAGAGATACCCTTCAGCACACAAAATTTTGAAGGTCAAGGTCAAAGGTCAAGGTCACTTTGCGGTCAATCATGGAGGTCAACGAAACCCTTATTTTTTGAGTAACTTTGATCTTATGATCTCCAAACTTGGTGGGTATATAGGGTGTGGTATGGCGCTCAGCTGATTAGTTTTTGGTGTCGATCGGCCTTGACCTTCAAGGTCATTTTGAAGGTCATTCATTTTGTTTTTTTGTTTGTGGTTAATCATTTTTTTTTCACGTTTAGATCACTCTGTAGACCACAGTTATTATTGGAAACTCCTGTAACTTCGCATATCATAGTCCTATAGAGATACCCTTCAGCACACAAAATTTTGAAGGTCAAGGTCAAAGGTCAAGGTCACTTTGCGGTCAATCATGGAGGTCAACGAAACCCTTATTTTTTGAGTAACTTTGATCTTATGATCTCCAAACTTGGTGGGTATATAGGGTGTGGTATGGCGCTCAGCTGATTAGTTTTTGGTGTCGATCGGCCTTGACCTTCAAGGTCATTTTGAAGGTCATTCAATTTTGACCAAAAGGTAAAATTTTCAAGTTTCAGTTACCATATCGAGTAGTACCTCAAATTGAAGCCCTTGTTGAGTGCTTTCCAAACATATAACTAGTTTGACAATGTGACGTCATTTGACGGCGTTATGACGAAAAAACTGCACTTTTCATGTATATTGTATTGCTTTAGTTCGCATTGTTTAGGTCACTCTGTAGAGCACAGTTCCCTTTGGAAACTCTTGTAAGTTCGCATATCAGAGTCTTTTAGAGATAGCCGCTCCAGACATTCCTCAAAGAGTCGCTTCTAGTGGATAGCAGTTCTGTTCACCTCAGTGTGACCTGAAGCAAGTCACTCATGTTCACATTTTGGCAAGATACGGTTCACCCTGTGGGTGATTTTTATCTTGCCAAAACGAAGTTTTTGCAAGATGTATTAGTCAGCTTGTATGTTTGTTTTTATCTTGCCAAAACGAAGTTTTTGCTAGATGTATCAGTCAGCTTGTATGTTTGTTTGTTTGTTTGTTTTTTTGTTTGTGGTTAATCATTTTTTTTTCACGTTTAGATCACTCTGTAGACCACAGTTATTATTGGAAACTCCTGTAACTTCGCATATCAGAGTCCTATAGAGATACCCTTCAGCACACAAAATTTTGAAGGTCAAGGTCAAAGGTCAAGGTCACTTTGCGGTCAATCATGGAGGTCAACGAAACCCTTATTTTTTGAGTAACTTTGATCGGATCGTCTCCAAACTTCATGGGAATCTAGTATATGGTCCGGCGCTCAGCTGATTAGTTTTTGGTGGCGATCGGCCTTGACCTTCAAGGTCATTTTGAAGGTCATTCAATTGGGTCAATCATGGAGGTCAACGAAACCCTTATTTTTTGAGTAACTTTGATCTTATGATCTCCAAACTTGGTGGGTATATAGGGTGTGGTATGGCGCTCAGCTGATTAGTTTTTGGTGTCGATCGGCCTTGACCTTCAAGGTCATTTTGAAGGTCATTCAATTTTGACCAAAAGGTAAAATTTTCAAGTTTCAGTTACCATATTTACCACAGTTATTATTGGAAACTCCTGTAACTTTGCATATCAGAGTCCTATAGAGATACCCTTCAGCACACAAAATTTTGAAGGTCAAGGTCAAAGGTCAAGGTCACTTTGTGGTCAATCATGGAGGTCAACGAAACCCTTATTTTTTGAGTAACTTTGATCTTATGATCTCCAAACTTGGTGGGTATATAGGGTGTGGTATGGCGCTCAGCTGATTAGTTTTTGGTGTCGATCGGCCTTGACCTTCAAGGTCATTTTGAAGGTCATTCAATTTTGACCAAAAGGTAAAATTTTCAAGTTTCAGTTACCATATCGAGTAGTACCTCAAATTGAAGCCCTTGTTGAGTGCTTTCCAAACATATAACTAGTTTGACAATGTGACGTCATTTGACGGCGTTATGACGAAAAAACTGCACTTTTCATGTATATTGTATTGCTTTAGTTCGCATTGTTTAGGTCACTCTGTAGAGCACAGTTCCCTTTGGAAACTCTTGTAAGTTCGCATATCAGAGTCTTTTAGAGATACCCTTTAGCACACAAAATTATGAAGGTCAAGGTCAAAGGTCAAGGTCACTTGGCAAGATACGGTTCACCCTGTGGGTGACATATGTTTATTTTTTTTTATTTTTTTTTTATTTTTTATTTGTTTGTGGTTAATCATTTTTTTTCCACGTTTAGATCACTCTGTAGACCACAGTTATTATTGGAAACTCCTGTAACTTCGCATATCAGAGTCCTATAGAGATACCCTTTAGCACACAAAATTTTGAAGGTCAAGGTCAAAGGTCAAGGTCACTTTGTGGTCAATCATGGAGGTCGACGAAACCCTTATTTTTTGAGTAACTTTGATCGGATCGTCTCCAAACTTCATGGGAATCTAGTATATGGTCCGGCGCTCAGCTGATTAGTTTTTGGTGGCGATCGGCCTTGACCTTCATGGTTAGCGCTGGAGGTCGAAAATTATTGACCCCAAGGTCAAATGTTGAAACCCTTATTTTTTGAGTAACTTTGATCGGATCGTCTCCAAACTTCATGGGAATCTAGTATATGGTCCGGCGCTCAGCTGTTTAGTTTTTGGTGGCGATCGGCCTTGATCTTCATGGTTAGCGCTGGAGGTCGAAAATTATTGACCCCAAGGTCAAATGTTGAAATCGTAGGTACCATATCTTCGCATATCTTCGCATGTAACTTCGCATATCAGAGTCCTATAGAGATACCCTTCAGCACACAAAATTTTGAAGGTCAAGGTCAAAGGTCAAGGTCACTTTGTGGTCAATCATGGAGGTCGACGAAACCCTTATTTTTTGAGTAACTTTGATCGGATCGTCTCCAAACTTCATGGGAATCTAGTATATGGTCCGGCGCTCAGCTGATTAGTTTTTGGTGGCGATCGGCCTTGACCTTCATGGTTAGCGCTGGAGGTCGAAAATTATTGACCCCAAGGTCAAATTACGAAACCCTTATTTTTTGAGTAACTTTGATCTTATGATCTCCAAACTGGTGGGTATATAGGGTGTGGTATGGCGCTCAGTTGCTTAGTTTTTGGTGTCGATCGGCCTTGACCTTCAAGGTCATTTTGAAGGTCATTCAATTTTGACCAAAAGGTAAAATTTTCAAGTTTCAGTTACCATATCGAGTAGTACCTCAAATTGAAGCCCTTGTTGAGTGCTTTCCAAACATATAACTAGTTTGACAATGTGACGTCATTTGACGGCGTTATGACGAAAAAACGGAATTTTCATGAAAAAATTATTTCCTCAGTTCTCATCAAAATCTTTCAATATTTCATGTGCGTTGGTCATGAAGACATACTATTCACCATACGAAATTATTAAGGTCAAGGTCAAAGGTCAAGGTTGGCAAGATACGGTTCACCCTGTGGGTGAGTTTTATTTTGTTTGTTTTTTTGTTTTTTTGTTTTTTTGTTTGTGGTTAATCATTTTTTTTTCACGTTTAGATCACTCTGTAGACCACAGTTATTATTGGAAACTCCTGTAACTTCGCATATCAGAGTCCTATAGAGATACCCTTCAGCACACAAAATTTTGAAGGTCAAGGTCAAAGGTCAAGGTCACTTTGTGGTCAATCATGGAGGTCGACGAAACCCTTATTTTTTGAGTAACTTTGATCGGATCGTCTCCAAACTTCATGGGAATCTAGTATATGGTCCGGCGCTCAGCTGATTAGTTTTTGGTGGCGATCGGCCTTGACCTTCATGGTTAGCGCTGGAGGTCGAAAATTATTGACCCCAAGGTCAAATGTTGAAATCGTTATTTTTTGAGTAACTTTGATCGGATCATCTCCAACCTTCATGGGAATCTAGTATATGGTACGGCGCTCAGCTGATTAGTTTTTGGTGGCGATCGGCCTTGACCTTCATGGTTAGCGCTGGAGGTCGACCTTGACCTTTGACCTTGACCTTCAGATCACTCTGTAGACCACAGTTATTATTGGAAACTCCTGTAACTTCGCATATCAGAGTCCTATAGTGATACCCTTCAGCACACAAAATTTTGAAGGTCAAGGTCAAAGGTCAAGGTCACTTTGTGGTCAATCATGGAGGTCGACGAAACCCTTATTTTTTGAGTAACTTTGATCGGATCGTCTCCAAACTTCATGGGAATCTAGTATATGGTCCGGCGCTCAGCTGATTAGTTTTTGGTGGCGATCGGCCTTGACCTTCATGGTTAGCGCTGGAGGTCGAAAATTATTGACCCCAAGGTCAAATGTTGAAATCGTTATTTTTTGAGTAACTTTGATCGGATCGTCTCCAAACTTCATGGGAATCTAGTATATGGTCCGGCGCTCAGCTGATTAGTTTTTGGTGGCGATCGGCCTTGACCTTCATGGTTAGCGCTGGAGGTCGAAAATTATTGACCCCAAGGTCAAATGTTGAAATCGTAGGTCCCATATCTTCGCATATCTTCGCATGTAACTTCGCATATCAGAGTCCTATAGAGATACCCTTCAGCACACAAAATTTTGAAGGTCAAGGTCAAAGGTCAAGGTCACTTTGCGGCCAATCATGGAGGTCGACGAAACACTAATTTTTTGAGTAACTTTGATCGGATCGTCTCCAAACTTCATGGGAATCTAGTATATGGTCCGGCGCTCAGCTGATTAGTTTTTGGTGGCGATCGGCCTTGACCTTCATGGTTAGCGCTGGAGGTCGAAAATTATTGACCCCAAGGTCAAATTTTGAAATCGTAGGTACCATATCGAGTAATACCTCATATGAATGCCCTTGATGAGTGCTTCCCAGATCTGTAAACAGTTTGACGCTATGACGTCATTTGATGACGTCATGACGAAAAAACGGAATTTTCATGAAAAAATTATTTCCTCAGTTCTCATCAAAATCTTTCAATATTTCATGTGCGTTGGTCATGAAGACATACTATTCACCATACGAAATTATTAAGGTCAAGGTCAAATGGCAAGATACGGTTCACCCTGTGGGTGACATATGTTCATTTTTTTGTTTTTTTGTTTGTGGTTAATCATTTTTTTTTCACGTTTAGATCACTCTGTAGACCACAGTTATTATTGGAAACTCCTGTAACTTCGCATATCAGAGTTCTATAGAGATACCCTTCAGCACACAAAATTTTGAAGGTCAAGGTCAAAGGTCAAGGTCACTTTGCGGTCAATCATGGAGGTCAACGAAACCCTTATTTTTTGAGTAACTTTGATCTTATGATCTCCAAACTTGGTGGGTATATAGGGTGTGGTATGGCGCTCAGCTGATTAGTTTTTGGTGTCGATCGGCCTTGACCTTCAAGGTCATTTTGAAGGTCATTCATTTTGTTTTTTTGTTTGTGGTTAATCATTTTTTTTTCACGTTTAGATCACTCTGTAGACCACAGTTATTATTGGAAACTCCTGTAACTTCGCATATCATAGTCCTATAGAGATACCCTTCAGCACACAAAATTTTGAAGGTCAAGGTCAAAGGTCAAGGTCACTTTGCGGTCAATCATGGAGGTCAACGAAACCCTTATTTTTTGAGTAACTTTGATCTTATGATCTCCAAACTTGGTGGGTATATAGGGTGTGGTATGGCGCTCAGCTGATTAGTTTTTGGTGTCGATCGGCCTTGACCTTCAAGGTCATTTTGAAGGTCATTCAATTTTGACCAAAAGGTAAAATTTTCAAGTTTCAGTTACCATATCGAGTAGTACCTCAAATTGAAGCCCTTGTTGAGTGCTTTCCAAACATATAACTAGTTTGACAATGTGACGTCATTTGACGGCGTTATGACGAAAAAACTGCACTTTTCATGTATATTGTATTGCTTTAGTTCGCATTGTTTAGGTCACTCTGTAGAGCACAGTTCCCTTTGGAAACTCTTGTAAGTTCGCATATCAGAGTCTTTTAGAGATAGCCGCTCCAGACATTCCTCAAAGAGTCGCTTCTAGTGGATAGCAGTTCTGTTCACCTCAGTGTGACCTGAAGCAAGTCACTCATGTTCACATTTTGGCAAGATACGGTTCACCCTGTGGGTGATTTTTATCTTGCCAAAACGAAGTTTTTGCAAGATGTATTAGTCAGCTTGTATGTTTGTTTTTATCTTGCCAAAACGAAGTTTTTGCTAGATGTATCAGTCAGCTTGTATGTTTGTTTGTTTGTTTGTTTTTTTGTTTGTGGTTAATCATTTTTTTTTCACGTTTAGATCACTCTGTAGACCACAGTTATTATTGGAAACTCCTGTAACTTCGCATATCAGAGTCCTATAGAGATACCCTTCAGCACACAAAATTTTGAAGGTCAAGGTCAAAGGTCAAGGTCACTTTGCGGTCAATCATGGAGGTCAACGAAACCCTTATTTTTTGAGTAACTTTGATCGGATCGTCTCCAAACTTCATGGGAATCTAGTATATGGTCCGGCGCTCAGCTGATTAGTTTTTGGTGGCGATCGGCCTTGACCTTCAAGGTCATTTTGAAGGTCATTCAATTGGGTCAATCATGGAGGTCAACGAAACCCTTATTTTTTGAGTAACTTTGATCTTATGATCTCCAAACTTGGTGGGTATATAGGGTGTGGTATGGCGCTCAGCTGATTAGTTTTTGGTGTCGATCGGCCTTGACCTTCAAGGTCATTTTGAAGGTCATTCAATTTTGACCAAAAGGTAAAATTTTCAAGTTTCAGTTACCATATTTACCACAGTTATTATTGGAAACTCCTGTAACTTTGCATATCAGAGTCCTATAGAGATACCCTTCAGCACACAAAATTTTGAAGGTCAAGGTCAAAGGTCAAGGTCACTTTGTGGTCAATCATGGAGGTCAACGAAACCCTTATTTTTTGAGTAACTTTGATCTTATGATCTCCAAACTTGGTGGGTATATAGGGTGTGGTATGGCGCTCAGCTGATTAGTTTTTGGTGTCGATCGGCCTTGACCTTCAAGGTCATTTTGAAGGTCATTCAATTTTGACCAAAAGGTAAAATTTTCAAGTTTCAGTTACCATATCGAGTAGAACCTCAAATTGAAGCCCTTGTTGAGTGCTTTCCAAACATATAACTAGTTTGACAATGTGACGTCATTTGACGGCGTTATGACGAAAAAACTGCACTTTTCATGTATATTGTATTGCTTTAGTTCGCATTGTTTAGGTCACTCTGTAGAGCACAGTTCCCTTTGGAAACTCTTGTAAGTTCGCATATCAGAGTCTTTTAGAGATACCCTTTAGCACACAAAATTATGAAGGTCAAGGTCAAAGGTCAAGGTCACTTGGCAAGATACGGTTCACCCTGTGGGTGACATATGTTTATTTTTTTTTATATTTTTTATCTTGCCAAAACGAAGTTTTTGCAAGATGTATTAGTCAGCTTGTATGTTTGTTTTTTATCTTGCCAAAACGAAGTTTTTGCAAGATGTATTAGTCAGCTTGTATGTTTGTTTTTTTGTTTGTTTTTTTTTTTGTTTTTTTGTTTGTGGTTAATCATTTTTTTTCCACGTTTAGATCACTCTGTAGACCACAGTTATTATTGGAAACTCCTGTAACTTCGCATATCAGAGTCCTATAGAGATACCCTTCAGCACCCAAAATTTTGAAGGTCAAGGTCAAAGGTCAAGGTCACTTTGTGGTCAATCATGGAGGTCGACGAAACCCTTATTTTTTGAGTAACTTTGATCGGATCGTCTCCAAACTTCATGGGAATCTAGTATATGGTCCGGCGCTCAGCTGATTAGTTTTTGGTGGCGATCGGCCTTGACCTTCATGGTTAGCGCTGGAGGTCGAAAATTATTGACCCCAAGGTCAAATGTTGAAATCGTTATTTTTTGAGTAACTTTGATCGGATCGTCTCCAAACTTCATGGGAATCTAGTATATGGTCCGGCGCTCAGCTGATTAGTTTTTTGTGGCGATCGGCCTTGACCTTCATGGTTAGCGCTGGAGGTCGAAAATTATTGACCCCAAGGTCAAATGTTGAAATCGTAGGTACCATATCTTCGCATATCTTCGCATGTAACTTCGCATATCAGAGTCCTATAGAGATACCCTTCAGCACACAAAATTTTGAAGGTCAAGGTCAAAGGTCAAGGTCACTTTGTGGTCAATCATGGAGGTCGACGAAACCCTTATTTTTTGAGTAACTTTGATCGGGTCGTCTCCAAACTTCATGGGAATCTAGTATATGGTCCGGCGCTCAGCTGATTAGTTTTTGGTGGCGATCGGCCTTGACCTTCATGGTTAGCGCTGGAGGTCGAAAATTATTGACCCCAAGGTCAAATGTTGAAACCCTTATTTTTTGAGTAACTTTGATCGGATCGTCTCCAAACTTCATGGGAATCTAGTATATGGTCCGGCGCTCAGCTGATTAGTTTTTGGTGGCGATCGGCCTTGACCTTCATGGTTAGCGCTGGAGGTCGAAAATTATTGACCCCAAGGTCAAATTTTGAAATCGTAGGTACCATATCTTCGCATATCTTCGCATGTAACTTCGCATATCAGAGTCCTATAGAGATACCCTTCAGCACACAAAATTTTGAAGGTCAAGGTCAAAGGTCAAGGTCACTTTGTGGTCAATCATGGAGGTCGACGAAACCCTTCTTTTTTGAGTAACTTTGATCGGATCGTCTCCAAACTTCATGGGAATCTAGTATATGGTCCGGCGCTCAGCTGATTAGTTTTTGGTGGCGATCGGCCTTGACCTTCATGGTTAGCGCTGGAGGTCGAAAATTATTGACCCCAAGGTCAAATGTTGAAATCCTTATTTTTTGAGTAACTTTGATCGGATCGTCTCCAAACTTCATGGGAATCTAGTATATGGTCCGGCGCTCAGCTGATTAGTTTTTGGTGGCGATCGGCCTTGACCTTCATGGTTAGCGCTGGAGGTCGAAAATTATTGACCCCAAGGTCAAATTTTGAAATCGTAGGTACCATATCGAGTAATACCTCATATGAATGCCCTTGATGAGTGCTTCCCAGATCTGTAAACAGTTTGACGCTATGACGTCATTTGATGACGTCATGAAAAAACGGAATTTTCATGAAAAAATTATTTCCTCAGTTCTCATCAAAATCTTTCAATATTTCATGTGCGTTGGTCATGAAGACATACTATTCACCATACGAAATTATTAAGGTCAAGGTCAAAGGTCAAGGTCACTTTGCGGTCAATCATGGAGGTCAACGAAACCCTGGCAAGATACGGTTCACCCTGTGGGTGATGTTTTATTTGTTTGTTTTTTTTTTTGTTTTTTTGTTTGTGGTTAATCATTTTTTTTCCACGTTTAGATCACTCTGTAGACCACAGTTATTATTGGAAACTCCTGTAACTTCGCATATCAGAGTCCTATAGAGATACCCTTCAGCACCCAAAATTTTGAAGGTCAAGGTCAAAGGTCAAGGTCACTTTGTGGTCAATCATGGAGGTCGACGAAACCCTTATTTTTTGAGTAACTTTGATCGGATCGTCTCCAAACTTCATGGGAATCTAGTATATGGTCCGGCGCTCAGCTGATTAGTTTTTGGTGGCGATCGGCCTTGACCTTCATGGTTAACGCTGGAGGTCGAAAATTATTGACCCCAAGGTCAAATGTTGAAATCGTTATTTTTTGAGTAACTTTGATCGGATCGTCTCCAAACTTCATGGGAATCTAGTATATGGTCCGGCGCTCAGCTGATTAGTTTTTTGTGGCGATCGGCCTTGACCTTCATGGTTAGCGCTGGAGGTCGACCTTGACCTTTGACCTTGACCTTCAGATCACTCTGTAGACCACAGTTATTATTGGAAACTCCTGTAACTTCGCATATCAGAGTCCTATAGAGATACCCTTCAGCACACAAAATTTTGAAGGTCAAGGTCAAAGGTCAAGGTCACTTTGTGGTCAATCATGGAGGTCGACGAAACCCTTATTTTTTGAGTAACTTTGATCGGATCGTCTCCAAACTTCATGGGAATCTAGTATATGGTCCGGCGCTCAGCTGATTAGTTTTTGGTGGCGATCGGCCTTGACCTTCATGGTTAGCGCTGGAGGTCGAAAATTATTGACCCCAAGGTCAAATGTTGAAATCGTTATTTTTTGAGTAACTTTGATCGGATCGTCTCCAAACTTCATGGGAATCTAGTATATGGTCCGGCGCTCAGCTGATTAGTTTTTGGTGGCGATCGGCCTTGACCTTCATGGTTAGCGCTGGAGGTCGAAAATTATTGACCCCAAGGTCAAATTTTGAAATCGTAGGTACCATATCGAGTAATACCTCATATGAATGCCCTTGATGAGTGCTTCCCAGATCTGTAAACAGTTTGACGCTATGACGTCATTTGATGACGTCATGACGAAAAAACGGAATTTTCATGAAAAAATTATTTCCTCAGTTCTCATCAAAATCTTTCAATATCTCGTGGGCAGACATTCCTCAAAGAGTCGCTTCTAGTGGATAGCAGTTCTGTTCACCTCAGTGTGACCTGAAGCAAGTCACTCATGTTCACATTTTGGCAAGATACGGTTCACCCTGTGGGTGACATAGGTTTATTTTATTTTTTTTTTGTTTGTGGTTAATCATTTTTTTTCCACGTTTAGATCACTCTGTAGACCACAGTTATTATTGGAAACTCCTGTAACTTCGCATATCAGAGTCCTATAGAGATACCCTTTAGCACACAAAATTTTGAAGGTCAAGGTCAAAGGTCAAGGTCACTTTGTGGTCAATCATGGAGGTCGACGAAACCCTTATTTTTTGAGTAACTTTGATCGGATCGTCTCCAAACTTCATGGGAATCTAGTATATGGTCCGGCGCTCAGCTGATTAGTTTTTGGTGGCGATCGGCCTTGACCTTCATGGTTAGCGCTGGAGGTCGAAAATTATTGACCCCAAGGTCAAATGTTGAAACCCTTATTTTTTGAGTAACTTTGATCGGATCGTCTCCAAACTTCATGGGAATCTAGTATATGGTACGGCGCTCAGCTGTTTAGTTTTTGGTGGCGATCGGCCTTGATCTTCATGGTTAGCGCTGGAGGTCGAAAATTATTGACCCCAAGGTCAAATGTTGAAATCGTAGGTACCATATCTTCGCATATCTTCGCATGTAACTTCGCATATCAGAGTCCTATAGAGATACCCTTCAGCACACAAAATTTTGAAGGTCAAGGTCAAAGGTCAAGGTCACTTTGTGGTCAATCATGGAGGTCGACGAAACCCTTATTTTTTGAGTAACTTTGATCGGATCGTCTCCAAACTTCATGGGAATCTAGTATATGGTCCGGCGCTCAGCTGATTAGTTTTTGGTGGCGATCGGCCTTGACCTTCATGGTTAGCGCTGGAGGTCGAAAATTATTGACCCCAAGGTCAAATTACGAAACCCTTATTTTTTGAGTAACTTTGATCTTATGATCTCCAAACTGGTGGGTATATAGGGTGTGGTATGGCGCTCAGTTGCTTAGTTTTTGGTGTCGATCGGCCTTGACCTTCAAGGTCATTTTGAAGGTCATTCAATTTTGACCAAAAGGTAAAATTTTCAAGTTTCAGTTACCATATCGAGTAGTACCTCAAATTGAAGCCCTTGTTGAGTGCTTTCCAAACATATAACTAGTTTGACAATGTGACGTCATTTGACGGCGTTATGACGAAAAAACGGAATTTTCATGAAAAAATTATTTCCTCAGTTCTCATCAAAATCTTTCAATATTTCATGTGCGTTGGTCATGAAGACATACTATTCACCATACGAAATTATTAAGGTCAAGGTCAAAGGTCAAGGTTGGCAAGATACGGTTCACCCTGTGGGTGAGTTTTATTTTGTTTGTTTTTTTGTTTTTTTGTTTGTGGTTAATCATTTTTTTTTCACGTTTAGATCACTCTGTAGACCACAGTTATTATTGGAAACTCCTGTAACTTCGCATATCAGAGTCCTATAGAGATACCCTTCAGCACACAAAATTTTGAAGGTCAAGGTCAAAGGTCAAGGTCACTTTGTGGTCAATCATGGAGGTCGACGAAACCCTTATTTTTTGAGTAACTTTGATCGGATCGTCTCCAAACTTCATGGGAATCTAGTATATGGTCCGGCGCTCAGCTGATTAGTTTTTGGTGGCGATCGGCCTTGACCTTCATGGTTAGCGCTGGAGGTCGAAAATTATTGACCCCAAGGTCAAATGTTGAAATCGTTATTTTTTGAGTAACTTTGATCGGATCATCTCCAAACTTCATGGGAATCTAGTATATGGTACGGCGCTCAGCTGATTAGTTTTTGGTGGCGATCGGCCTTGACCTTCATGGTTAGCGCTGGAGGTCGACCTTGACCTTTGACCTTGACCTTCAGATCACTCTGTAGACCACAGTTATTATTGGAAACTCCTGTAACTTCGCATATCAGAGTCCTATAGTGATACCCTTCAGCACACAAAATTTTGAAGGTCAAGGTCAAAGGTCAAGGTCACTTTGTGGTCAATCATGGAGGTCGACGAAACCCTTATTTTTTGAGTAACTTTGATCGGATCGTCTCCAAACTTCATGGGAATCTAGTATATGGTCCGGCGCTCAGCTGATTAGTTTTTGGTGGCGATCGGCCTTGACCTTCATGGTTAGCGCTGGAGGTCGAAAATTATTGACCCCAAGGTCAAATGTTGAAATCGTTATTTTTTGAGTAACTTTGATCGGATCGTCTCCAAACTTCATGGGAATCTAGTATATGGTCCGGCGCTCAGCTGATTAGTTTTTGGTGGCGATCGGCCTTGACCTTCATGGTTAGCGCTGGAGGTCGAAAATTATTGACCCCAAGGTCAAATGTTGAAATCGTAGGTACCATATCTTCGCATATCTTCGCATGTAACTTCGCATATCAGAGTCCTATAGAGATACCCTTCAGCACACAAAATTTTGAAGGTCAAGGTCAAAGGTCAAGGTCACTTTGTGGTCAATCATGGAGGTCGACGAAACCCTTATTTTTTGAGTAACTTTGATCGGATCGTCTCCAAACTTCATGGGAATCTAGTATATGGTCCGGCGCTCAGCTGATTAGTTTTTGGTGGCGATTGGCCTTGACCTTCATGGTTAGCACTGGAGGTCGAAAATTATTGACCCCAAGGTCAAATGTTGAAACCCTTATTTTTTGAGTAACTTTGATCGGATCGTCTCCAAACTTCATGGGAATCTAGTATATAGTCCGGCGCTCAGCTGATTAGTTTTTGGTGGCGATCGGCCTTGACCTTCATGGTTAGCGCTGGAGGTCGAAAATTATTGACCCCAAGGTCAAATTTTGAAATCGTAGGTACCATATCGAGTAATACCTCATATGAATGCCCTTGATGAGTGCTTCCCAGATCTGTAAACAGTTTGACGCTATGATGTCATTTGATGATGTCATGACGAAAAAACGGAATTTTCATGAAAAAATTATTTCCTCAGTTCTCATCAAAATCTTTCAATATCTCGTGGGCAGACATTCCTCAAAGAGTCGCTTCTAGTGGATAGCAGCTCTGTTCACCTCAGTGTGACCTGAAGCAAGTCACTCATGTTCACATTTTGGCAAGATACGGTTCACCCTGTGGGTGACATATGTTTATTATCTTGCCAAAACGAAGTTTTTGCAAGATGTATTAGTCAGCTTGTATGTTTGTTTTTTTGTTATCTTGCCAAAACGAAGTTTTTGCAAGATGTATTAGTCAGCTTGTATGTTTGTTTTTTTGTTTTTTTGTTTTTTTGTTTTTTTGTTTGTGGTTAATCATTTTTTTTTCACGTTTAGATCACTCTGTAGACCACAGTTATTATTGGAAACTCCTGTAACTTCGCATATCAGAGTCCTATAGAGATACCCTTCAGCACACAAAATTTTGAAGGTCAAGGTCAAAGGTCAAGGTCACTTTGTGGTCAATCATGGAGGTCGACGAAACCCTTATTTTTTGAGTAACTTTGATCGGATCGTCTCCAAACTTCATGGGAATCTAGTATATGGTCCGGCGCTCAGCTGATTAGTTTTTGGTGGCGATCGGCCTTGACCTTCATGGTTAGCGCTGGAGGTCGAAAATTATTGACCCCAAGGTCAAATTACGAAACCCTTATTTTTTGAGTAACTTTGATCTTATGATCTCCAAACTTGGTGGGTATATAGGGTGTGGTATGGCGCTCAGTTGATTAGTTTTTGGTGTCGATCGGCCTTGACCTTCAAGGTCATTTTGAAGGTCATTCAATTTTGACCAAAAGGTAAAATTTTCAAGTTTCAGTTACCATATCGAGTCATTGGAAACTCCTGTAACTTCGCATATCAGAGTCCTATAGAGATACCCTTCAGCACACAAAATGTTGAAGGTCAAGGTCAAAGGTCAAGGTCACTTTGTGGTCAATCATGGAGGTCGACGAAACCCTTATTTTTTGAGTAACTTTGATCGGATCGTCTCCAAACTTCATGGGAATCTAGTATATGGTCCGGCGCTCAGCTGATTAGTTTTTGGTGGCGATCGGCCTTGACCTTCATGGTTAGCGCTGGAGGTCGAAAATTATTGACCCCAAGGTCAAATTACGAAACCCTTATTTTTTGAGTAACTTTGATCTTATGATCTCCAAACTTGGTGGGTATATAGGGTGTGGTATGGCGCTCAGTTGATTAGTTTTTGGTGTCGATCGGCCTTGACCTTCAAGGTCATTTTGAAGGTCATTCAATTTTGACCAAAAGGTAAAATTTTCAAGTTTCAGTTACCATATCGAGTAGTACCTCAAATTGAAGCCCTTGTTGAGTGCTTTCCAAACATATAACTAGTTTGACAATGTGACGTCATTTGACGGCGTTATGACGAAAAAACGGAATTTTCATGAAAAAATTATTTCCTCAGTTCTCATCAAAATCTTTCAATATTTCATGTGCGTTGGTCATGAAGACATACTATTCACCATACGAAATTATTAAGGTCAAGGTCAAAGGTCAAGGTTGGCAAGATACGGTTCACCCTGTGGGTGAGTTTTATTTTTTTTTTTGTTTTTTTGTTTGTGGTTAATCATTTTTTTTTCACGTTTAGATCACTCTGTAGACCACAGTTATTATTGGAAACTCCTGTAACTTCGCATATCAGAGTCCTATAGAGATACCCTTCAGCACACAAAATTTTGAAGGTCAAGGTCAAAGGTCAAGGTCACTTTGTGGTCAATCATGGAGGTCGACGAAACCCTTATTTTTTGAGTAACTTTGATCGGATCGTCTCCAAACTTCATGGGAATCTAGTATATGGTCCGGCGCTCAGCTGATTAGTTTTTGGTGGCGATCGGCCTTGACCTTCATGGTTAGCGCTGGAGGTCGAAAATTATTGACCCCAAGGTCAAATGTTGAAATCGTTATTTTTTGAGTAACTTTGATCGGATCGTCTCCAATCTTCATGGGAATCTAGTATATGGTACGGCGCTCAGCTGATTAGTTTTTGGTGGCGATCGGCCTTGACCTTCATGGTTAGCGCTGGAGGTCGACCTTGACCTTTGACCTTGACCTTCAGATCACTCTGTAGACCACAGTTATTATTGGAAACTCCTGTAACTTCGCATATCAGAGTCCTATAGAGATACCCTTCAGCACACAAAATTTTGAAGGTCAAGGTCAAAGGTCAAGGTCACTTTGTGGTCAATCATGGAGGTCGACGAAACCCTTATTTTTTGAGTAACTTTGATCGGATCGTCTCCAAACTTCATGGGAATCTAGTATATGGTCCGGCGCTCAGCTGATTAGTTTTTGGTGGCGATCGGCCTTGACCTTCATGGTTAGCGCTGGAGGTCGAAAATTATTGACCCCAAGGTCAAATGTTGAAATCGTTATTTTTTGAGTAACTTTGATCGGATTGTCTCCAAACTTCATGGAAATCTAGTATATGGTCCGGCGCTCAGCTGATTAGTTTTTGGTGGCGATCGGCCTTGACCTTCATGGTTAGCGCTGGAGGTCGAAAATTATTGACCCCAAGGTCAAATGTTGAAATCGTAGGTACCATATCTTCGCATATCTTCGCATGTAACTTCGCATATCAGAGTCCTATAGAGATACCCTTCAGCACACAAAATTTTGAAGGTCAAGGTCAAAGGTCAAGGTCACTTTGTGGTCAATCATGGAGGTCGACGAAACCCTTATTTTTTGAGTAACTTTGATCGGATCGTCTCCAAACTTCATGGGAATCTAGTATATGGTCCGGCGCTCAGCTGATTAGTTTTTGGTGGCGATCGGCCTTGACCTTCATGGTTAGCGCTGGAGGTCGAAAATTATTGACCCCAAGGTCAAATTACGAAACCCTTATTTTTTGAGTAACTTTGATCTTATGATCTCCAAACTGGTGGGTATATAGGGTGTGGTATGGCGCTCAGTTGCTTAGTTTTTGGTGTCGATCGGCCTTGACCTTCAAGGTCATTTTGAAGGTCATTCAATTTTGACCAAAAGGTAAAATTTTCAAGTTTCAGTTACCATATCGAGTAGTACCTCAAATTGAAGCCCTTGTTGAGTGCTTTCCAAACATATAACTAGTTTGACAATGTGACGTCATTTGACGGCGTTAAGACGAAAAAACGGAATTTTCATGAAAAAATTATTTCCTCAGTTCTCATCAAAATCTTTCAATATTTCATGTGCGTTGGTCATGAAGACATACTATTCACCATACGAAATTATTAAGGTCAAGGTCAAAGGTCAAGGTTGGCAAGATACGGTTCACCCTGTGGGTGAGTTTTATTTTGTTTGTTTTTTTGTTTTTTTGTTTTTTTGTTTGTGGTTAATCTTTTTTTTTTCACGTTTAGATCACTCTGTAGACCACAGTTATTATTGGAAACTCCTGTAACTTCGCATATCAGAGTCCTATAGAGATACCCTTCAGCACACAAAATTTTGAAGGTCAAGGTCAAAGGTCAAGGTCACTTTGTGGTCAATCATGGAGGTCGACGAAACCCTTATTTTTTGAGTAACTTTGATCGGATCGTCTCCAAACTTCATGGGAATCTAGTATATGGTCCGGCGCTCAGCTGATTAGTTTTTGGTGGCGATCGGCCTTGACCTTCATGGTTAGCGCTGGAGGTCGAAAATTATTGACCCCAAGGTCAAATGTTGAAATCGTTATTTTTTGAGTAACTTTGATCGGATCATCTCCAACCTTCATGGGAATCTAGTATATGGTACGGCGCTCAGCTGATTAGTTTTTGGTGGCGATCGGCCTTGACCTTCATGGTTAGCGCTGGAGGTCGACCTTGACCTTTGACCTTGACCTTCAGATCACTCTGTAGACCACAGTTATTATTGGAAACTCCTGTAACTTCGCATATCAGAGTCCTATAGTGATACCCTTCAGCACACAAAATTTTGAAGGTCAAGGTCAAAGGTCAAGGTCACTTTGTGGTCAATCATGGAGGTCGACGAAACCCTTATTTTTTGAGTAACTTTGATCGGATCGTCTCCAAACTTCATGGGAATCTAGTATATGGTCCGGCGCTCAGCTGATTAGTTTTTGGTGGCGATCGGCCTTGACCTTCATGGTTAGCGCTGGAGGTCGAAAATTATTGACCCCAAGGTCAAATGTTGAAATCGTTATTTTTTGAGTAACTTTGATCGGATCGTCTCCAAACTTCATGGGAATCTAGTATATGGTCCGGCGCTCAGCTGATTAGTTTTTGGTGGCGATCGGCCTTGACCTTCATGGTTAGCGCTGGAGGTCGAAAATTATTGACCCCAAGGTCAAATGTTGAAATCGTAGGTACCATATCTTCGCATATCTTCGCATGTAACTTCGCATATCAGAGTCCTATAGAGATACCCTTCAGCACACAAAATTTTGAAGGTCAAGGTCAAAGGTCAAGGTCACTTTGTGGTCAATCATGGAGGTCGACGAAACCCTTATTTTTTGAGTAACTTTGATCGGATCGTCTCCAAACTTCATGGGAATCTAGTATATGGTCCGGCGCTCAGCTGATTAGTTTTTGGTGGCGATCGGCCTTGACCTTCATGGTTAGCGCTGGAGGTCGAAAATTATTGACCCCAAGGTCAAATGTTGAAACCCTTATTTTTTGAGTAACTTTGATCGGATCGTCTCCAAACTTCATGGGAATCTAGTATATAGTCCGGCGCTCAGCTGATTAGTTTTTGGTGGCGATCGGCCTTGACCTTCATGGTTAGCGCTGGAGGTCGAAAATTATTGACCCCAAGGTCAAATTTTGAAATCGTAGGTACCATATCGAGTAATACCTCATATGAATGCCCTTGATGAGTGCTTCCCAGATCTGTAAACAGTTTGACGCTATGATGTCATTTGATGACGTCATGACGAAAAAACGGAATTTTCATGAAAAAATTATTTCCTCAGTTCTCATCAAAATCTTTCAATATCTCGTGGGCAGACATTCCTCAAAGAGTCGCTTCTAGTGGATAGCAGCTCTGTTCACCTCAGTGTGACCTGAAGCAAGTCACTCATGTTCACATTTTGGCAAGATACGGTTCACCCTGTGGGTGACATATGTTTATTATCTTGCCAAAACGAAGTTTTTGCAAGATGTATTAGTCAGCTTGTATGTTTGTTTTTTTGTTATCTTGCCAAAACGAAGTTTTTGCAAGATGTATTAGTCAGCTTGTATGTTTGTTTTTTTGTTTTTTTGTTTTTTTGTTTTTTTGTTTTTTTGTTTGTGGTTAATCATTTTTTTTTCACGTTTAGATCACTCTGTAGACCACAGTTATTATTGGAAACTCCTGTAACTTCGCATATCAGAGTCCTATAGAGATACCCTTCAGCACACAAAATTTTGAAGGTCAAGGTCAAAGGTCAAGGTCACTTTGTGGTCAATCATGGAGGTCGACGAAACCCTTATTTTTTGAGTAACTTTGATCGGATCGTCTCCAAACTTCATGGGAATCTAGTATATGGTCCGGCGCTCAGCTGATTAGTTTTTGGTGGCGATCGGCCTTGACCTTCATGGTTAGCGCTGGAGGTCGAAAATTATTGACCCCAAGGTCAAATTACGAAACCCTTATTTTTTGAGTAACTTTGATCTTATGATCTCCAAACTTGGTGGGTATATAGGGTGTGGTATGGCGCTCAGTTGATTAGTTTTTGGTGTCGATCGGCCTTGACCTTCAAGGTCATTTTGAAGGTCATTCAATTTTGACCAAAAGGTAAAATTTTCAAGTTTCAGTTACCATATCGAGTCATTGGAAACTCCTGTAACTTCGCATATCAGAGTCCTATAGAGATACCCTTCAGCACACAAAATGTTGAAGGTCAAGGTCAAAGGTCAAGGTCACTTTGTGGTCAATCATGGAGGTCGACGAAACCCTTATTTTTTTGAGTAACTTTGATCGGATCGTCTCCAAACTTCATGGGAATCTAGTATATGGTCCGGCGCTCAGCTGATTAGTTTTTGGTGGCGATCGGCCTTGACCTTCATGGTTAGCGCTGGAGGTCGAAAATTATTGACCCCAAGGTCAAATTACGAAACCCTTATTTTTTGAGTAACTTTGATCTTATGATCTCCAAACTTGGTGGGTATATAGGGTGTGGTATGGCGCTCAGTTGATTAGTTTTTGGTGTCGATCGGCCTTGACCTTCAAGGTCATTTTGAAGGTCATTCAATTTTGACCAAAAGGTAAAATTTTCAAGTTTCAGTTACCATATCGAGTAGTACCTCAAATTGAAGCCCTTGTTGAGTGCTTTCCAAACATATAACTAGTTTGACAATGTGACGTCATTTGACGGCGTTATGACGAAAAAACGGAATTTTCATGAAAAAATTATTTCCTCAGTTCTCATCAAAATCTTTCAATATTTCATGTGCGTTGGTCATGAAGACATACTATTCACCATACGAAATTATTAAGGTCAAGGTCAAAGGTCAAGGTTGGCAAGATACGGTTCACCCTGTGGGTGAGTTTTATTTTTTTTTTTGTTTTTTTGTTTGTGGTTAATCATTTTTTTTTCACGTTTAGATCACTCTGTAGACCACAGTTATTATTGGAAACTCCTGTAACTTCGCATATCAGAGTCCTATAGAGATACCCTTCAGCACACAAAATTTTGAAGGTCAAGGTCAAAGGTCAAGGTCACTTTGTGGTCAATCATGGAGGTCGACGAAACCCTTATTTTTTGAGTAACTTTGATCGGATCGTCTCCAAACTTCATGGGAATCTAGTATATGGTCCGGCGCTCAGCTGATTAGTTTTTGGTGGCGATCGGCCTTGACCTTCATGGTTAGCGCTGGAGGTCGAAAATTATTGACCCCAAGGTCAAATGTTGAAACCCTTATTTTTTGAGTAACTTTGATCGGATCGTCTCCAAACTTCATGGGAATCTAGTATATAGTCCGGCGCTCAGCTGATTAGTTTTTGGTGGCGATCGGCCTTGACCTTCATGGTTAGCGCTGGAGGTCGAAAATTATTGACCCCAAGGTCAAATTTTGAAATCGTAGGTACCATATCGAGTAATACCTCATATGAATGCCCTTGATGAGTGCTTCCCAGATCTGTAAACAGTTTGACGCTATGATGTCATTTGATGATGTCATGACGAAAAAACGGAATTTTCATGAAAAAATTATTTCCTCAGTTCTCATCAAAATCTTTCAATATCTCGTGGGCAGACATTCCTCAAAGAGTCGCTTCTAGTGGATAGCAGCTCTGTTCACCTCAGTGTGACCTGAAGCAAGTCACTCATGTTCACATTTTGGCAAGATACGGTTCACCCTGTGGGTGACATATGTTTATTATCTTGCCAAAACGAAGTTTTTGCAAGATGTATTAGTCAGCTTGTATGTTTGTTTTTTTGTTATCTTGCCAAAACGAAGTTTTTGCAAGATGTATTAGTCAGCTTGTATGTTTGTTTTTTTGTTTTTTTGTTTTTTTGTTTTTTTGTTTGTGGTTAATCTTTTTTTTTTCACGTTTAGATCACTCTGTAGACCACAGTTATTATTGGAAACTCCTGTAACTTCGCATATCAGAGTCCTATAGAGATACCCTTCAGCACACAAAATTTTGAAGGTCAAGGTCAAAGGTCAAGGTCACTTTGTGGTCAATCATGGAGGTCGACGAAACCCTTATTTTTTGAGTAACTTTGATCGGATCGTCTCCAAACTTCATGGGAATCTAGCATATGGTCCGGCGCTCAGCTGATTAGTTTTTGGTGGCGATCGGCCTTGACCTTCATGGTTAGCGCTGGAGGTCGAAAATTATTGACCCCAAGGTCAAATTACGAAACCCTTATTTTTTGAGTAACTTTGATCTTATGATCTCCAAACTTGGTGGGTATATAGGGTGTGGTATGGCGCTCAGTTGATTAGTTTTTGGTGTCGATCGGCCTTGACCTTCAAGGTCATTTTGAAGGTCATTCAATTTTGACCAAAAGGTAAAATTTTCAAGTTTCAGTTACCATATCGAGTCATTGGAAACTCCTGTAACTTCGCATATCAGAGTCCTATAGAGATACCCTTCAGCACACAAAATGTTGAAGGTCAAGGTCAAAGGTCAAGGTCACTTTGTGGTCAATCATGGAGGTCGACGAAACCCTTATTTTTTGAGTAACTTTGATCGGATCGTCTCCAAACTTCATGGGAATCTAGTATATGGTCCGGCGCTCAGCTGATTAGTTTTTGGTGGCGATCGGCCTTGACCTTCATGGTTAGCGCTGGAGGTCGAAAATTATTGACCCCAAGGTCAAATTACGAAACCCTTATTTTTTGAGTAACTTTGATCTTATGATCTCCAAACTTGGTGGGTATATAGGGTGTGGTATGGCGCTCAGTTGATTAGTTTTTGGTGTCGATCGGCCTTGACCTTCAAGGTCATTTTGAAGGTCATTCAATTTTGACCAAAAGGTAAAATTTTCAAGTTTCAGTTACCATATCGAGTAGTACCTCAAATTGAAGCCCTTGTTGAGTGCTTTCCAAACATATAACTAGTTTGACAATGTGACGTCATTTGACGGCGTTATGACGAAAAAACGGAATTTTCATGAAAAAATTATTTCCTCAGTTCTCATCAAAATCTTTCAATATTTCATGTGCGTTGGTCATGAAGACATACTATTCACCATACGAAATTATTAAGGTCAAGGTCAAAGGTCAAGGTTGGCAAGATACGGTTCACCCTGTGGGTGAGTTTTATTTTTTTTTTTGTTTTTTTGTTTGTGGTTAATCATTTTTTTTTCACGTTTAGATCACTCTGTAGACCACAGTTATTATTGGAAACTCCTGTAACTTCGCATATCAGAGTCCTATAGAGATACCCTTCAGCACACAAAATTTTGAAGGTCAAGGTCAAAGGTCAAGGTCACTTTGTGGTCAATCATGGAGGTCGACGAAACCCTTATTTTTTGAGTAACTTTGATCGGATCGTCTCCAAACTTCATGGGAATCTAGTATATGGTCCGGCGCTCAGCTGATTAGTTTTTGGTGGCGATCGGCCTTGACCTTCATGGTTAGCGCTGGAGGTCGAAAATTATTGACCCCAAGGTCAAATGTTGAAATCGTTATTTTTTGAGTAACTTTGATCGGATCGTCTCCAATCTTCATGGGAATCTAGTATATGGTACGGCGCTCAGCTGATTAGTTTTTGGTGGCGATCGGCCTTGACCTTCATGGTTAGCGCTGGAGGTCGACCTTGACCTTTGACCTTGACCTTCAGATCACTCTGTAGACCACAGTTATTATTGGAAACTCCTGTAACTTCGCATATCAGAGTCCTATAGAGATACCCTTCAGCACACAAAATTTTGAAGGTCAAGGTCAAAGGTCAAGGTCACTTTGTGGTCAATCATGGAGGTCGACGAAACCCTTATTTTTTGAGTAACTTTGATCGGATCGTCTCCAAACTTCATGGGAATCTAGTATATGGTCCGGCGCTCAGCTGATTAGTTTTTGGTGGCGATCGGCCTTGACCTTCATGGTTAGCGCTGGAGGTCGAAAATTATTGACCCCAAGGTCAAATGTTGAAATCGTTATTTTTTGAGTAACTTTGATCGGATTGTCTCCAAACTTCATGGAAATCTAGTATATGGTCCGGCGCTCAGCTGATTAGTTTTTGGTGGCGATCGGCCTTGACCTTCATGGTTAGCGCTGGAGGTCGAAAATTATTGACCCCAAGGTCAAATGTTGAAATCGTAGGTACCATATCTTCGCATATCTTCGCATGTAACTTCGCATATCAGAGTCCTATAGAGATACCCTTCAGCACACAAAATTTTGAAGGTCAAGGTCAAAGGTCAAGGTCACTTTGTGGTCAATCATGGAGGTCGACGAAACCCTTATTTTTTGAGTAACTTTGATCGGATCGTCTCCAAACTTCATGGGAATCTAGTATATGGTCCGGCGCTCAGCTGATTAGTTTTTGGTGGCGATCGGCCTTGACCTTCATGGTTAGCGCTGGAGGTCGAAAATTATTGACCCCAAGGTCAAATTACGAAACCCTTATTTTTTGAGTAACTTTGATCTTATGATCTCCAAACTGGTGGGTATATAGGGTGTGGTATGGCGCTCAGTTGCTTAGTTTTTGGTGTCGATCGGCCTTGACCTTCAAGGTCATTTTGAAGGTCATTCAATTTTGACCAAAAGGTAAAATTTTCAAGTTTCAGTTACCATATCGAGTAGTACCTCAAATTGAAGCCCTTGTTGAGTGCTTTCCAAACATATAACTAGTTTGACAATGTGACGTCATTTGACGGCGTTATGACGAAAAAACGGAATTTTCATGAAAAAATTATTTCCTCAGTTCTCATCAAAATCTTTCAATATTTCATGTGCGTTGGTCATGAAGACATACTATTCACCATACGAAATTATTAAGGTCAAGGTCAAAGGTCAAGGTTGGCAAGATACGGTTCACCCTGTGGGTGAGTTTTATTTTTTTTTTTGTTTTTTTGTTTGTGGTTAATCATTTTTTTTTCACGTTTAGATCACTCTGTAGACCACAGTTATTATTGGAAACTCCTGTAACTTCGCATATCAGAGTCCTATAGAGATACCCTTCAGCACACAAAATTTTGAAGGTCAAGGTCAAAGGTCAAGGTCACTTTGTGGTCAATCATGGAGGTCGACGAAACCCTTATTTTTTGAGTAACTTTGATCGGATCGTCTCCAAACTTCATGGGAATCTAGTATATGGTCCGGCGCTCAGCTGATTAGTTTTTGGTGGCGATCGGCCTTGACCTTCATGGTTAGCGCTGGAGGTCGAAAATTATTGACCCCAAGGTCAAATGTTGAAATCGTTATTTTTTGAGTAACTTTGATCGGATCGTCTCCAATCTTCATGGGAATCTAGTATATGGTACGGCGCTCAGCTGATTAGTTTTTGGTGGCGATCGGCCTTGACCTTCATGGTTAGCGCTGGAGGTCGACCTTGACCTTTGACCTTGACCTTCAGATCACTCTGTAGACCACAGTTATTATTGGAAACTCCTGTAACTTCGCATATCAGAGTCCTATAGAGATACCCTTCAGCACACAAAATTTTGAAGGTCAAGGTCAAAGGTCAAGGTCACTTTGTGGTCAATCATGGAGGTCGACGAAACCCTTATTTTTTGAGTAACTTTGATCGGATCGTCTCCAAACTTCATGGGAATCTAGTATATGGTCCGGCGCTCAGCTGATTAGTTTTTGGTGGCGATCGGCCTTGACCTTCATGGTTAGCGCTGGAGGTCGAAAATTATTGACCCCAAGGTCAAATGTTGAAATCGTTATTTTTTGAGTAACTTTGATCGGATTGTCTCCAAACTTCATGGAAATCTAGTATATGGTCCGGCGCTCAGCTGATTAGTTTTTGGTGGCGATCGGCCTTGACCTTCATGGTTAGCGCTGGAGGTCGAAAATTATTGACCCCAAGGTCAAATGTTGAAATCGTAGGTACCATATCTTCGCATATCTTCGCATGTAACTTCGCATATCAGAGTCCTATAGAGATACCCTTCAGCACACAAAATTTTGAAGGTCAAGGTCAAAGGTCAAGGTCACTTTGTGGTCAATCATGGAGGTCGACGAAACCCTTATTTTTTGAGTAACTTTGATCGGATCGTCTCCAAACTTCATGGGAATCTAGTATATGGTCCGGCGCTCAGCTGATTAGTTTTTGGTGGCGATCGGCCTTGACCTTCATGGTTAGCGCTGGAGGTCGAAAATTATTGACCCCAAGGTCAAATTACGAAACCCTTATTTTTTGAGTAACTTTGATCTTATGATCTCCAAACTGGTGGGTATATAGGGTGTGGTATGGCGCTCAGTTGCTTAGTTTTTGGTGTCGATCGGCCTTGACCTTCAAGGTCATTTTGAAGGTCATTCAATTTTGACCAAAAGGTAAAATTTTCAAGTTTCAGTTACCATATCGAGTAGTACCTCAAATTGAAGCCCTTGTTGAGTGCTTTCCAAACATATAACTAGTTTGACAATGTGACGTCATTTGACGGCGTTATGACGAAAAAACGGAATTTTCATGAAAAAATTATTTCCTCAGTTCTCATCAAAATCTTTCAATATTTCATGTGCGTTGGTCATGAAGACATACTATTCACCATACGAAATTATTAAGGTCAAGGTCAAAGGTCAAGGTTGGCAAGATACGGTTCACCCTGTGGGTGAGTTTTATTTTGTTTGTTTTTTTGTTTTTTTGTTTTTTTGTTTGTGGTTAATCATTTTTTTTTCACGTTTAGATCACTCTGTAGACCACAGTTATTATTGGAAACTCCTGTAACTTCGCATATCAGAGTCCTATAGAGATACCCTTCAGCACACAAAATTTTGAAGGTCAAGGTCAAAGGTCAAGGTCACTTTGTGGTCAATCATGGAGGTCGACGAAACCCTTATTTTTTGAGTAACTTTGATCGGATCGTCTCCAAACTTCATGGGAATCTAGTATATGGTCCGGCGCTCAGCTGATTAGTTTTTGGTGGCGATCGGCCTTGACCTTCATGGTTAGCGCTGGAGGTCGAAAATTATTGACCCCAAGGTCAAATGTTGAAATCGTTATTTTTTGAGTAACTTTGATCGGATCATCTCCAACCTTCATGGAAATCTAGTATATGGTACGGCGCTCAGCTGATTAGTTTTTGGTGGCGATCGGCCTTGACCTTCATGGTTAGCGCTGGAGGTCGACCTTGACCTTTGACCTTGACCTTCAGATCACTCTGTAGACCACAGTTATTATTGGAAACTCCTGTAACTTCGCATATCAGAGTCCTATAGTGATACCCTTCAGCACACAAAATTTTGAAGGTCAAGGTCAAAGGTCAAGGTCACTTTGTGGTCAATCATGGAGGTCGACGAAACCCTTATTTTTTGAGTAACTTTGATCGGATCGTCTCCAAACTTCATGGGAATCTAGTATATGGTCCGGCGCTCAGCTGATTAGTTTTTGGTGGCGATCGGCCTTGACCTTCATGGTTAGCGCTGGAGGTCGAAAATTATTGACCCCAAGGTCAAATGTTGAAATCGTTATTTTTTGAGTAACTTTGATCGGATCGTCTCCAAACTTCATGGGAATCTAGTATATGGTCCGGCGCTCAGCTGATTAGTTTTTGGTGGCGATCGGCCTTGACCTTCATGGTTAGCGCTGGAGGTCGAAAATTATTGACCCCAAGGTCAAATGTTGAAATCGTAGGTACCATATCTTCGCATATCTTCGCATGTAACTTCGCATATCAGAGTCCTATAGAGATACCCTTCAGCACACAAAATTTTGAAGGTCAAGGTCAAAGGTCAAGGTCACTTTGTGGTCAATCATGGAGGTCGACGAAACCCTTATTTTTTGAGTAACTTTGATCGGATCGTCTCCAAACTTCATGGGAATCTAGTATATGGTCCGGCGCTCAGCTGATTAGTTTTTGGTGGCGATCGGCCTTGACCTTCATGGTTAGCGCTGGAGGTCGAAAATTATTGACCCCAAGGTCAAATGTTGAAACCCTTATTTTTTGAGTAACTTTGATCGGATCGTCTCCAAACTTCATGGGAATCTAGTATATAGTCCGGCGCTCAGCTGATTAGTTTTTGGTGGCGATCGGCCTTGACCTTCATGGTTAGCACTGGAGGTCGAAAATTATTGACCCCAAGGTCAAATTTTGAAATCGTAGGTACCATATCGAGTAATACCTCATATGAATGCCCTTGATGAGTGCTTCCCAGATCTGTAAACAGTTTGACGCTATGATGTCATTTGATGACGTCATGACGAAAAAACGGAATTTTCATGAAAAAATTATTTCCTCAGTTCTCATCAAAATCTTTCAATATCTCGTGGGCAGACATTCCTCAAAGAGTCGCTTCTAGTGGATAGCAGCTCTGTTCACCTCAGTGTGACCTGAAGCAAGTCACTCATGTTCACATTTTGGCAAGATACGGTTCACCCTGTGGGTGACATATGTTTATTATCTTGCCAAAACGAAGTTTTTGCAAGATGTATTAGTCAGCTTGTATGTTTGTTTTTTTGTTATCTTGCCAAAACGAAGTTTTTGCAAGATGTATTAGTCAGCTTGTATGTTTGTTTTTTTGTTTTTTTGTTTTTTTGTTTTTTTGTTTGTGGTTAATCATTTTTTTTTCACGTTTAGATCACTCTGTAGACCACAGTTATTATTGGAAACTCCTGTAACTTCGCATATCAGAGTCCTATAGAGATACCCTTCAGCACACAAAATTTTGAAGGTCAAGGTCAAAGGTCAAGGTCACTTTGTGGTCAATCATGGAGGTCGACGAAACCCTTATTTTTTGAGTAACTTTGATCGGATCGTCTCCAAACTTCATGGGAATCTAGTATATGGTCCGGCGCTCAGCTGATTAGTTTTTGGTGGCGATCGGCCTTGACCTTCATGGTTAGCGCTGGAGGTCGAAAATTATTGACCCCAAGGTCAAATTACGAAACCCTTATTTTTTGAGTAACTTTGATCTTATGATCTCCAAACTTGGTGGGTATATAGGGTGTGGTATGGCGCTCAGTTGATTAGTTTTTGGTGTCGATCGGCCTTGACCTTCAAGGTCATTTTGAAGGTCATTCAATTTTGACCAAAAGGTAAAATTTTCAAGTTTCAGTTACCATATCGAGTCATTGGAAACTCCTGTAACTTCGCATATCAGAGTCCTATAGAGATACCCTTCAGCACACAAAATGTTGAAGGTCAAGGTCAAAGGTCAAGGTCACTTTGTGGTCAATCATGGAGGTCGACGAAACCCTTATTTTTTGAGTAACTTTGATCGGATCGTCTCCAAACTTCATGGGAATCTAGTATATGGTCCGGCGCTCAGCTGATTAGTTTTTGGTGGCGATCGGCCTTGACCTTCATGGTTAGCGCTGGAGGTCGAAAATTATTGACCCCAAGGTCAAATTACGAAACCCTTATTTTTTGAGTAACTTTGATCTTATGATCTCCAAACTTGGTGGGTATATAGGGTGTGGTATGGCGCTCAGTTGATTAGTTTTTGGTGTCGATCGGCCTTGACCTTCAAGGTCATTTTGAAGGTCATTCAATTTTGACCAAAAGGTAAAATTTTCAAGTTTCAGTTACCATATCGAGTAGTACCTCAAATTGAAGCCCTTGTTGAGTGCTTTCCAAACATATAACTAGTTTGACAATGTGACGTCATTTGACGGCGTTATGACGAAAAAACGGAATTTTCATGAAAAAATTATTTCCTCAGTTCTCATCAAAATCTTTCAATATTTCATGTGCGTTGGTCATGAAGACATACTATTCACCATACGAAATTATTAAGGTCAAGGTCAAAGGTCAAGGTTGGCAAGATACGGTTCACCCTGTGGGTGAGTTTTATTTTTTTTTTTGTTTTTTTGTTTGTGGTTAATCATTTTTTTTTCACGTTTAGATCACTCTGTAGACCACAGTTATTATTGGAAACTCCTGTAACTTCGCATATCAGAGTCCTATAGAGATACCCTTCAGCACACAAAATTTTGAAGGTCAAGGTCAAAGGTCAAGGTCACTTTGTGGTCAATCATGGAGGTCGACGAAACCCTTATTTTTTGAGTAACTTTGATCGGATCGTCTCCAAACTTCATGGGAATCTAGTATATGGTCCGGCGCTCAGCTGATTAGTTTTTGGTGGCGATCGGCCTTGACCTTCATGGTTAGCGCTGGAGGTCGAAAATTATTGACCCCAAGGTCAAATGTTGAAATCGTTATTTTTTGAGTAACTTTGATCGGATCGTCTCCAAACTTCATGGGAATCTAGTATATGGTACGGCGCTCAGCTGATTAGTTTTTGGTGGCGATCGGCCTTGACCTTCATGGTTAGCGCTGGAGGTCGACCTTGACCTTTGACCTTGACCTTCAGATCACTCTGTAGACCACAGTTATTATTGGAAACTCCTGTAACTTCGCATATCAGAGTCCTATAGAGATACCCTTCAGCACACAAAATTTTGAAGGTCAAGGTCAAAGGTCAAGGTCACTTTGTGGTCAATCATGGAGGTCGACGAAACCCTTATTTTTTGAGTAACTTTGATCGGATCGTCTCCAAACTTCATGGGAATCTAGTATATGGTCCGTCGCTCAGCTGATTAGTTTTTGGTGGCGATCGGCCTTGACCTTCATGGTTAGCGCTGGAGGTCGAAAATTATTGACCCCAAGGTCAAATGTTGAAATCGTTATTTTTTGAGTAACTTTGATCGGATTGTCTCCAAACTTCATGGGAATCTAGTATATGGTCCGGCGCTCAGCTGATTAGTTTTTGGTGGCGATCGGCCTTGACCTTCATGGTTAGCGCTGGAGGTCGAAAATTATTGACCCCAAGGTCAAATTTTGAAATCGTAGGTACCATATCGAGTAATACCTCATATGAATGCCCTTGATGAGTGCTTCCCAGATCTGTAAACAGTTTGACGCTATGACGTCATTTGATGACGTCATGACGAAAAAACGGAATTTTCATGAAAAAATTATTTCCTCAGTTCTCATCAAAATCTTTCAATATCTCGTGGGCAGACATTCCTCAAAGAGTCGCTTCTAGTGGATAGCAGTTCTGTTCACCTCAGTGTGACCTGAAGCAAGCCACTCATGTTCACATTTTGGCAAGATACGGTTCACCCTGTGGGTGACATATGTTTATTTGTTTTTATCTTGCCAAAACGAAGTTTTTGCAAGATGTATTAGTCAGCTTGTATGTTTGTTTTTTTTGTTTGTTTTTTTTTTTGTTTTTTTGTTTGTGGTTAATCATTTTTTTTCCACGTTTAGATCACTCTGTAGACCACAGTTATTATTGGAAACTCCTGTAACTTCGCATATCAGAGTCCTATAGAGATACCCTTCAGCACACAAAATTTTGAAGGTCAAGGTCAAAGGTCAAGGTCACTTTGTGGTCAATCATGGAGGTCGACGAAACCCTTATTTTTTGAGTAACTTTGATCGGATCGTCTCCAAACTTCATGGGAATCTAGTATATGGTCCGGCGCTCAGCTGATTAGTTTTTGGTGGCGATCGGCCTTGACCTTCATGGTTAGCGCTGGAGGTCGAAAATTATTGACCCCAAGGTCAAATGTTGAAACCCTTATCTTTTGAGTAACTTTGATCGGATCGTCTCCAAACTTCATGGGAATCTAGTATATGGTCCGGCGCTCAGCTGATTAGTTTTTGGTGGCGATCGGCCTTGACCTTCATGGTTAGCGCTGGAGGTCGAAAATTATTGACCCCAAGGTCAAATGTTGAAATCGTAGGTACCATATCTTCGCATATCTTCGCATGTAACTTCGCATATCAGAGTCCTATAGAGATACCCTTCAGCACACAAAATTTTGAAGGTCAAGGTCAAAGGTCAAGGTCACTTTGTGGTCAATCATGGAGGTCGACGAAACCCTTATTTTTTGAGTAACTTTGATCGGATCGTCTCCAAACTTCATGGGAATCTAGTATATGGTCCGGCGCTCAGCTGATTAGTTTTTGGTGGCGATCGGCCTTGACCTTCATGGTTAGCGCTGGAGGTCGAAAATTATTGACCCCAAGGTCAAATGTTGAAATCCTTATTTTTTGAGTAACTTTGATCGGATCGTCTCCAAACTTCATGGGAATCTAGTATATGGTCCGGCGCTCAGCTGATTAGTTTTTGGTGGCGATCGGCCTTGACCTTCATGGTTAGCGCTGGAGGTCGAAAATTATTGACCCCAAGGTCAAATTTTGAAATCGTAGGTACCATATCGAGTAATACCTCATATGAATGCCCTTGATGAGTGCTTCCCAGATCTGTAAACAGTTTGACGCTATGACGTCATTTGATGACGTCATGACGAAAAAACGGAATTTTCATGAAAAAATTATTTCCTCAGTTCTCATCAAAATCTTTCAATATTTCATGTGCGTTGGTCATGAAGACATACTATTCACGATACGAAATTATTAAGGTCAAGGTCAAAGGTCAAGGTCACTTTGCGGTCAATCATGGAGGTCAACGAAACCCTGGCAAGATACGGTTCACCCTGTGGGTGATGTTTTATTTTGTTTGTTTTTTTGTTTTTTTGTTTTTTTGTTTGTGGTTAATCATTTTTTTTCCACGTTTAGATCACTCTGTAGACCACAGTTATTATTGGAAACTCCTGTAACTTCGCATATCAGAGTCCTATAGAGATACCCTTCAGCACACAAAATTTTGAAGGTCAAGGTCAAAGGTCAAGGTCACTTTGTGGTCAATCATGGAGGTCGACGAAACCCTTATTTTTTGAGTAACTTTGATCGGATCGTCTCCAAACTTCATGGGAATCTAGTATATGGTCCGGCGCTCAGCTGATTAGTTTTTGGTGGCGATCGGCCTTGACCTTCATGGTTAGCGCTGGAGGTCGAAAATTATTGACCCCAAGGTCAAATGTTGAAACCCTTATTTTTTGAGTAACTTTGATCGGATCGTCTCCAAACTTCATGGGAATCTAGTATATGGTCCGGCGCTCAGCTGATTAGTTTTTGGTGGCGATCGGCCTTGACCTTCATGGTTAGCGCTGGAGGTCGAAAATTATTGACCCCAAGGTCAAATGTTGAAATCGTAGGTACCATATCTTCGCATATCTTCGCATGTAACTTCGCATATCAGAGTCCTATAGAGATACCCTTCAGCACACAAAATTTTGAAGGTCAAGGTCAAAGGTCAAGGTCACTTTGTGGTCAATCATGGAGGTCGACGAAACCCTTATTTTTTGAGTAACTTTGATCGGATCGTCTCCAAACTTCATGGGAATCTAGTATATGGTCCGGCGCTCAGCTGATTAGTTTTTGGTGGCGATCGGCCTTGACCTTCATGGTTAGCGCTGGAGGTCGAAAATTATTGACCCCAAGGTCAAATTACGAAACCCTTATTTTTTGAGTAACTTTGATCTTATGATCTCCAAACTGGTGGGTATATAGGGTGTGGTATGGCGCTCAGTTGCTTAGTTTTTGGTGTCGATCGGCCTTGACCTTCAAGGTCATTTTGAAGGTCATTCAATTTTGACCAAAAGGTAAAATTTTCAAGTTTCAGTTACCATATCGAGTAGTACCTCAAATTGAAGCCCTTGTTGAGTGCTTTCCAAACATATAACTAGTTTGACAATGTGACGTCATTTGACGGCGTTATGACGAAAAAACGGAATTTTCATGAAAAAATTATTTCCTCAGTTCTCATCAAAATCTTTCAATATTTCATGTGCGTTGGTCATGAAGACATACTATTCACCATACGAAATTATTAAGGTCAAGGTCAAAGGTCAAGGTTGGCAAGATACGGTTCACCCTGTGGGTGAGTTTTATTTTGTTTGTTTTTTTGTTTTTTTGTTTTTTTGTTTGTGGTTAATCATTTTTTTTTCACGTTTAGATCACTCTGTAGACCACAGTTATTATTGGAAACTCCTGTAACTTCGCATATCAGAGTCCTATAGAGATACCCTTCAGCACACAAAATTTTGAAGGTCAAGGTCAAAGGTCAAGGTCACTTTGTGGTCAATCATGGAGGTCGACGAAACCCTTATTTTTTGAGTAACTTTGATCGGATCGTCTCCAAACTTCATGGGAATCTAGTATATGGTCCGGCGCTCAGCTGATTAGTTTTTGGTGGCGATCGGCCTTGACCTTCATGGTTAGCGCTGGAGGTCGAAAATTATTGACCCCAAGGTCAAATGTTGAAATCGTTATTTTTTGAGTAACTTTGATCGGATCATCTCCAACCTTCATGGAAATCTAGTATATGGTACGGCGCTCAGCTGATTAGTTTTTGGTGGCGATCGGCCTTGACCTTCATGGTTAGCGCTGGAGGTCGACCTTGACCTTTGACCTTGACCTTCAGATCACTCTGTAGACCACAGTTATTATTGGAAACTCCTGTAACTTCGCATATCAGAGTCCTATAGTGATACCCTTCAGCACACAAAATTTTGAAGGTCAAGGTCAAAGGTCAAGGTCACTTTGTGGTCAATCATGGAGGTCGACGAAACCCTTATTTTTTGAGTAACTTTGATCGGATCGTCTCCAAACTTCATGGGAATCTAGTATATGGTCCGGCGCTCAGCTGATTAGTTTTTGGTGGCGATCGGCCTTGACCTTCATGGTTAGCGCTGGAGGTCGAAAATTATTGACCCCAAGGTCAAATGTTGAAATCGTTATTTTTTGAGTAACTTTGATCGGATCGTCTCCAAACTTCATGGGAATCTAGTATATGGTCCGGCGCTCAGCTGATTAGTTTTTGGTGGCGATCGGCCTTGACCTTCATGGTTAGCGCTGGAGGTCGAAAATTATTGACCCCAAGGTCAAATGTTGAAATCGTAGGTACCATATCTTCGCATATCTTCGCATGTAACTTCGCATATCAGAGTCCTATAGAGATACCCTTCAGCACACAAAATTTTGAAGGTCAAGGTCAAAGGTCAAGGTCACTTTGTGGTCAATCATGGAGGTCGACGAAACCCTTATTTTTTGAGTAACTTTGATCGGATCGTCTCCAAACTTCATGGGAATCTAGTATATGGTCCGGCGCTCAGCTGATTAGTTTTTGGTGGCGATCGGCCTTGACCTTCATGGTTAGCGCTGGAGGTCGAAAATTATTGACCCCAAGGTCAAATGTTGAAACCCTTATTTTTTGAGTAACTTTGATCGGATCGTCTCCAAACTTCATGGGAATCTAGTATATAGTCCGGCGCTCAGCTGATTAGTTTTTGGTGGCGATCGGCCTTGACCTTCATGGTTAGCGCTGGAGGTCGAAAATTATTGACCCCAAGGTCAAATTTTGAAATCGTAGGTACCATATCGAGTAATACCTCATATGAATGCCCTTGATGAGTGCTTCCCAGATCTGTAAACAGTTTGACGCTATGATGTCATTTGATGACGTCATGACGAAAAAACGGAATTTTCATGAAAAAATTATTTCCTCAGTTCTCATCAAAATCTTTCAATATCTCGTGGGCAGACATTCCTCAAAGAGTCGCTTCTAGTGGATAGCAACTCTGTTCACCTCAGTGTGACCTGAAGCAAGTCACTCATGTTCACATTTTGGCAAGATACGGTTCACCCTGTGGGTGACATATGTTTATTATCTTGCCAAAACGAAGTTTTTGCAAGATGTATTAGTCAGCTTGTATGTTTGTTTTTTTGTTATCTTGCCAAAACGAAGTTTTTGCAAGATGTATTAGTCAGCTTGTATGTTTGTTTTTTTGTTTTTTTGTTTTTTTGTTTTTTTGTTTGTGGTTAATCATTTTTTTTTCACGTTTAGATCACTCTGTAGACCACAGTTATTATTGGAAACTCCTGTAACTTCGCATATCAGAGTACTATAGAGATACCCTTCAGCACACAAAATTTTGAAGGTCAAGGTCAAAGGTCAAGGTCACTTTGTGGTCAATCATGGAGGTCGACGAAACCCTTATTTTTTGAGTAACTTTGATCGGATCGTCTCCAAACTTCATGGGAATCTAGTATATGGTCCGGCGCTCAGCTGATTAGTTTTTGGTGGCGATCGGCCTTGACCTTCATGGTTAGCGCTGGAGGTCGAAAATTATTGACCCCAAGGTCAAATTACGAAACCCTTATTTTTTGAGTAACTTTGATCTTATGATCTCCAAACTTGGTGGGTATATAGGGTGTGGTATGGCGCTCAGTTGATTAGTTTTTGGTGTCGATCGGCCTTGACCTTCAAGGTCATTTTGAAGGTCATTCAATTTTGACCAAAAGGTAAAATTTTCAAGTTTCAGTTACCATATCGAGTCATTGGAAACTCCTGTAACTTCGCATATCAGAGTCCTATAGAGATACCCTTCAGCACACAAAATGTTGAAGGTCAAGGTCAAAGGTCAAGGTCACTTTGTGGTCAATCATGGAGGTCGACGAAACCCTTATTTTTTGAGTAACTTTGATCGGATCGTCTCCAAACTTCATGGGAATCTAGTATATGGTCCGGCGCTCAGCTGATTAGTTTTTGGTGGCGATCGGCCTTGACCTTCATGGTTAGCGCTGGAGGTCGAAAATTATTGACCCCAAGGTCAAATTACGAAACCCTTATTTTTTGAGTAACTTTGATCTTATGATCTCCAAACTTGGTGGGTATATAGGGTGTGGTATGGCGCTCAGTTGATTAGTTTTTGGTGTCGATCGGCCTTGACCTTCAAGGTCATTTTGAAGGTCATTCAATTTTGACCAAAAGGTAAAATTTTCAAGTTTCAGTTACCATATCGAGTAGTACCTCAAATTGAAGCCCTTGTTGAGTGCTTTCCAAACATATAACTAGTTTGACAATGTGACGTCATTTGACGGCGTTATGACGAAAAAACGGAATTTTCATGAAAAAATTATTTCCTCAGTTCTCATCAAAATCTTTCAATATTTCATGTGCGTTGGTCATGAAGACATACTATTCACCATACGAAATTATTAAGGTCAAGGTCAAAGGTCAAGGTTGGCAAGATACGGTTCACCCTGTGGGTGAGTTTTATTTTTATCTTGCCAAAACGAAGTTTTTGCAAGATGTATTAGTCAGCTTGTATGTTTGTTTTTTTGTTTTTTTGTTTTTTTGTTTTTTTGTTTGTGGTTAATCATTTTTTTTTCACGTTTAGATCACTCTGTAGACCACAGTTATTATTGGAAACTCCTGTAACTTCGCATATCAGAGTCCTATAGAGATACCCTTCAGCACACAAAATTTTGAAGGTCAAGGTCAAAGGTCAAGGTCACTTTGTGGTCAATCATGGAGGTCGACGAAACCCTTATTTTTTGAGTAACTTTGATCGGATCGTCTCCAAACTTCATGGGAATCTAGTATATGGTCCGGCGCTCAGCTGATTAGTTTTTGGTGGCGATCGGCCTTGACCTTCATGGTTAGCGCTGGAGGTCGAAAATTATTGACCCCAAGGTCAAATTACGAAACCCTTATTTTTTGAGTAACTTTGATCTTATGATCTCCAAACTTGGTGGGTATATAGGGTGTGGTATGGCGCTCAGTTGATTAGTTTTTGGTGTCGATCGGCCTTGACCTTCAAGGTCATTTTGAAGGTCATTCAATTTTGACCAAAAGGTAAAATTTTCAAGTTTCAGTTACCATATCGAGTCATTGGAAACTCCTGTGACTTCGCATATCAGAGTCCTATAGAGATACCCTTCAGCACACAAAATGTTGAAGGTCAAGGTCAAAGGTCAAGGTCACTTTGTGGTCAATCATGGAGGTCGACGAAACCCTTATTTTTTGAGTAACTTTGATCGGATCGTCTCCAAACTTCATGGGAATCTAGTATATGGTCCGGCGCTCAGCTGATTAGTTTTTGGTGGCGATCGGCCTTGACCTTCATGGTTAGCGCTGGAGGTCGAAAATTATTGACCCCAAGGTCAAATTACGAAACCCTTATTTTTTGAGTAACTTTGATCTTATGATCTCCAAACTTGGTGGGTATATAGGGTGTGGTATGGCGCTCAGTTGATTAGTTTTTGGTGTCGATCGGCCTTGACCTTCAAGGTCATTTTGAAGGTCATTCAATTTTGACCAAAAGGTAAAATTTTCAAGTTTCAGTTACCATATCGAGTAGTACCTCAAATTGAAGCCCTTGTTGAGTGCTTTCCAAACATATAACTAGTTTGACAATGTGACGTCATTTGACGGCGTTATGACGAAAAAACGGAATTTTCATGAAAAAATTATTTCCTCAGTTCTCATCAAAATCTTTCAATATTTCATGTGCGTTGGTCATGAAGACATACTATTCACCATACGAAATTATTAAGGTCAAGGTCAAAGGTCAAGGTTGGCAAGATACGGTTCACCCTGTGGGTGAGTTTTATTTTTTTTGTTTTTTTGTTTGTGGTTAATCATTTTTTTTTCACGTTTAGATCACTCTGTAGACCACAGTTATTATTGGAAACTCCTGTAACTTCGCATATCAGAGTCCTATAGAGATACCCTTCAGCACACAAAATTTTGAAGGTCAAGGTCAAAGGTCAAGGTCACTTTGTGGTCAATCATGGAGGTCGACGAAACCCTTATTTTTTGAGTAACTTTGATCGGATCGTCTCCAAACTTCATGGGAATCTAGTATATGGTCCGGCGCTCAGCTGATTAGTTTTTGGTGGCGATCGGCCTTGACCTTCATGGTTAGCGCTGGAGGTCGAAAATTATTGACCCCAAGGTCAAATGTTGAAATCGTTATTTTTTGAGTAACTTTGATCGGATCGTCTCCAATCTTCATGGGAATCTAGTATATGGTACGGCGCTCAGCTGATTAGTTTTTGGTGGCGATCGGCCTTGACCTTCATGGTTAGCGCTGGAGGTCGACCTTGACCTTTGACCTTGACCTTCAGATCACTCTGTAGACCACAGTTATTATTGGAAACTCCTGTAACTTCGCATATCAGAGTCCTATAGAGATACCCTTCAGCACACAAAATTTTGAAGGTCAAGGTCAAAGGTCAAGGTCACTTTGTGGTCAATCATGGAGGTCGACGAAACCCTTATTTTTTGAGTAACTTTGATCGGATCGTCTCCAAACTTCATGGGAATCTAGTATATGGTCCGGCGCTCAGCTGATTAGTTTTTGGTGGCGATCGGCCTTGACCTTCATGGTTAGCGCTGGAGGTCGAAAATTATTGACCCCAAGGTCAAATTACGAAACCCTTATTTTTTGAGTAACTTTGATCTTATGATCTCCAAACTTGGTGGGTATATAGGGTGTGGTATGGCGCTCAGTTGATTAGTTTTTGGTGTCGATCGGCCTTGACCTTCAAGGTCATTTTGAAGGTCATTCAATTTTGACCAAAAGGTAAAATTTTCAAGTTTCAGTTACCATATCGAGTAGTACCTCAAATTGAAGCCCTTGTTGAGTGCTTTCCAAACATATAACTAGTTTGACAATGTGACGTCATTTGACGGCGTTATGACGAAAAAACGGAATTTTCATGAAAAAATTATTTCCTCAGTTCTCATCAAAATCTTTCAATATTTCATGTGCGTTGGTCATGAAGACATACTATTCACCATACGAAATTATTAAGGTCAAGGTCAAAGGTCAAGGTTGGCAAGATACGGTTCACCCTGTGGGTGAGTTTTATTTTTTTTGTTTTTTTGTTTGTGGTTAATCATTTTTTTTTCACGTTTAGATCACTCTGTAGACCACAGTTATTATTGGAAACTCCTGTAACTTCGCATATCAGAGTCCTATAGAGATACCCTTCAGCACACAAAATTTTGAAGGTCAAGGTCAAAGGTCAAGGTCACTTTGTGGTCAATCATGGAGGTCGACGAAACCCTTATTTTTTGAGTAACTTTGATCGGATCGTCTCCAAACTTCATGGGAATCTAGTATATGGTCCGGCGCTCAGCTGATTAGTTTTTGGTGGCGATCGGCCTTGACCTTCATGGTTAGCGCTGGAGGTCGAAAATTATTGACCCCAAGGTCAAATGTTGAAATCGTTATTTTTTGAGTAACTTTGATCGGATCGTCTCCAATCTTCATGGGAATCTAGTATATGGTACGGCGCTCAGCTGATTAGTTTTTGGTGGCGATCGGCCTTGACCTTCATGGTTAGCGCTGGAGGTCGACCTTGACCTTTGACCTTGACCTTCAGATCACTCTGTAGACCACAGTTATTATTGGAAACTCCTGTAACTTCGCATATCAGAGTCCTATAGAGATACCCTTCAGCACACAAAATTTTGAAGGTCAAGGTCAAAGGTCAAGGTCACTTTGTGGTCAATCATGGAGGTCGACGAAACCCTTATTTTTTGAGTAACTTTGATCGGATCGTCTCCAAACTTCATGGGAATCTAGTATATGGTCCGGCGCTCAGCTGATTAGTTTTTGGTGGCGATCAGCCTTGACCTTCATGGTTAGCGCTGGAGGTCGAAAATTATTGACCCCAAGGTCAAATGTTGAAATCGTTATTTTTTGAGTAACTTTGATCGGATTGTCTCCAAACTTCATGGAAATCTAGTATATGGTCCGGCGCTCAGCTGATTAGTTTTTGGTGGCGATCGGCCTTGACCTTCATGGTTAGCGCTGGAGGTCGAAAATTATTGACCCCAAGGTCAAATGTTGAAATCGTAGGTACCATATCTTCGCATATCTTCGCATGTAACTTCGCATATCAGAGTCCTATAGAGATACCCTTCAGCACACAAAATTTTGAAGGTCAAGGTCAAAGGTCAAGGTCACTTTGTGGTCAATCATGGAGGTCGACGAAACCCTTATTTTTTGAGTAACTTTGATCGGATCGTCTCCAAACTTCATGGGAATCTAGTATATGGTCCGGCGCTCAGCTGATTAGTTTTTGGTGGCGATCGGCCTTGACCTTCATGGTTAGCGCTGGAGGTCGAAAATTATTGACCCCAAGGTCAAATTACGAAACCCTTATTTTTTGAGTAACTTTGATCTTATGATCTCCAAACTGGTGGGTATATAGGGTGTGGTATGGCGCTCAGTTGCTTAGTTTTTGGTGTCGATCGGCCTTGACCTTCAAGGTCATTTTGAAGGTCATTCAATTTTGACCAAAAGGTAAAATTTTCAAGTTTCAGTTACCATATCGAGTAGTACCTCAAATTGAAGCCCTTGTTGAGTGCTTTCCAAACATATAACTAGTTTGACAATGTGACGTCATTTGACGGCGTTAAGACGAAAAAACGGAATTTTCATGAAAAAATTATTTCCTCAGTTCTCATCAAAATCTTTCAATATTTCATGTGCGTTGGTCATGAAGACATACTATTCACCATACGAAATTATTAAGGTCAAGGTCAAAGGTCAAGGTTGGCAAGATACGGTTCACCCTGTGGGTGAGTTTTATTTTGTTTGTTTTTTTGTTTTTTTGTTTTTTTGTTTGTGGTTAATCATTTTTTTTTCACGTTTAGATCACTCTGTAGACCACAGTTATTATTGGAAACTCCTGTAACTTCGCATATCAGAGTCCTATAGAGATACCCTTCAGCACACAAAATTTTGAAGGTCAAGGTCAAAGGTCAAGGTCACTTTGTGGTCAATCATGGAGGTCGACGAAACCCTTATTTTTTGAGTAACTTTGATCGGATCGTCTCCAAACTTCATGGGAATCTAGTATATGGTCCGGCGCTCAGCTGATTAGTTTTTGGTGGCGATCGGCCTTGACCTTCATGGTTAGCGCTGGAGGTCGAAAATTATTGACCCCAAGGTCAAATGTTGAAATCGTTATTTTTTGAGTAACTTTGATCGGATCATCTCCAACCTTCATGGGAATCTAGTATATGGTACGGCGCTCAGCTGATTAGTTTTTGGTGGCGATCGGCCTTGACCTTCATGGTTAGCGCTGGAGGTCGACCTTGACCTTTGACCTTGACCTTCAGATCACTCTGTAGACCACAGTTATTATTGGAAACTCCTGTAACTTCGCATATCAGAGTCCTATAGTGATACCCTTCAGCACACAAAATTTTGAAGGTCAAGGTCAAAGGTCAAGGTCACTTTGTGGTCAATCATGGAGGTCGACGAAACCCTTATTTTTTGAGTAACTTTGATCGGATCGTCTCCAAACTTCATGGGAATCTAGTATATGGTCCGGCGCTCAGCTGATTAGTTTTTGGTGGCGATCGGCCTTGACCTTCATGGTTAGCGCTGGAGGTCGAAAATTATTGACCCCAAGGTCAAATGTTGAAATCGTTATTTTTTGAGTAACTTTGATCGGATCGTCTCCAAACTTCATGGGAATCTAGTATATGGTCCGGCGCTCAGCTGATTAGTTTTTGGTGGCGATCGGCCTTGACCTTCATGGTTAGCGCTGGAGGTCGAAAATTATTGACCCCAAGGTCAAATGTTGAAATCGTAGGTACCATATCTTCGCATATCTTCGCATGTAACTTCGCATATCAGAGTCCTATAGAGATACCCTTCAGCACACAAAATTTTGAAGGTCAAGGTCAAAGGTCAAGGTCATTTTGTGGTCAATCATGGAGGTCGACGAAACCCTTATTTTTTGAGTAACTTTGATCGGATCGTCTCCAAACTTCATGGGAATCTAGTATATGGTCCGGCGCTCAGCTGATTAGTTTTTGGTGGCGATCGGCCTTGACCTTCATGGTTAGCGCTGGAGGTCGAAAATTATTGACCCCAAGGTCAAATGTTGAAACCCTTATTTTTTGAGTAACTTTGATCGGATCGTCTCCAAACTTCATGGGAATCTAGTATATAGTCCGGCGCTCAGCTGATTAGTTTTTGGTGGCGATCGGCCTTGACCTTCATGGTTAGCGCTGGAGGTCGAAAATTATTGACCCCAAGGTCAAATTTTGAAATCGTAGGTACCATATCGAGTAATACCTCATATGAATGCCCTTGATGAGTGCTTCCCAGATCTGTAAACAGTTTGACGCTATGATGTCATTTGATGACGTCATGACGAAAAAACGGAATTTTCATGAAAAAATTATTTCCTCAGTTCTCATCAAAATCTTTCAATATCTCGTGGGCAGACATTCCTCAAAGAGTCGCTTCTAGTGGATAGCAGCTCTGTTCACCTCAGTGTGACCTGAAGCAAGTCACTCATGTTCACATTTTGGCAAGATACGGTTCACCCTGTGGGTGACATATGTTTATTATCTTGCCAAAACGAAGTTTTTGCAAGATGTATTAGTCAGCTTGTATGTTTGTTTTTTTGTTATCTTGCCAAAACGAAGTTTTTGCAAGATGTATTAGTCAGCTTGTATGTTTGTTTTTTTGTTTTTTTGTTTTTTTGTTTTTTTGTTTTTTTGTTTGTGGTTAATCATTTTTTTTTCACGTTTAGATCACTCTGTAGACCACAGTTATTATTGGAAACTCCTGTAACTTCGCATATCAGAGTCCTATAGAGATACCCTTCAGCACACAAAATTTTGAAGGTCAAGGTCAAAGGTCAAGGTCACTTTGTGGTCAATCATGGAGGTCGACGAAACCCTTATTTTTTGAGTAACTTTGATCGGATCGTCTCCAAACTTCATGGGAATCTAGTATATGGTCCGGCGCTCAGCTGATTAGTTTTTGGTGGCGATCGGCCTTGACCTTCATGGTTAGCGCTGGAGGTCGAAAATTATTGACCCCAAGGTCAAATTACGAAACCCTTATTTTTTGAGTAACTTTGATCTTATGATCTCCAAACTTGGTGGGTATATAGGGTGTGGTATGGCGCTCAGTTGATTAGTTTTTGGTGTCGATCGGCCTTGACCTTCAAGGTCATTTTGAAGGTCATTCAATTTTGACCAAAAGGTAAAATTTTCAAGTTTCAGTTACCATATCGAGTCATTGGAAACTCCTGTAACTTCGCATATCAGAGTCCTATAGAGATACCCTTCAGCACACAAAATGTTGAAGGTCAAGGTCAAAGGTCAAGGTCACTTTGTGGTCAATCATGGAGGTCGACGAAACCCTTATTTTTTTGAGTAACTTTGATCGGATCGTCTCCAAACTTCATGGGAATCTAGTATATGGTCCGGCGCTCAGCTGATTAGTTTTTGGTGGCGATCGGCCTTGACCTTCATGGTTAGCGCTGGAGGTCGAAAATTATTGACCCCAAGGTCAAATTACGAAACCCTTATTTTTTGAGTAACTTTGATCTTATGATCTCCAAACTTGGTGGGTATATAGGGTGTGGTATGGCGCTCAGTTGATTAGTTTTTGGTGTCGATCGGCCTTGACCTTCAAGGTCATTTTGAAGGTCATTCAATTTTGACCAAAAGGTAAAATTTTCAAGTTTCAGTTACCATATCGAGTAGTACCTCAAATTGAAGCCCTTGTTGAGTGCTTTCCAAACATATAACTAGTTTGACAATGTGACGTCATTTGACGGCGTTATGACGAAAAAACGGAATTTTCATGAAAAAATTATTTCCTCAGTTCTCATCAAAATCTTTCAATATTTCATGTGCGTTGGTCATGAAGACATACTATTCACCATACGAAATTATTAAGGTCAAGGTCAAAGGTCAAGGTTGGCAAGATACGGTTCACCCTGTGGGTGAGTTTTATTTTTTTTTTTGTTTTTTTGTTTGTGGTTAATCATTTTTTTTTCACGTTTAGATCACTCTGTAGACCACAGTTATTATTGGAAACTCCTGTAACTTCGCATATCAGAGTCCTATAGAGATACCCTTCAGCACACAAAATTTTGAAGGTCAAGGTCAAAGGTCAAGGTCACTTTGTGGTCAATCATGGAGGTCGACGAAACCCTTATTTTTTGAGTAACTTTGATCGGATCGTCTCCAAACTTCATGGGAATCTAGTATATGGTCCGGCGCTCAGCTGATTAGTTTTTGGTGGCGATCGGCCTTGACCTTCATGGTTAGCGCTGGAGGTCGAAAATTATTGACCCCAAGGTCAAATGTTGAAACCCTTATTTTTTGAGTAACTTTGATCGGATCGTCTCCAAACTTCATGGGAATCTAGTATATAGTCCGGCGCTCAGCTGATTAGTTTTTGGTGGCGATCGGCCTTGACCTTCATGGTTAGCGCTGGAGGTCGAAAATTATTGACCCCAAGGTCAAATTTTGAAATCGTAGGTACCATATCGAGTAATACCTCATATGAATGCCCTTGATGAGTGCTTCCCAGATCTGTAAACAGTTTGACGCTATGATGTCATTTGATGATGTCATGACGAAAAAACGGAATTTTCATGAAAAAATTATTTCCTCAGTTCTCATCAAAATCTTTCAATATCTCGTGGGCAGACATTCCTCAAAGAGTCGCTTCTAGTGGATAGCAGCTCTGTTCACCTCAGTGTGACCTGAAGCAAGTCACTCATGTTCACATTTTGGCAAGATACGGTTCACCCTGTGGGTGACATATGTTTATTATCTTGCCAAAACGAAGTTTTTGCAAGATGTATTAGTCAGCTTGTATGTTTGTTTTTTTGTTATCTTGCCAAAACGAAGTTTTTGCAAGATGTATTAGTCAGCTTGTATGTTTGTTTTTTTGTTTTTTTGTTTTTTTGTTTTTTTGTTTGTGGTTAATCATTTTTTTTTCACGTTTAGATCACTCTGTAGACCACAGTTATTATTGGAAACTCCTGTAACTTCGCATATCAGAGTCCTATAGAGATACCCTTCAGCACACAAAATTTTGAAGGTCAAGGTCAAAGGTCAAGGTCACTTTGTGGTCAATCATGGAGGTCGACGAAACCCTTATTTTTTGAGTAACTTTGATCGGATCGTCTCCAAACTTCATGGGAATCTAGTATATGGTCCGGCGCTCAGCTGATTAGTTTTTGGTGGCGATCGGCCTTGACCTTCATGGTTAGCGCTGGAGGTCGAAAATTATTGACCCCAAGGTCAAATTACGAAACCCTTATTTTTTGAGTAACTTTGATCTTATGATCTCCAAACTTGGTGGGTATATAGGGTGTGGTATGGCGCTCAGTTGATTAGTTTTTGGTGTCGATCGGCCTTGACCTTCAAGGTCATTTTGAAGGTCATTCAATTTTGACCAAAAGGTAAAATTTTCAAGTTTCAGTTACCATATCGAGTCATTGGAAACTCCTGTAACTTCGCATATCAGAGTCCTATAGAGATACCCTTCAGCACACAAAATGTTGAAGGTCAAGGTCAAAGGTCAAGGTCACTTTGTGGTCAATCATGGAGGTCGACGAAACCCTTATTTTTTTGAGTAACTTTGATCGGATCGTCTCCAAACTTCATGGGAATCTAGTATATGGTCCGGCGCTCAGCTGATTAGTTTTTGGTGGCGATCGGCCTTGACCTTCATGGTTAGCGCTGGAGGTCGAAAATTATTGACCCCAAGGTCAAATTGCGAAACCCTTATTTTTTGAGTAACTTTGATCTTATGATCTCCAAACTTGGTGGGTATATAGGGTGTGGTATGGCGCTCAGTTGATTAGTTTTTGGTGTCGATCGGCCTTGACCTTCAAGGTCATTTTGAAGGTCATTCAATTTTGACCAAAAGGTAAAATTTTCAAGTTTCAGTTACCATATCGAGTAGTACCTCAAATTGAAGCCCTTGTTGAGTGCTTTCCAAACATATAACTAGTTTGACAATGTGACGTCATTTGACGGCGTTATGACGAAAAAACGGAATTTTCATGAAAAAATTATTTCCTCAGTTCTCATCAAAATCTTTCAATATTTCATGTGCGTTGGTCATGAAGACATACTATTCACCATACGAAATTATTAAGGTCAAGGTCAAAGGTCAAGGTTGGCAAGATACGGTTCACCCTGTGGGTGAGTTTTATTTTTTTTTTTGTTTTTTTGTTTGTGGTTAATCATTTTTTTTTCACGTTTAGATCACTCTGTAGACCACAGTTATTATTGGAAACTCCTGTAACTTCGCATATCAGAGTCCTATAGAGATACCCTTCAGCACACAAAATTTTGAAGGTCAAGGTCAAAGGTCAAGGTCACTTTGTGGTCAATCATGGAGGTCGACGAAACCCTTATTTTTTGAGTAACTTTGATCGGATCGTCTCCAAACTTCATGGGAATCTAGTATATGGTCCGGCGCTCAGCTGATTAGTTTTTGGTGGCGATCGGCCTTGACCTTCATGGTTAGCGCTGGAGGTCGAAAATTATTGACCCCAAGGTCAAATGTTGAAATCGTTATTTTTTGAGTAACTTTGATCGGATCGTCTCCAATCTTCATGGGAATCTAGTATATGGTACGGCGCTCAGCTGATTAGTTTTTGGTGGCGATCGGCCTTGACCTTCATGGTTAGCGCTGGAGGTCGACCTTGACCTTTGACCTTGACCTTCAGATCACTCTGTAGACCACAGTTATTATTGGAAACTCCTGTAACTTCGCATATCAGAGTCCTATAGAGATACCCTTCAGCACACAAAATTTTGAAGGTCAAGGTCAAAGGTCAAGGTCACTTTGTGGTCAATCATGGAGGTCGACGAAACCCTTATTTTTTGAGTAACTTTGATCGGATCGTCTCCAAACTTCATGGGAATCTAGTATATGGTCCGGCGCTCAGCTGATTAGTTTTTGGTGGCGATCGGCCTTGACCTTCATGGTTAGCGCTGGAGGTCGAAAATTATTGACCCCAAGGTCAAATGTTGAAATCGTTATTTTTTGAGTAACTTTGATCGGATTGTCTCCAAACTTCATGGAAATCTAGTATATGGTCCGGCGCTCAGCTGATTAGTTTTTGGTGGCGATCGGCCTTGACCTTCATGGTTAGCGCTGGAGGTCGAAAATTATTGACCCCAAGGTCAAATGTTGAAATCGTAGGTACCATATCTTCGCATATCTTCGCATGTAACTTCGCATATCAGAGTCCTATAGAGATACCCTTCAGCACACAAAATTTTGAAGGTCAAGGTCAAAGGTCAAGGTCACTTTGTGGTCAATCATGGAGGTCGACGAAACCCTTATTTTTTGAGTAACTTTGATCGGATCGTCTCCAAACTTCATGGGAATCTAGTATATGGTCCGGCGCTCAGCTGATTAGTTTTTGGTGGCGATCGGCCTTGACCTTCATGGTTAGCGCTGGAGGTCGAAAATTATTGACCCCAAGGTCAAATTACGAAACCCTTATTTTTTGAGTAACTTTGATCTTATGATCTCCAAACTGGTGGGTATATAGGGTGTGGTATGGCGCTCAGTTGCTTAGTTTTTGGTGTCGATCGGCCTTGACCTTCAAGGTCATTTTGAAGGTCATTCAATTTTGACCAAAAGGTAAAATTTTCAAGTTTCAGTTACCATATCGAGTAGTACCTCAAATTGAAGCCCTTGTTGAGTGCTTTCCAAACATATAACTAGTTTGACAATGTGACGTCATTTGACGGCGTTATGACGAAAAAACGGAATTTTCATGAAAAAATTATTTCCTCAGTTCTCATCAAAATCTTTCAATATTTCATGTGCGTTGGTCATGAAGACATACTATTCACCATACGAAATTATTAAGGTCAAGGTCAAAGGTCAAGGTTGGCAAGATACGGTTCACCCTGTGGGTGAGTTTTATTTTGTTTGTTTTTTTGTTATCTTGCCAAAACGAAGTTTTTGCAAGATGTATTAGTCAGCTTGTATGTTTGTTTTTTTGTTTGTTTTTTTGTTTTTTTGTTTTTTTGTTTGTGGTTAATCATTTTTTTTCACGTTTAGATCACTCTGTAGACCACAGTTATTATTGGAAACTCCTGTAACTTCGCATATCAGAGTCCTATAGAGATACCCTTCAGCACACAAAATTTTGAAGGTCAAGGTCAAAGGTCAAGGTCACTTTGCGGTCAATCATGGAGGTCAACGAAACCCTTATTTTTTGAGTAATTTTGATCGGATCGTCTCCAAACTTCATGGGAATCTAGTATATGGTCCGGCGCTCAGCTGATTAGTTTTTTGGTGGCGATCGGCCTTGACCTTCATGGTTAGCGCTGGAGGTCGAAAATTATTGACCCCAAGGTCAAATTACGAAACCCTTATTTTTTGAGTAACTTTGATCTTATGATCTCCAAACTTGGTGGGTATATAGGGTGTGGTATGGCGCTCAGTTGATTAGTTTTTGGTGTCGATCGGCCTTGACCTTCAAGGTCATTTTGAAGGTCATTCAATTTCATTTTTTTTCACGTTTAGATCACTCTGTAGACCACAGTTATTATTGGAAACTCCTGTAGCTTCGCATATCAGAGTCCTATAGAGATACCCTTCAGCACACAAAATTTTGAAGGTCAAGGTCAAAGGTCAAGGTCACTTTGTCGTCAATCATGGAGTTCGACGAAACCCTTATTTTTTGAGTAACTTTGATCGGATCGTCTCCAAACTTCATGGGAATCTAGTATATGGTCCGGCGCTCAGCTGATTAGTTTTTGGTGGCGATCGGCCTTGACCTTCATGGTTAGCGCTGGAGGTCGAAAATTATTGACCCCAAGGTCAAATTACGAAACCCTTATTTTTTGAGTAACTTTGATCTTATGATCTCCAAACTTGGTGGGTATATAGGGTGTGGTATGGCGCTCAGTTGATTAATTTTTGGTGTCGATCGGCCTTGACCTTCAAGGTCATTTTGAAGGTCATTCAATTTTGACCAAAAGGTAAAATTTTCAAGTTTCAGGTACCATATCGAGTAGTACCTCAAATTGAAGCCCTTGTTGAGTGCTTTCCAAACATATAACTAGTTTGACAATGTGACGTCATTTGACGGCGTTATGACGAAAAAACTGCACTTTTCATGTATATTGTATTGCTTTAGTTCGCATTGTTTAGGTCACTCTGTAGAGCACAGTTCCCTTTGGAAACTCTTGTAAGTTCGCATATCAGAGTCTTTTAGAGATACCCTTTAGCACACAAAATTATGAAGGTCAAGGTCAAAGGTCAAGGTCACTTTGCGGTCAATCATGGAGGTCAACGAAACCCTGGCAAGATACGGTTCACCCTGTGGGTGATGTTTTATTTTTTTGTTTTTTTGTTTGTGGTTAATCATTTTTTTTTCACGTTTAGATCACTCTGTAGACCACAGTTATTGGAAACTCCTGTAACTTCGCATATCAGAGTCCTATAGAGATACCCTTCAGCACACAAAATTTTGAAGGTCAAGGTCAAAGGTCAAGGTCACTTTGTGGTCAATCATGGAGGTCGACGAAACCCTTATTTTTTGAGTAACTTTGATCGGATCGTCTCCAAACTTCATGGGAATCTAGTATATGGTCCGGCGCTCAGCTGATTAGTTTTTGGTGGCGATCGGCCTTGACCTTCATGGTTAGCGCTGGAGGTCGAAAATTATTGACCCCAAGGTCAAATGTTGAAATCGTTATTTTTTGAGTAACTTTGATCGGATCATCTCCAACCTTCATGGAAATCTAGTATATGGTACGGCGCTCAGCTGATTAGTTTTTGGTGGCGATCGGCCTTGACCTTCATGGTTAGCGCTGGAGGTCGACCTTGACCTTTGACCTTGACCTTCAGATCACTCTGTAGACCACAGTTATTATTGGAAACTCCTGTAACTTCGCATATCAGAGTCCTATAGTGATACCCTTCAGCACACAAAATTTTGAAGGTCAAGGTCAAAGGTCAAGGTCACTTTGTGGTCAATCATGGAGGTCGACGAAACCCTTATTTTTTGAGTAACTTTGATCGGATCGTCTCCAAACTTCATGGGAATCTAGTATATGGTCCGGCGCTCAGCTGATTAGTTTTTGGTGGCGATCGGCCTTGACCTTCATGGTTAGCGCTGGAGGTCGAAAATTATTGACCCCAAGGTCAAATGTTGAAATCGTTATTTTTTGAGTAACTTTGATCGGATCGTCTCCAAACTTCATGGGAATCTAGTATATGGTCCGGCGCTCAGCTGATTAGTTTTTGGTGGCGATCGGCCTTGACCTTCATGGTTAGCGCTGGAGGTCGAAAATTATTGACCCCAAGGTCAAATGTTGAAATCGTAGGTACCATATCTTCGCATATCTTCGCATGTAACTTCGCATATCAGAGTCCTATAGAGATACCCTTCAGCACACAAAATTTTGAAGGTCAAGGTCAAAGGTCAAGGTCACTTTGTGGTCAATCATGGAGGTCGACGAAACCCTTATTTTTTGAGTAACTTTGATCGGATCGTCTCCAAACTTCATGGGATTCTAGTATATGGTCCGGCGCTCAGCTGATTAGTTTTTGGTGGCGATCGGCCTTGACCTTCATGGTTAGCGCTGGAGGTCGAAAATTATTGACCCCAAGGTCAAATGTTGAAACCCTTATTTTTTGAGTAACTTTGATCGGATCGTCTCCAAACTTCATGGGAATCTAGTATATGGTCCGGCGCTCAGCTGATTAGTTTTTGGTGGCGATCGGCCTTGACCTTCATGGTTAGCGCTGGAGGTCGAAAATTATTGACCCCAAGGTCAAATTTTGAAATCGTAGGTACCATATCGAGTAATACCTCATATGAATGCCCTTGATGAGTGCTTCCCAGATCTGTAAACAGTTTGACGCTATGATGTCATTTGATGACGTCATGACGAAAAAACGGAATTTTCATGAAAAAATTATTTCCTCAGTTCTCATCAAAATCTTTCAATATCTCGTGGGCAGACATTCCTCAAAGAGTCGCTTCTAGTGGATAGCAACTCTGTTCACCTCAGTGTGACCTGAAGCAAGTCACTCATGTTCACATTTTGGCAAGATACGGTTCACCCTGTGGGTGACATATGTTTATTATCTTGCCAAAACGAAGTTTTTGCAAGATGTATTAGTCAGCTTGTATGTTTGTTTTTTTGTTATCTTGCCAAAACGAAGTTTTTGCAAGATGTATTAGTCAGCTTGTATGTTTGTTTTTTTGTTTTTTTGTTTTTTTGTTTTTTTGTTTGTGGTTAATCATTTTTTTTTCACGTTTAGATCACTCTGTAGACCACAGTTATTATTGGAAACTCCTGTAACTTCGCATATCAGAGTCCTATAGAGATACCCTTCAGCACACAAAATTTTGAAGGTCAAGGTCAAAGGTCAAGGTCACTTTGTGGTCAATCATGGAGGTCGACGAAACCCTTATTTTTTGAGTAACTTTGATCGGATCGTCTCCAAACTTCATGGGAATCTAGTATATGGTCCGGCGCTCAGCTGATTAGTTTTTGGTGGCGATCGGCCTTGACCTTCATGGTTAGCGCTGGAGGTCGAAAATTATTGACCCCAAGGTCAAGTTACGAAACCCTTATTTTTTGAGTAACTTTGATCTTATGATCTCCAAACTTGGTGGGTATATAGGGTGTGGTATGGCGCTCAGTTGATTAGTTTTTGGTGTCGATCGGCCTTGACCTTCAAGGTCATTTTGAAGGTCATTCAATTTTGACCAAAAGGTAAAATTTTCAAGTTTCAGTTACCATATCGAGTCATTGGAAACTCCTGTAACTTCGCATATCAGAGTCCTATAGAGATACCCTTCAGCACACAAAATGTTGAAGGTCAAGGTCAAAGGTCAAGGTCACTTTGTGGTCAATCATGGAGGTCGACGAAACCCTTATTTTTTGAGTAACTTTGATCGGATCGTCTCCAAACTTCATGGGAATCTAGTATATGGTCCGGCGCTCAGCTGATTAGTTTTTGGTGGCGATCGGCCTTGACCTTCATGGTTAGCGCTGGAGGTCGAAAATTATTGACCCCAAGGTCAAATTACGAAACCCTTATTTTTTGAGTAACTTTGATCTTATGATCTCCAAACTTGGTGGGTATATAGGGTGTGGTATGGCGCTCAGTTGATTAGTTTTTGGTGTCGATCGGCCTTGACCTTCAAGGTCATTTTGAAGGTCATTCAATTTTGACCAAAAGGTAAAATTTTCAAGTTTCAGTTACCATATCGAGTAGTACCTCAAATTGAAGCCCTTGTTGAGTGCTTTCCAAACATATAACTAGTTTGACAATGTGACGTCATTTGACGGCGTTATGACGAAAAAACGGAATTTTCATGAAAAAATTATTTCCTCAGTTCTCATCAAAATCTTTCAATATTTCATGTGCGTTGGTCATGAAGACATACTATTCACCATACGAAATTATTAAGGTCAAGGTCAAAGGTCAAGGTTGGCAAGATACGGTTCACCCTGTGGGTGAGTTTTATTTTTTTTTTTGTTTTTTTGTTTGTGGTTAATCATTTTTTTTTCACGTTTAGATCACTCTGTAGACCACAGTTATTATTGGAAACTCCTGTAACTTCGCATATCAGAGTCCTATAGAGATACCCTTCAGCACACAAAATTTTGAAGGTCAAGGTCAAAGGTCAAGGTCACTTTGTGGTCAATCATGGAGGTCGACGAAACCCTTATTTTTTGAGTAACTTTGATCGGATCGTCTCCAAACTTCATGGGAATCTAGTATATGGTCCGGCGCTCAGCTGATTAGTTTTTGGTGGCGATCGGCCTTGACCTTCATGGTTAGCGCTGGAGGTCGAAAATTATTGACCCCAAGGTCAAATGTTGAAATCGTTATTTTTTGAGTAACTTTGATCGGATCGTCTCCAAACTTCATGGGAATCTAGTATATGGTACGGCGCTCAGCTGATTAGTTTTTGGTGGCGATCGGCCTTGACCTTCATGGTTAGCGCTGGAGGTCGACCTTGACCTTTGACCTTGACCTTCAGATCACTCTGTAGACCACAGTTATTATTGGAAACTCCTGTAACTTCGCATATCAGAGTCCTATAGAGATACCCTTCAGCACACAAAATTTTGAAGGTCAAGGTCAAAGGTCAAGGTCACTTTGTGGTCAATCATGGAGGTCGACGAAACCCTTATTTTTTGAGTAACTTTGATCGGATCGTCTCCAAACTTCATGGGAATCTAGTATATGGTCCGTCGCTCAGCTGATTAGTTTTTGGTGGCGATCGGCCTTGACCTTCATGGTTAGCGCTGGAGGTCGAAAATTATTGACCCCAAGGTCAAATGTTGAAATCGTTATTTTTTGAGTAACTTTGATCGGATTGTCTCCAAACTTCATGGGAATCTAGTATATGGTCCGGCGCTCAGCTGATTAGTTTTTGGTGGCGATCGGCCTTGACCTTCATGGTTAGCGCTGGAGGTCGAAAATTATTGACCCCAAGGTCAAATTTTGAAATCGTAGGTACCATATCGAGTAATACCTCATATGAATGCCCTTGATGAGTGCTTCCCAGATCTGTAAACAGTTTGACGCTATGACGTCATTTGATGACGTCATGACGAAAAAACGGAATTTTCATGAAAAAATTATTTCCTCAGTTCTCATCAAAATCTTTCAATATCTCGTGGGCAGACATTCCTCAAAGAGTCGCTTCTAGTGGATAGCAGTTCTGTTCACCTCAGTGTGACCTGAAGCAAGCCACTCATGTTCACATTTTGGCAAGATACGGTTCACCCTGTGGGTGACATATGTTTATTTGTTTTTATCTTGCCAAAACGAAGTTTTTGCAAGATGTATTAGTCAGCTTGTATGTTTGTTTTTTTTGTTTGTTTTTTTTTTTGTTTTTTTGTTTGTGGTTAATCATTTTTTTTCCACGTTTAGATCACTCTGTAGACCACAGTTATTATTGGAAACTCCTGTAACTTCGCATATCAGAGTCCTATAGAGATACCCTTCAGCACACAAAATTTTGAAGGTCAAGGTCAAAGGTCAAGGTCACTTTGTGGTCAATCATGGAGGTCGACGAAACCCTTATTTTTTGAGTAACTTTGATCGGATCGTCTCCAAACTTCATGGGAACCTAGTATATGGTCCGGCGCTCAGCTGATTAGTTTTTGGTGGCGATCGGCCTTGACCTTCATGGTTAGCGCTGGAGGTCGAAAATTATTGACCCCAAGGTCAAATGTTGAAACCCTTATCTTTTGAGTAACTTTGATCGGATCGTCTCCAAACTTCATGGGAATCTAGTATATGGTCCGGCGCTCAGCTGATTAGTTTTTGGTGGCGATCGGCCTTGACCTTCATGGTTAGCGCTGGAGGTCGAAAATTATTGACCCCAAGGTCAAATGTTGAAATCGTAGGTACCATATCTTCGCATATCTTCGCATGTAACTTCGCATATCAGAGTCCTATAGAGATACCCTTCAGCACACAAAATTTTGAAGGTCAAGGTCAAAGGTCAAGGTCACTTTGTGGTCAATCATGGAGGTCGACGAAACCCTTATTTTTTGAGTAACTTTGATCGGATCGTCTCCAAACTTCATGGGAATCTAGTATATGGTCCGGCGCTCAGCTGATTAGTTTTTGGTGGCGATCGGCCTTGACCTTCATGGTTAGCGCTGGAGGTCGAAAATTATTGACCCCAAGGTCAAATGTTGAAATCCTTATTTTTTGAGTAACTTTGATCGGATCGTCTCCAAACTTCATGGGAATCTAGTATATGGTCCGGCGCTCAGCTGATTAGTTTTTGGTGGCGATCGGCCTTGACCTTCATGGTTAGCGCTGGAGGTCGAAAATTATTGACCCCAAGGTCAAATTTTGAAATCGTAGGTACCATATCGAGTAATACCTCATATGAATGCCCTTGATGAGTGCTTCCCAGATCTGTAAACAGTTTGACGCTATGACGTCATTTGATGACGTCATGACGAAAAAACGGAATTTTCATGAAAAAATTATTTCCTCAGTTCTCATCAAAATCTTTCAATATTTCATGTGCGTTGGTCATGAAGACATACTATTCACGATACGAAATTATTAAGGTCAAGGTCAAAGGTCAAGGTCACTTTGCGGTCAATCATGGAGGTCAACGAAACCCTGGCAAGATACGGTTCACCCTGTGGGTGATGTTTTATTATCTTGCCAAAACGAAGTTTTTGCTAGATGTATTAGTCAGCTTGTATGTTTGTTTTTTTGTTTGTTTTTTTTTTTGTTTTTTTGTTTGTGGTTAATCATTTTTTTTCCACGTTTAGATCACTCTGTAGACCACAGTTATTATTGGAAACTCCTGTAACTTCGCATATCAGAGTCCTATAGAGATACCCTTCAGCACACAAAATTTTGAAGGTCAAGGTCAAAGGTCAAGGTCACTTTGCGGTCAATCATGGAGGTCAACGAAACCCTTATTTTTTGAGTAACTTTGATCTTTTGATCTCCAAACTTGGTGGGTATATAGGGTGTGGTATGGCGCTCAGCTGATTAGTTTTTGGTGTCGATCGGCCTTGACCTTCAAGGTCATTTTGAAGGTCATTCAATTGGGTCAATCATGGAGGTCAACGAAACCCTTATTTTTTGAGTAACTTTGATCTTATGATCTCCAAACTTGGTGGGTATATAGGGTGTGGTATGGCGCTCAGCTGATTAGTTTTTGGTGTCGATCGGCCTTGACCTTCAAGGTCATTTTGAAGGTCATTCAATTTTGACCAAAAGGTAAAATTTTCAAGTTTCAGTTACCATATTTACCACAGTTATTATTGGAAACTCCTGTAACTTCGCATATCAGAGTCCTATAGAGATACCCTTCAGCACACAAAATTTTGAAGGTCAAGGTCAAAGGCCAAGGTCACTTTGCGGTCAATCATGGAGGTCAACGAAACCCTTATTTTTTGAGTAACTTTGATCTTATGATCTCCAAACTTGGTGGGTATATAGGGTGTGGTATGGCGCTCAGCTGATTAGTTTTTGGTGTCGATCGGCCTTGACCTTCAAGGTCATTTTGAAGGTCATTCAATTGGGTCAATCATGGAGGTCAACGAAACCCTTATTTTTTGAGTAACTTTGATCTTATGATCTCCAAACTTGGTGGGTATATAGGGTGTGGTATGGCGCTCAGCTGATTAGTTTTTGGTGTCGATCGGCCTTGACCTTCAAGGTCATTTTGAAGGTCATTCAATTTTGACCAAAAGGTAAAATTTTCAAGTTTCAGTTACCATATCGAGTAGTACCTCAAATTGAAGCCCTTGTTGAGTGCTTTCCAAACATATAACTAGTTTGACAATGTGACGTCATTTGACGGCGTTATGACGAAAAAACTGCACTTTTCATGTATATTGTATTGCTTTAGTTCGCATTGTTTAGGTCACTCTGTAGAGCACAGTTCCCTTTGGAAACTCTTGTAAGTTCGCATATCAGAGTCTTTTAGAGATACCCTTTAGCACACAAAATTATGAAGGTCAAGGTCAAAGGTCAAGGTCACTTGGCAAGATACGGTTCACCCTGTGGGTGACATATGTTCATTTTGTTTGTTTTTTTGTTTTTTTGTTTTTTTGTTTGTGGTTAATCATTTTTTTTCCACGTTTAGATCACTCTGTAGACCACAGTTATTATTGGAAACTCCTGTAACTTCGCATATCAGAGTCCTATAGAGATACCCTTCAGCACACAAAATTTTGAAGGTCAAGGTCAAAGGTCAAGGTCACTTTGTGCTCAATCATGGAGGTCGACGAAACCCTTATTTTTTGAGTAACTTTGATCGGATCGTCTCCAAACTTCATGGGAATCTAGTATATGGTCCGGCGCTCAGCTGATTAGTTTTTGGTGGCGATCGGCCTTGACCTTCATGGTTAGCGCTGGAGGTCGAAAATTATTGACCCCAAGGTCAAATGTTGAAACCCTTATTTTTTGAGTAACTTTGATCGGATCGTCTCCAAACTTCATGGGAATCTAGTATATGGTCCGGCGCTCAGCTGATTAGTTTTTGGTGGCGATCGGCCTTGACCTTCATGGTTAGCGCTGGAGGTCGAAAATTATTGACCCCAAGGTCAAATGTTGAAATCGTAGGTACCATATCTTCGCATATCTTCGCATGTAACTTCGCATATCAGAGTCCTATAGAGATACCCTTCAGCACACAAAATTTTGAAGGTCAAGGTCAAAGGTCAAGGTCACTTTGTGGTCAATCATGGAGGTCGACGAAACCCTTATTTTTTGAGTAACTTTGATCGGATCGTCTCCAAACTTCATGGGAATCTAGTATATGGTCCGGCGCTCAGCTGATTAGTTTTTGGTGGCGATCGGCCTTGACCTTCATGGTTAGCGCTGGAGGTCGAAAATTATTGACCCCAAGGTCAAATGTTGAAACCCTTATTTTTTGAGTAACTTTGATCGGATCGTCTCCAATCTTCATGGGAATCTAGTATATGGTACGGCGCTCAGCTGATTAGTTTTTGGTGGCGATCGGCCTTGACCTTCATGGTTAGCGCTGGAGGTCGAAAATTATTGACCCCAAGGTCAAATGTTGAAATCGTTATTTTTTGAGTAACTTTGATCGGATCATCTCCAAACTTCATGGGAATCTAGTATATGGTACGGCGCTCAGCTGATTAGTTTTTGGTGGCGATCGGCCTTGACCTTCATGGTTAGCGCTGGAGGTCGACCTTGACCTTTGACCTTGACCTTCAGATCACTCTGTAGACCACAGTTATTATTGGAAACTCCTGTAACTTCGCATATCAGAGTCCTATAGAGATACCCTTCAGCACACAAAATTTTGAAGGTCAAGGTCAAAGGTCAAGGTCACTTTGCGGTCAATCATGGAGGTCGACGAAACCCTTATTTTTTGAGTAACTTTGATCGGATCGTCTCCAAACTTCATGGGAATCTAGTATATGGTCCGGCGCTCAGCTGATTAGTTTTTGGTGGCGATCGGCCTTGACCTTCATGGTTAGCGCTGGAGGTCGAAAATTATTGACCCCAAGGTCAAATTACGAAACCCTTATTTTTTGAGTAACTTTGATCTTATGATCTCCAAACTTGGTGGGTATATAGGGTGTGGTCCGGCGCTCAGCTGATTAGTTTTTGGTGTCGATCGGCCTTGACCTTCAAGGTCATTTTGAAGGTCATTCAATTTTGACCAAAAGGTAAAATTTTCAAGTTTCAGTTACCATATCGAGTAGTACCTCAAATTGAAGCCCTTGTTGAGTGCTTTCCAAACATATAACTAGTTTGACAATGTGACGTCATTTGACGGCGTTATGACGAAAAAACTGCACTTTTCATGTATATTGTATTGCTTTAGTTCGCATTGTTTAGGTCACTCTGTAGAGCACAGTTCCCTTTGGAAACTCTTGTAAGTTCGCATATCAGAGTCTTTTAGAGATACCCTTTAGCACACAAAATTATGAAGGTCAAGGTCAAAGGTCAAGGTCAAGGTCACTTTGCGGTCAATCATGGAGGTCAACGAAACCCTTATTTTTTGAGTAACTTTGATCGGATCGTCTCCAAACTTCATGGGAATCTAGTATATGGTCCGGCGCTCAGCTGATTAGTTTTTGGTGGCGATCGGCCTTGACCTTCATGGTTAGCGCTGGAGGTCGAAAATTATTGACCCCAAGGTCAAATTACGAAACCCTTATTTTTTGAGTAACTTTGATCTTATGATCTCCAAACTTGGTGGGTATATAGGGTGTGGTATGGCGCTCAGCTGATTAGTTTTTGGTGTCGATCGGCATTGACCTTCAAGGTCATTTTGAAGGTCATTCAATTTTGACCAAAAGGTAAAATTTTCAAGTTTCAGTTACCATATCGAGTAGTACCTCAAATTGAAGCCCTTGTTGAGTGCTTTCCAAACATATAACTAGTTTGACAATGTGATGTCATTTGACGGCGTTATGACGAAAAAACTGCACTTTTCATGTATATTGTATTGCTTTAGTTCGCATTGTTTAGGTCACTCTGTAGAGCACAGTTCCCTTTGGAAACTCTTGTAAGTTCGCATATCAGAGTCTTTTAGAGATACCCTTTAGCACACAAAATTATGAAGGTCAAGGTCAAAGGTCAAGGTCACTTTGCGGCCAATCATGGAGGTCGACGAAACACTAATTTTTTGAGTAACTTTGATCGGATCGTCTCCAAACTTCATGGGAATCTAGTATATGGTCCGGCGCTCAGCTGATTAGTTTTTGGTGGCGATCGGCCTTGACCTTCATGGTTAGCGCTGGAGGTCGAAAATTATTGACCCCAAGGTCAAATTTTGAAATCGTAGGTACCATATCGAGTAATACCTCATATGAATGCCCTTGATGAGTGCTTCCCAGATCTGTAAACAGTTTGACGCTATGACGTCATTTGATGACGTCATGACGAAAAAACGGAATTTTCATGAAAAAATTATTTCCTCAGTTCTCATCAAAATCTTTCAATATTTCATGTGCGTTGGTCATGAAGACATACTATTCACCATACGAAATTATTAAGGTCAAGGTCAAATGGCAAGATACGGTTCACCCTGTGGGTGACATATGTTCTTTTGTTTTTTTGTTTGTGGTTAATCATTTTTTTTTCACGTTTAGATCACTCTGTAGACCACAGTTATTATTGGAAACTCCTGTAACTTCGCATATCAGAGTCCTATAGAGATACCCTTCAGCACACAAAATTTTGAAGGTCAAGGTCAAAGGTCAAGGTCACTTTGCGGTCAATCATGGAGGTCAACGAAACCCTTATTTTTTGAGTAACTTTGATCTTATGATCTCCAAACTTGGTGGGTATATAGGGTGTGGTCCGGCGCTCAGCTGATTAGTTTTTGGTGTCGATCGGCCTTGACCTTCAAGGTCATTTTGAAGGTCATTCAATTTTGACCAAAAGGTAAAATTTTCAAGTTTCAGTTACCATATCGAGTAGTACCTCAAATTGAAGCCCTTGTTGAGTGCTTTCCAAACATATAACTAGTTTGACAATGTGACGTCATTTGACGGCGTTATGACGAAAAAACTGCACTTTTCATGTATATTGTATTGCTTTAGTTCGCATTGTTTAGGACACTCTGTAGAGCACAGTTCCCTTTGGAAACTCTTGTAAGTTCGCATATCAGAGTCTTTTAGAGATACCCTTTAGCACACAAAATTATGAAGGTCAAGGTCAAAGGTCAAGGTCACTTTGCGGCCAATCATGGAGGTCGACGAAACACTAATTTTTTGAGTAACTTTGATCGGATCGTCTCCAAACTTCATGGGAATCTAGTATATGGTCCGGCGCTCAGCTGATTAGTTTTTGGTGGCGATCGGCCTTGACCTTCATGGTTAGCGCTGGAGGTCGAAAATTATTGACCCCAAGGTCAAATTTTGAAATCGTAGGTACCATATCGAGTAATACCTCATATGAATGCCCTTGATGAGTGCTTCCCAGATCTGTAAACAGTTTGACGCTATGACGTCATTTGATGACGTCATGACGAAAAAACGGAATTTTCATGAAAAAATTATTTCCTCAGTTCTCATCAAAATCTTTCAATATTTCATGTGCGTTGGTCATGAAGACATACTATTCACCATACGAAATTATTAAGGTCAAGGTCAAATGGCAAGATACGGTTCACCCTGTGGGTGACATATGTTCTTTTGTTTTTTTGTTTGTGGTTAATCATTTTTTTTTCACGTTTAGATCACTCTGTAGACCACAGTTATTATTGGAAACTCCTGTAACTTCGCATATCAGAGTCCTATAGAGATACCCTTCAGCACACAAAATTTTGAAGGTCAAGGTCAAAGGTCAAGGTCACTTTGCGGTCAATCATGGAGGTCAACGAAACCCTTATTTTTTGAGTAACTTTGATCTTATGATCTCCAAACTTGGTGGGTATATAGGGTGTGGTCCGGCGCTCAGCTGATTAGTTTTTGGTGTCGATCGGCCTTGACCTTCAAGGTCATTTTGAAGGTCATTCAATTTTGACCAAAAGGTAAAATTTTCAAGTTTCAGTTACCATATCGAGTAGTACCTCAAATTGAAGCCCTTGTTGAGTGCTTTCCAAACATATAACTAGTTTGACAATGTGACGTCATTTGACGGCGTTATGACGAAAAAACTGCACTTTTCATGTATATTGTATTGCTTTAGTTCGCATTGTTTAGGTCACTCTGTAGAGCACAGTTCCCTTTGGAAACTCTTGTAAGTTCGCATATCAGAGTCTTTTAGAGATACCCTTTAGCACACAAAATTATGAAGGTCAAGGTCAAAGGTCAAGGTCACTTTGCGGCCAATCATGGAGGTCGACGAAACACTAATTTTTTGAGTAACTTTGATCGGATCGTCTCCAAACTTCATGGGAATCTAGTATATGGTCCGGCGCTCAGCTGATTAGTTTTTGGTGGCGATCGGCCTTGACCTTCATGGTTAGCGCTGGAGGTCGAAAATTATTGACCCCAAGGTCAAATTTTGAAATCGTAGGTACCATATCGAGTAATACCTCATATGAATGCCCTTGATGAGTGCTTCCCAGATCTGTAAACAGTTTGACGCTATGACGTCATTTGATGACGTCATGACGAAAAAACGGAATTTTCATGAAAAAATTATTTCCTCAGTTCTCATCAAAATCTTTCAATATTTCATGTGCGTTGGTCATGAAGACATACTATTCACCATACGAAATTATTAAGGTCAAGGTCAAATGGCAAGATACGGTTCACCCTGTGGGTGACATATGTTATTATCTTGCCAAAACGAAGTTTTTGCAAGATGTATCAGTCAGCTTGTATGTTTGTTATCTTGCCAAAACGAAGTTTTTGCAAGATGTATTAGTCAGCTTGTATGTTTGTTTGTTTTTTTTTTTGTTTTTTTGTTTGTGGTTAATCATTTTTTTTTCACGTTTAGATCACTCTGTAGACCACAGTTATTATTGGAAACTCCTGTAACTTCGCATATCAGAGTCCTATAGAGATACCCTTCAGCACACAAAATTTTGAAGGTCAAGGTCAAAGGTCAAGGTCACTTTGTGGTCAATCATGGAGGTCGACGAAACACTAATTTTTTGAGTAACTTTGATCGGATCGTCTCCAAACTTCATGGGAATCTAGTATATGGTCCGGCGCTCAGCTGATTAGTTTTTGGTGGCGATCGGCCTTGACCTTCATGGTTAGCGCTGGAGGTCGAAAATTATTGACCCCAAGGTCAAATTTTGAAATCGTAGGTACCATATCGAGTAATACCTCATATGAATGCCCTTGATGAGTGCTTCCCAGATCTGTAAACAGTTTGACGCTATGACGTCATTTGATGACGTCATGACGAAAAAACGGAATTTTCACATTTTGGCAAGATACGGTTCACCCTGTGGGTGACATATTTATTTGTTTGTTTGTTTGTTTTTTTGTTTGTTTTTTTGTTTGTGGTTAATCATTTTTTTTTCACGTTTAGATCACTCTGTAGACCACAGTTATTATTGGAAACTCCTGTAACTTCGCATATCAGAGTCCTATAGAGATACCCTTCAGCACACAAAATTTTGAAGGTCAAGGTCAAAGGTCAAGGTCACTTTGCGGTCAATCATGGAGGTCAACGAAACCCTTATTTTTTGAGTAACTTTGATCGGATCGTCTCCAAACTTCATGGGAATCTAGTATATGGTCCGGCGCTCAGCTGATTAGTTTTTGGTGGCGATCGGCCTTGACCTTCATGGTTAGCGCTGGAGGTCGAAAATTATTGACCCCAAGGTCAAATTACGAAACCCTTATTTTTTGAGTAACTTTGATCTTATGATCTCCAAACTTGGTGGGTATATAGGGTGTGGTATGGCGCTCAGTTGATTAGTTTTTGGTGGCGATCGGCCTTGACCTTCATGGTTAGCGCTGGAGGTCGAAAATTATTGACCCCAAGGTCAAATTTTGAAATCGTAGGTACCATATCGAGTAATACCTCATATGAATGCCCTTGATGAGTGCTTCCCAGATCTGTAAACAGTTTGACGCTATGACGTCATTTGATGACGTCATGACGAAAAAACGGAATTTTCATGAAAAAATTATTTCCTCAGTTCTCATCAAAATCTTTCAATATTTCATGTGCGTTGGTCATGAAGACATACTATTCACCATACGAAATTATTAAGGTCAAGGTCAAATGGCAAGATACGGTTCACCCTGTGGGTGACATATGTTCTTTTGTTTTTTTGTTTGTGGTTAATCATTTTTTTTTCACGTTTAGATCACTCTGTAGACCACAGTTATTATTGGAAACTCCTGTAACTTCGCATATCAGAGTCCTATAGAGATACCCTTCAGCACACAAAATTTTGAAGGTCAAGGTCAAAGGTCAAGGTCACTTTGCGGTCAATCATGGAGGTCAACGAAACCCTTATTTTTTGAGTAACTTTGATCTTATGATCTCCAAACTTGGTGGGTATATAGGGTGTGGTCCGGCGCTCAGCTGATTAGTTTTTGGTGTCGATCGGCCTTGACCTTCAAGGTCATTTTGAAGGTCATTCAATTTGACCAAAAGGTAAAATTTTCAAGTTTCAGTTACCATATCGAGTAGTACCTCAAATTGAAGCCCTTGTTGAGTGCTTTCCAAACATATAACTAGTTTGACAATGTGACGTCATTTGACGGCGTTATGACGAAAAAACTGCACTTTTCATGTATATTGTATTGCTTTAGTTCGCATTGTTTAGGTCACTCTGTAGAGCACAGTTCCCTTTGGAAACTCTTGTAAGTTCGCATATCAGAGTCTTTTAGAGATACCCTTTAGCACACAAAATTATGAAGGTCAAGGTCAAAGGTCAAGGTCACTTTGTGGTCAATCATGGAGGTCGACGAAACACTAATTTTATGAGTAACTTTGATCGGATCGTCTCCAAACTTCATGGGAATCTAGTATATGGTCCGGCGCTCAGCTGATTAGTTTTTGGTGGCGATCGGCCTTGACCTTCATGGTTAGCGCTGGAGGTCGAAAATTATTGACCCCAAGGTCAAATTTTGAAATCGTAGGTACCATATCGAGTAATACCTCATATGAATGCCCTTGATGAGTGCTTCCCAGATCTGTAAACAGTTTGACGCTATGACGTCATTTGATGACGTCATGACGAAAAAACGGAATTTTCACATTTTGGCAAGATACGGTTCACCCTGTGGGTGACATATGTTTATTTGTTTGTGGTTAATCATTTTTTTTCACGTTTAGATCACTCTGTAGACCACAGTTATTATTGGAAACTCCTGTAACTTCGCATATCAGAGTCCTATAGAGATACCCTTCAGCACACAAAATTTTGAAGGTCAAGGTCAAAGGTCAAGGTCACTTTGCGGTCAATCATGGAGGTCAACGAAACCCTTATTTTTTGAGTAACTTTGATCTTATGATCTCCAAACTTGGTGGGTATATAGGGTGTGGTATGGCGCTCAGCTGATTAGTTTTTGGTGTCGATCGGCCTTGACCTTCAAGGTCATTTTGAAGGTCATTCAATTTTGACCAAAAGGTAAAATTTTCAAGTTTCAGTTACCATATCGAGTAGTACCTCAAATTGAAGCCCTTGTTGAGTGCTTTCCAAACATATAACTAGTTTGACAATGTGACGTCATTTGACGGCGTTATGACGAAAAAACTGCACTTTTCATGTATATTGTATTGCTTTAGTTCGCATTGTTTAGGTCACTCTGTAGAGCACAGTTCCCTTTGGAAACTCTTGTAAGTTCGCATATCAGAGTCTTTTAGAGATACCCTTTAGCACACAAAATTATGAAGGTCAAGGTCAAAGGTCAAGGTCACTTTGTGGTCAATCATGGAGGTCGACGAAACACTAATTTTATGAGTAACTTTGATCGGATCGTCTCCAAACTTCATGGGAATCTAGTATATGGTCCGGCGCTCAGCTGATTAGTTTTTGGTGGCGATCGGCCTTGACCTTCATGGTTAGCGCTGGAGGTCGAAAATTATTGACCCCAAGGTCAAATTTTGAAATCGTAGGTACCATATCGAGTAATACCTCATATGAATGCCCTTGATGAGTGCTTCCCAGATCTGTAAACAGTTTGACGCTATGACGTCATTTGATGACGTCATGACGAAAAAACGGAATTTTCACATTTTGGCAAGATACGGTTCACCCTGTGGGTGACATATGTTTATTTGTTTGTGGTTAATCATTTTTTTTCACGTTTAGATCACTCTGTAGACCACAGTTATTATTGGAAACTCCTGTAACTTCGCATATCAGAGTCCTATAGAGATACCCTTCAGCACACAAAATTTTGAAGGTCAAGGTCAAAGGTCAAGGTCACTTTGCGGTCAATCATGGAGGTCAACGAAACCCTTATTTTTTGAGTAACTTTGATCTTATGATCTCCAAACTTGGTGGGTATATAGGGTGTGGTATGGCGCTCAGCTGATTAGTTTTTGGTGTCGATCGGCCTTGACCTTCAAGGTCATTTTGAAGGTCATTCAATTTTGACCAAAAGGTAAAATTTTCAAGTTTCAGTTACCATATCGAGTAGTACCTCAAATTGAAGCCCTTGTTGAGTGCTTTCCAAACATATAACTAGTTTGACAATGTGACGTCATTTGACGGCGTTATGACGAAAAAACTGCACTTTTCATGTATATTGTATTGCTTTAGTTCGCATTGTTTAGGTCACTCTGTAGAGCACAGTTATTATTGGAAACTCCTGTAACTTCGCATATCAGAGTCCTATAGAGATACCCTTCAGCACACAAAATTTTGAAGGTCAAGGTCAAAGGTCAAGGTCACTTTGCGGTCAATCATGGAGGTCAACGAAACCCTTATTTTTTGAGTAACTTTGATCGGATCGTCTCCAAACTTCATGGGAATCTAGTATATGGTCCGGCGCTCAGCTGATTAGTTTTTGGTGGCGATCGGCCTTGACCTTCATGGTTAGCGCTGGAGGTCGAAAATTATTGACCCCAAGGTCAAATTTTGAAATCGTAGGTACCATATCGAGTAATACCTCATATGAATGCCCTTGATGAGTGCTTCCCAGATCTGTAAACAGTTTGACGCTATGACGTCATTTGATGACGTCATGATGAAAAAACGGAATTTTCATGAAAAAATTATTTCCTCAGTTCTCATCAAAATCTTTCAATATTTCATGTGCGTTGGTCATGAAGACATACTATTCACCATACGAAATTATTAAGGTCAAGGTCAAAGGTCAAGGTCACTTGGCAAGATACGGTTCACCCTGTGGGTGACATATGTTCATTATTATCTTGCCAAAACGAAGTTTTTGCAAGATGTATTAGTCTGCTTGTATGTTTGTTATCTTGCCAAAACGAAGTTTTTGCAAGATGTATCAGTCAGCTTGTATGTTTGTTTGTTTGTTTGTTTTTTTGTTTTTTTGTTTTTTTGTTTGTGGTTAATCATTTTTTTTTCACGTTTAGATCACTCTGTAGACCACAGTTATTATTGGAAACTCCTGTAACTTCGCATATCAGAGTCCTATAGAGATACCCTTCAGCACACAAAATTTTGAAGGTCAAGGTCAAAGGTCAAGGTCACTTTGCGGTCAATCATGGAGGTCAACGAAACCCTTATTTTTTGAGTAACTTTGATCGGATCGTCTCCAAACTTCATGGGAATCTAGTATATGGTCCGGCGCTCAGCTGATTAGTTTTTGGTGGCGATCGGCCTTGACCTTCATGGTTAGCGCTGGAGGTCGAAAATTATTGACCCCAAGGTCAAATTACGAAACCCTTATTTTTTGAGTAACTTTGATCTTATGATCTCCAAACTTGGTGGGTATATAGGGTGTGGTATGGCGCTCAGTTGATTAGTTTTTGGTGTCGATCGGCCTTGACCTTCAAGGTCATTTTGAAGGTCATTCAATTTTGACCAAAAGGTAAAATTTTCAAGTTTCAGTTACCATATCGAGTAGTACCTCAAATTGAAGCCCTTTTTGAGTGCTTTCCAAACATATAACTAGTTTGACAATGTGACGTCATTTGACGGCGTTATGACGAAAAAACTGCACTTTTCATGTATATTGTATTGCTTTAGTTCGCATTGTTTAGGTCACTCTGTAGAGCACAGTTCCCTTTGGAAACTCTTGTAAGTTCGCATATCAGAGTCTTTTAGAGATACCCTTTAGCACACAAAATTACGAAGGTCAAGGTCAAAGGTCAAGGTCACTTTGCGGCCAATCATGGAGGTCGACGAAACACTAATTTTTTGAGTAACTTTGATCGGATCGTCTCCAAACTTCATGGGAATCTAGTATATGGTCCGGCGCTCAGCTGATTAGTTTTTGGTGGCGATCGGCCTTGACCTTCATGGTTAGCGCTGGAGGTCGAAAATTATTGACCCCAAGGTCAAATTTTGAAATCGTAGGTACCATATCGAGTAATACCTCATATGAATGCCCTTGATGAGTGCTTCCCAGATCTGTAAACAGTTTGACGCTATGACGTCATTTGATGACGTCATGACGAAAAAACGGAATTTTCATGAAAAAATTATTTCCTCAGTTCTCATCAAAATCTTTCAATATTTCATGTGCGTTGGTCATGAAGACATACTATTCACCATACGAAATTATTAAGGTCAAGGTCAAATGGCAAGATACGGTTCACCCTGTGGGTGACATATGTTCTTTTGTTTTTTTGTTTGTGGTTAATCATTTTTTTTTCACGTTTAGATCACTCTGTAGACCACAGTTATTATTGGAAACTCCTGTAACTTCGCATATCAGAGTCCTATAGAGATACCCTTCAGCACACAAAATTTTGAAGGTCAAGGTCAAAGGTCAAGGTCACTTTGCGGTCAATCATGGAGGTCAACGAAACCCTTATTTTTTGAGTAACTTTGATCTTATGATCTCCAAACTTGGTGGGTATATAGGGTGTGGTCCGGCGCTCAGCTGATTAGTTTTTGGTGTCGATCGGCCTTGACCTTCAAGGTCATTTTGAAGGTCATTCAATTTTGACCAAAAGGTAAAATTTTCAAGTTTCAGTTACCATATAGAGTAGTACCTCAAATTGAAGCCCTTGTTGAGTGCTTTCCAAACATATAACTAGTTTGACAATGTGACGTCATTTGACGGCGTTATGACGAAAAAACTGCACTTTTCATGTATATTGTATTGCTTTAGTTCGCATTGTTTAGGTCACTCTGTAGAGCACAGTTCCCTTTGGAAACTCTTGTAAGTTCGCATATCAGAGTCTTTTAGAGATACCCTTTAGCACACAAAATTATGAAGGTCAAGGTCAAAGGTCAAGGTCACTTTGTGGTCAATCATGGAGGTCGACGAAACACTAATTTTTTGAGTAACTTTGATCGGATCGTCTCCAAACTTCATGGGAATCTAGTATATGGTCCGGCGCTCAGCTGATTAGTTTTTGGTGGCGATCGGCCTTGACCTTCATGGTTAGCGCTGGAGGTCGAAAATTATTGACCCCAAGGTCAAATTTTGAAATCGTAGGTACCATATCGAGTAATACCTCATATGAATGCCCTTGATGAGTGCTTCCCAGATCTGTAAACAGTTTGACGCTATGACGTCATTTGATGACGTCATGACGAAAAAACGGAATTTTCATGAAAAAATTATTTCCTCAGTTCTCATCAAAATCTTTCAATATTTCATGTGCGTTGGTCATGAAGACATACTATTCACCATACGAAATTATTAAGGTCAAGGTCAAATGGCAAGATACGGTTCACCCTGTGGGTGACATATGTTCATTTTTTATCTTGCCAAAACGAAGTTTTTGCAAGATGTATTAGTCAGCTTGTATGTTTGTTTTTTTGTTTGTTTTTTTTTTTGTTTTTTTGTTTGTGGTTAATCATTTTTTTTCCACGTTTAGATCACTCTGTAGACCACAGTTATTATTGGAAACTCCTGTAACTTCGCATATCAGAGTCCTATAGAGATACCCTTCAGCACCCAAAATTTTGAAGGTCAAGGTCAAAGGTCAAGGTCACTTTGTGGTCAATCATGGAGGTCGACGAAACCCTTATTTTTTGAGTAACTTTGATCGGATCGTCTCCAAACTTCATGGGAATCTAGTATATGGTCCGGCGCTCAGCTGATTAGTTTTTGGTGGCGATCGGCCTTGACCTTCATGGTTAGCGCTGGAGGTCGAAAATTATTGACCCCAAGGTCAAATGTTGAAATCGTTATTTTTTGAGTAACTTTGATCGGATCGTCTCCAAACTTCATGGGAATCTAGTATATGGTCCGGCGCTCAGCTGATTAGTTTTTTGTGGCGATCGGCCTTGACCTTCATGGTTAGCGCTGGAGGTCGACCTTGACCTTTGACCTTGACCTTCAGATCACTCTGTAGACCACAGTTATTATTGGAAACTCCTGTAACTTCGCATATCAGAGTCCTATAGAGATACCCTTCAGCACACAAAATTTTGAAGGTCAAGGTCAAAGGTCAAGGTCACTTTGTGGTCAATCATGGAGGTCGACGAAACCCTTATTTTTTGAGTAACTTTGATCGGATCGTCTCCAAACTTCATGGGAATCTAGTATATGGTCCGGCGCTCAGCTGATTAGTTTTTGGTGGCGATCGGCCTTGACCTTCATGGTTAGCGCTGGAGGTCGAAAATTATTGACCCCAAGGTCAAATGTTGAAATCGTTATTTTTTGAGTAACTTTGATCGGATCGTCTCCAAACTTCATGGGAATCTAGTATATGGTCCGGCGCTCAGCTGATTAGTTTTTGGTGGCGATCGGCCTTGACCTTCATGGTTAGCGCTGGAGGTCGAAAATTATTGACCCCAAGGTCAAATTTTGAAATCGTAGGTACCATATCGAGTAATACCTCATATGAATGCCCTTGATGAGTGCTTCCCAGATCTGTAAACAGTTTGACGCTATGACGTCATTTGATGACGTCATGACGAAAAAACGGAATTTTCATGAAAAAATTATTTCCTCAGTTCTCATCAAAATCTTTCAATATCTCGTGGGCAGACATTCCTCAAAGAGTCGCTTCTAGTGGATAGCAGTTCTGTTCACCTCAGTGTGACCTGAAGCAAGTCACTCATGTTCACATTTTGGCAAGATACGGTTCACCCTGTGGGTGACATAGGTTTATTTGTTTTTTTGTTTGTGGTTAATCATTTTTTTTTCACGTTTAGATCACTCTGTAGACCACAGTTATTATTGGAAACTCCTGTAACTTCGCATATCAGAGTTCTATAGAGATACCCTTCAGCACACAAAATTTTGAAGGTCAAGGTCAAAGGTCAAGGTCAATTTGCGGTCAATCATGGAGGTCAACGAAACCCTTATTTTTTGAGTAACTTTGATCTTATGATCTCCAAACTTGGTGGGTATATAGGGTGTGGTATGGCGCTCAGCTGATTAGTTTTTGGTGTCGATCGGCCTTGACCTTCAAGGTCATTTTGAAGGTCATTCATTTTGTTTTTTTGTTTGTGGTTAATCATTTTTTTTTCACGTTTAGATCACTCTGTAGACCACAGTTATTATTGGAAACTCCTGTAACTTCGCATATCATAGTCCTATAGAGATACCCTTCAGCACACAAAATTTTGAAGGTCAAGGTCAAAGGTCAAGGTCACTTTGCGGTCAATCATGGAGGTCAACGAAACCCTTATTTTTTGAGTAACTTTGATCTTATGATCTCCAAACTTGGTGGGTATATAGGGTGTGGTATGGCGCTCAGCTGATTAGTTTTTGGTTTCGATCGGCCTTGACCTTCAAGGTCATTTTGAAGGTCATTCAATTTTGACCAAAAGGTAAAATTTTCAAGTTTCAGTTACCATATCGAGTAGTACCTCAAATTGAAGCCCTTGTTGAGTGCTTTCCAAACATATAACTAGTTTGACAATGTGACGTCATTTGACGGCGTTATGACGAAAAAACTGCACTTTTCATGTATATTGTATTGCTTTAGTTCGCATTGTTTAGGTCACTCTGTAGAGCACAGTTCCCTTTGGAAACTCTTGTAAGTTCGCATATCAGAGTCTTTTAGAGATAGCCGCTCCAGACATTCCTCAAAGAGTCGCTTCTAGTGGATAGCAGTTCTGTTCACCTCAGTGTGACCTGAAGCAAGTCACTCATGTTCACATTTTGGCAAGATACGGTTCACCCTGTGGGTGATTTTTATCTTGCCAAAACGAAGTTTTTGCAAGATGTATTAGTCAGCTTGTATGTTTGTTTTTATCTTGCCAAAACGAAGTTTTTGCTAGATGTATCAGTCAGCTTGTATGTTTGTTTGTTTGTTTGTTTTTTTGTTTGTGGTTAATCATTTTTTTTTCACGTTTAGATCACTCTGTAGACCACAGTTATTATTGGAAACTCCTGTAACTTCGCATATCAGAGTCCTATAGAGATACCCTTCAGCACACAAAATTTTGAAGGTCAAGGTCAAAGGTCAAGGTCACTTTGCGGTCAATCATGGAGGTCAACGAAACCCTTATTTTTTGAGTAACTTTGATCGGATCGTCTCCAAACTTCATGGGAATCTAGTATATGGTCCGGCGCTCAGCTGATTAGTTTTTGGTGGCGATCGGCCTTGACCTTCAAGGTCATTTTGAAGGTCATTCAATTGGGTCAATCATGGAGGTCAACGAAACCCTTATTTTTTGAGTAACTTTGATCTTATGATCTCCAAACTTGGTGGGTATATAGGGTGTGGTATGGCGCTCAGCTGATTAGTTTTTGGTGTCGATCGGCCTTGACCTTCAAGGTCATTTTGAAGGTCATTCAATTTTGACCAAAAGGTAAAATTTTCAAGTTTCAGTTACCATATTTACCACAGTTATTATTGGAAACTCCTGTAACTTCGCATATCAGAGTCCTATAGAGATACCCTTCAGCACACAAAATTTTGAAGGTCAAGGTCAAAGGTCAAGGTCACTTTGTGGTCAATCATGGAGGTCAACGAAACCCTTATTTTTTGAGTAACTTTGATCTTATGATCTCCAAACTTGGTGGTTATATAGGGTGTGGTATGGCGCTCAGCTGATTAGTTTTTGGTGTCGATCGGCCTTGACCTTCAAGGACATTTTGAAGGTCATTCAATTGGGTCAATCATGGAGGTCAACGAAACCCTTATTTTTTGAGTAACTTTGATCTTATGATCTCCAAACTTGGTGGGTATATAGGGTGTGGTATGGCGCTCAGCTGATTAGTTTTTGGTGTCGATCGGCCTTGACCTTCAAGGTCATTTTGAAGGTCATTCAATTTTGACCAAAAGGTAAAATTTTCAAGTTTCAGTTACCATATCGAGTAGTACCTCAAATTGAAGCCCTTGTTGAGTGCTTTCCAAACATATAACTAGTTTGACAATGTGACGTCATTTGACGGCGTTATGACGAAAAAACTGCACTTTTCATGTATATTGTATTGCTTTAGTTCGCATTGTTTAGGTCACTCTGTAGAGCACAGTTCCCTTTGGAAACTCTTGTAAGTTCGCATATCAGAGTCTTTTAGAGATACCCTTTAGCACACAAAATTATGAAGGTCAAGGTCAAAGGTCAAGGTCACTTGGCAAGATACGGTTCACCCTGTGGGTGACATATGTTTATTTTTTTTTATTTTTTTTTTTTGTTTTTTTGTTTGTGGTTAATCATTTTTTTTCCACGTTTAGATCACTCTGTAGACCACAGTTATTATTGGAAACTCCTGTAACTTCGCATATCAGAGTCCTATAGAGATACCCTTCAGCACACAAAATTTTGAAGGTCAAGGTCAAAGGTCAAGGTCACTTTGTGGTCAATCATGGAGGTCGACGAAACCCTTATTTTTTGAGTAACTTTGATCGGATCGTCTCCAAACTTCATGGGAATCTAGTATATGGTCCGGCGCTCAGCTGATTAGTTTTTGGTGGCGATCGGCCTTGACCTTCATGGTTAGCGCTGGAGGTCGAAAATTATTGACCCCAAGGTCAAATGTTGAAACCCTTATTTTTTGAGTAACTTTGATCGGATCGTCTCCAAACTTCATGGGAATCTAGTATATGGTCCGGCGCTCAGCTGTTTAGTTTTTGGTGGCGATCGGCCTTGACCTTCATGGTTAGCGCTGGAGGTCGAAAATTATTGACCCCAAGGTCAAATGTTGAAATCGTAGGTACCATATCTTCGCATATCTTCGCATGTAACTTCGCATATCAGAGTCCTATAGAGATACCCTTCAGCACACAAAATTTTGAAGGTCAAGGTCAAAGGTCAAGGTCACTTTGTGGTCAATCATGGAGGTCGACGAAACCCTTATTTTTTGAGTAACTTTGATCGGATCGTCTCCAAACTTCATGGGAATCTAGTATATGGTCCGGCGCTCAGCTGATTAGTTTTTGGTGGCGATCGGCCTTGACCTTCATGGTTAGCGCTGGAGGTCGAAAATTATTGACCCCAAGGTCAAATTACGAAACCCTTATTTTTTGAGTAACTTTGATCTTATGATCTCCAAACTGGTGGGTATATAGGGTGTGGTATGGCGCTCAGTTGCTTAGTTTTTGGTGTCGATCGGCCTTGACCTTCAAGGTCATTTTGAAGGTCATTCAATTTTGACCAAAAGGTAAAATTTTCAAGTTTCAGTTACCATATCGAGTAGTACCTCAAATTGAAGCCCTTGTTGAGTGCTTTCCAAACATATAACTAGTTTGACAATGTGACGTCATTTGACGGCGTTATGACGAAAAAACGGAATTTTCATGAAAAAATTATTTCCTCAGTTCTCATCAAAATCTTTCAATATTTCATGTGCGTTGGTCATGAAGACATACTATTCACCATACGAAATTATTAAGGTCAAGGTCAAAGGTCAAGGTTGGCAAGATACTTTATTTTGTTTGTTTTTTTGTTTTTTTGTTTTTTTGTTTGTGGTTAATCATTTTTTTTTCACGTTTAGATCACTCTGTAGACCACAGTTATTATTGGAAACTCCTGTAACTTCGCATATCAGAGTCCTATAGAGATACCCTTCAGCACACAAAATTTTGAAGGTCAAGGTCAAAGGTCAAGGTCACTTTGTGGTCAATCATGGAGGTCGACGAAACCCTTATTTTTTGAGTAACTTTGATCGGATCGTCTCCAAACTTCATGGGAATCTAGTATATGGTCCGGCGCTCAGCTGATTAGTTTTTGGTGGCGATCGGCCTTGACCTTCATGGTTAGCGCTGGAGGTCGAAAATTATTGACCCCAAGGTCAAATGTTGAAATCGTTATTTTTTGAGTAACTTTGATCGGATCATCTCCAAACTTCATGGGAATCTAGTATATGGTACGGCGCTCAGCTGATTAGTTTTTGGTGGCGATCGGCCTTGACCTTCATGGTTAGCGCTGGAGGTCGACCTTGACCTTTGACCTTGACCTTCAGATCACTCTGTAGACCACAGTTATTATTGGAAACTCCTGTAACTTCGCATATCAGAGTCCTATAGTGATACCCTTCAGCACACAAAATTTTGAAGGTCAAGGTCAAAGGTCAAGGTCACTTTGTGGTCAATCATGGAGGTCGACGAAACCCTTATTTTTTGAGTAACTTTGATCGGGTCGTCTCCAAACTTCATGGGAATCTAGTATATGGTCCGGCGCTCAGCTGATTAGTTTTTGGTGGCGATCGGCCTTGACCTTCATGGTTAGCGCTGGAGGTCGAAAATTATTGACCCCAAGGTCAAATGTTGAAATCGTTATTTTTTGAGTAACTTTGATCGGATCGTCTCCAAACTTCATGGGAATCTAGTATATGGTCCGGCGCTCAGCTGATTAGTTTTTGGTGGCGATCGGCCTTGACCTTCATGGTTAGCGCTGGAGGTCGAAAATTATTGACCCCAAGGTCAAATGTTGAAATCGTAGGTACCATATCTTCGCATATCTTCGCATGTAACTTCGCATATCAGAGTCCTATAGAGATACCCTTCAGCACACAAAATTTTGAAGGTCAAGGTCAAAGGTCAAGGTCACTTTGTGGTCAATCATGGAGGTCGACGAAACCCTTATTTTTTGAGTAACTTTGATCGGATCGTCTCCAAACTTCATGGGAATCTAGTATATGGTCCGGCGCTCAGCTGATTAGTTTTTGGTGGCGATCGGCCTTGACCTTCATGGTTAGCGCTGGAGGTCGAAAATTATTGACCCCAAGGTCAAATGTTGAAACCCTTATTTTTTGAGTAACTTTGATCGGATCGTCTCCAAACTTCATGGGAATCTAGTATATAGTCCGGCGCTCAGCTGATTAGTTTTTGGTGGCGATCGGCCTTGACCTTCATGGTTAGCGCTGGAGGTCGAAAATTATTGACCCCAAGGTCAAATTTTGAAATCGTAGGTACCATATCGAGTAATACCTCATATGAATGCCCTTGATGAGTGCTTCCCAGATCTGTAAACAGTTTGACGCTATGATGTCATTTGATGACGTCATGACGAAAAAACGGAATTTTCATGAAAAAATTATTTCCTCAGTTCTCATCAAAATCTTTCAATATCTCGTGGGCAGACATTCCTCAAAGAGTCGCTTCTAGTGGATAGCAGCTCTGTTCACCTCAGTGTGACCTGAAGCAAGTCACTCATGTTCACATTTTGGCAAGATACGGTTCACCCTGTGGGTGACATATGTTTATTATCTTGCCAAAACGAAGTTTTTGCAAGATGTATTAGTCAGCTTGTATGTTTGTTTTTTTGTTATCTTGCCAAAACGAAGTTTTTGCAAGATGTATTAGTCAGCTTGTATGTTTGTTTTTTTGTTTTTTTGTTTTTTTGTTTTTTTGTTTGTGGTTAATCATTTTTTTTTCACGTTTAGATCACTCTGTAGACCACAGTTATTATTGGAAACTCCTGTAACTTCGCATATCAGAGTCCTATAGAGATACCCTTCAGCACACAAAATTTTGAAGGTCAAGGTCAAAGGTCAAGGTCACTTTGTGGTCAATCATGGAGGTCGACGAAACCCTTATTTTTTGAGTAACTTTGATCGGATCGTCTCCAAACTTCATGGGAATCTAGTATATGGTCCGGCGCTCAGCTGATTAGTTTTTGGTGGCGATCGGCCTTGACCTTCATGGTTAGCGCTGGAGGTCGAAAATTATTGACCCCAAGGTCAAATTACGAAACCCTTATTTTTTGAGTAACTTTGATCTTATGATCTCCAAACTTGGTGGGTATATAGGGTGTGGTATGGCGCTCAGTTGATTAGTTTTTGGTGTCGATCGGCCTTGACCTTCAAGGTCATTTTGAAGGTCATTCAATTTTGACCAAAAGGTAAAATTTTCAAGTTTCAGTTACCATATCGAGTCATTGGAAACTCCTGTAACTTCGCATATCAGAGTCCTATAGAGATACCCTTCAGCACACAAAATGTTGAAGGTCAAGGTCAAAGGTCAAGGTCACTTTGTGGTCAATCATGGAGGTCGACGAAACCCTTATTTTTTGAGTAACTTTGATCGGATCGTCTCCAAACTTCATGGGAATCTAGTATATGGTCCGGCGCTCAGCTGATTTGTTTTTGGTGGCGATCGGCCTTGACCTTCATGGTTAGCGCTGGAGGTCGAAAATTATTGACCCCAAGGTCAAATTACGAAACCCTTATTTTTTGAGTAACTTTGATCTTATGATCTCCAAACTTGGTGGGTATATAGGGTGTGGTATCGCGCTCAGTTGATTAGTTTTTGGTGTCGATCGGCCTTGACCTTCAAGGTCATTTTGAAGGTCATTCAATTTTGACCAAAAGGTAAAATTTTCAAGTTTCAGTTACCATATCGAGTAGTACCTCAAATTGAAGCCCTTGTTGAGTGCTTTCCAAACATATAACTAGTTTGACAATGTGACGTCATTTGACGGCGTTATGACGAAAAAACGGAATTTTCATGAAAAAATTATTTCCTCAGTTCTCATCAAAATCTTTCAATATTTCATGTGCGTTGGTCATGAAGACATACTATTCACCATACGAAATTATTAAGGTCAAGGTCAAAGGTCAAGGTTGGCAAGATACGGTTCACCCTGTGGGTGAGTTTTATTTTTTTTTTTGTTTTTTTGTTTGTGGTTAATCATTTTTTTTTCACGTTTAGATCACTCTGTAGACCACAGTTATTATTGGAAACTCCTGTAACTTCGCATATCAGAGTCCTATAGAGATACCCTTCAGCACACAAAATTTTGAAGGTCAAGGTCAAAGGTCAAGGTCACTTTGTGGTCAATCATGGAGGTCGACGAAACCCTTATTTTTTGAGTAACTTTGATCGGATCGTCTCCAAACTTCATGGGAATCTAGTATATGGTCCGGCGCTCAGCTGATTAGTTTTTGGTGGCGATCGGCCTTGACCTTCATGGTTAGCGCTGGAGGTCGAAAATTATTGACCCCAAGGTCAAATGTTGAAATCGTTATTTTTTGAGTAACTTTGATCGGATCGTCTCCAAACTTCATGGGAATCTAGTATATGGTACGGCGCTCAGCTGATTAGTTTTTGGTGGCGATCGGCCTTGACCTTCATGGTTAGCGCTGGAGGTCGACCTTGACCTTTGACCTTGACCTTCAGATCACTCTGTAGACCACAGTTATTATTGGAAACTCCTGTAACTTCGCATATCAGAGTCCTATAGAGATACCCTTCAGCACACAAAATTTTGAAGGTCAAGGTCAAAGGTCAAGGTCACTTTGTGGTCAATCATGGAGGTCGACGAAACCCTTATTTTTTGAGTAACTTTGATCGGATCGTCTCCAAACTTCATGGGAATCTAGTATATGGTCCGGCGCTCAGCTGATTAGTTTTTGGTGGCGATCGGCCTTGACCTTCATGGTTAGCGCTGGAGGTCGAAAATTATTGACCCCAAGGTCAAATGTTGAAATCGTTATTTTTTGAGTAACTTTGATCGGATTGTCTCCAAACTTCATGGGAATCTAGTATATGGTCCGGCGCTCAGCTGATTAGTTTTTGGTGGCGATCGGCCTTGACCTTCATGGTTAGCGCTGGAGGTCGAAAATTATTGACCCCAAGGTCAAATTTTGAAATCATAGGTACCATATCGAGTAATACCTCATATGAATGCCCTTGATGAGTGCTTCCCAGATCTGTAAACAGTTTGACGCTATGACGTCATTTGATGACGTCATGACGAAAAAACGGAATTTTCATGAAAAAATTATTTCCTCAGTTCTCATCAAAATCTTTCAATATCTCGTGGGCAGACATTCCTCAAAGAGTCGCTTCTAGTGGATAGCAGTTCTGTTCACCTCAGTGTGACCTGAAGCAAGCCACTCATGTTCACATTTTGGCAAGATACGGTTCACCCTGTGGGTGACATATGTTTATTTGTTTTTTTGTTTGTTTTTTTGTTTTTTTGTTTTTTTGTTTGTGGTTAATCATTTTTTTTCCACGTTTAGATCACTCTGTAGACCACAGTTATTATTGGAAACTCCTGTAACTTCGCATATCAGAGTCCTATAGAGATACCCTTCAGCACACAAAATTTTGAAGGTCAAGGTCAAAGGTCAAGGTCACTTTGTGGTCAATCATGGAGGTCGACGAAACCCTTATTTTTTGAGTAACTTTGATCGGATCGTCTCCAAACTTCATGGGAATCTAGTATATGGTCCGGCGCTCAGCTGATTAGTTTTTGGTGGCGATCGGCCTTGACCTTCATGGTTAGCGCTGGAGGTCGAAAATTATTGACCCCAAGGTCAAATGTTGAAACCCTTATTTTTTGAGTAACTTTGATCGGATCGTCTCCAAACTTCATGGGAATCTAGTATATGGTCCGGCGCTCAGCTGATTAGTTTTTGGTGGCGATCGGCCTTGACCTTCATGGTTAGCGCTGGAGGTCGAAAATTATTGACCCCAAGGTCAAATGTTGAAATCGTAGGTACCATATCTTCGCATATCTTCGCATGTAACTTCGCATATCAGAGTCCTATAGAGATACCCTTCAGCACACAAAATTTTGAAGGTCAAGGTCAAAGGTCAAGGTCACTTTGTGGTCAATCATGGAGGTCGACGAAACCCTTATTTTTTGAGTAACTTTGATCGGATCGTCTCCAAACTTCATGGGAATCTAGTATATGGTCCGGCGCTCAGCTGATTAGTTTTTGGTGGCGATCGGCCTTGACCTTCATGGTTAGCGCTGGAGGTCGAAAATTATTGACCCCAAGGTCAAATGTTGAAACCCTTATTTTTTGAGTAACTTTGATCGGATCGTCTCCAAACTTCATGGGAATCTAGTATATGGTCCGGCGCTCAGCTGATTAGTTTTTGGTGGCGATCGGCCTTGACCTTCATGGTTAGCGCTGGAGGTCGAAAATTATTGACCCCAAGGTCAAATGTTGAAATCGTTATTTTTTGAGTAACTTCGATCGGATCGTCTCCAAACTTCATGGGAATCTAGTATATGGTCCGGCGCTCAGCTGATTAGTTTTTGGTGGAGATCGGCCTTGACCTTCATGGTTAGTGCTGGAGGTCGAAAATTATTGACCCCAAGGTCAAATTTTGAAATCGTAGGTACCATATCGAGTAATACCTCATATGAATGCCCTTGATGAGTGCTTCCCAGATCTGTAAACAGTTTGACGCTATGACGTCATTTGATGACGTCATGACGAAAAAACGGAATTTTCATGAAAAAATTATTTCCTCAGTTCTCATCAAAATCTTTCAATATCTCGTGGGCAGACATTCCTCAAAGAGTCGCTTCAAGTGGATAGCAGTTCTGTTCACCTCAGTGTGACCTGAAGCAAGTCACTCATGTTCACATTTTGGCAAGATACGGTTCACCCTGTGGGTGACATATGTTTATTTTGTTTGTTATCTTGCCAAAACGAAGTTTTTGCAAGATGTATTAGTCAGCTTGTATGTTTGTTTTTTTGTTTGTTTTTTTGTTTTTTTGTTTGTGGTTAATCATTTTTTTTTCACGTTTAGATCACTCTGTAGACCACAGTTATTATTGGAAACTCCTGTAACTTCGCATATCAGAGTCCTATAGAGATACCCTTCAGCACACAAAATTTTGAAGGTCAAGGTCAAAGGTCAAGGTCACTTTGTGGTCAATCATGGAGGTCGACGAAACCCTTATTTTTTGAGTAACTTTGATCGGATCGTCTCCAAACTTCATGGGAATCTAGTATATGGTCCGGCGCTCAGCTGATTAGTTTTTGGTGGCGATCGGCCTTGACCTTCATGGTTAGCGCTGGAGGTCGAAAATTATTGACCCCAAGGTCAAATGTTGAAATCGTTATTTTTTGAGTAACTTTGATCGGATCGTCTCCAAACTTCATGGGAATCTAGTATATGGTACGGCGCTCAGCTGATTAGTTTTTGGTGGCGATCGGCCTTGACCTTCATGGTTAGCGCTGGAGGTCGAAAATTATTGACCCCAAGGTCAAATGTTGAAATCGTTATTTTTTGAGTAACTTTGATCGGATTGTCTCCAAACTTCATGGGAATCTAGTATATGGTCCGGCGCTCAGCTGATTAGTTTTTGGTGGCGATCGGCCTTGACCTTCATGGTTAGCGCTGGAGGTCGAAAATTATTGACCCCAAGGTCAAATTTTGAAATCGTAGGTACCATATCGAGTAATACCTCATATGAATGCCCTTGATGAGTGCTTCCCAGATCTGTAAACAGTTTGACGCTATGACGTCATTTGATGACGTCATGACGAAAAAACGGAATTTTCATGAAAAAATTATTTCCTCAGTTCTCATCAAAATCTTTCAATATCTCGTGGGCAGACATTCCTCAAAGAGTCGCTTCTAGTGGATAGCAGTTCTGTTCACCTCAGTGTGACCTGAAGCAAGCCACTCATGTTCACATTTTGGCAAGATACGGTTCACCCTGTGGGTGACATATGTTTATTTTTTTGTTTTTTTGTTTTTTTGTTTGTGGTTAATCATTTTTTTTTCACGTTTAGATCACTCTGTAGACCACAGTTATTATTGGAAACTCCTGTAACTTCGCATATCAGAGTCCTATAGAGATACCCTTCAGCACACAAAATTTTGAAGGTCAAGGTCAAAGGTCAAGGTCACTTTGTGGTCAATCATGGAGGTCGACGAAACCCTTATTTTTTGAGTAACTTTGATCGGATCGTCTCCAAACTTCATGGGAATCTAGTATATGGTCCGGCGCTCAGCTGATTAATTTTTGGTGGCGATCGGCCTTGACCTTCATGGTTAGCGCTGGAGGTCGAAAATTATTGACCCCAAGGTCAAATGTTGAAATCGTTATTTTTTGAGTAACTTTGATCGGATCATCTCCAAACTTCATGGAAATCTAGTATATGGTACGACGCTCAGCTGATTAGTTTTTGGTGGCGATCGGCCTTGACCTTCATGGTTAGCGCTGGAGGTCGACCTTGACCTTTGACCTTGACCTTCAGATCACTCTGTAGACCACAGTTATTATTGGAAACTCCTGTAACTTCGCATATCAGAGTCCTATAGTGATACCCTTCAGCACACAAAATTTTGAAGGTCAAGGTCAAAGGTCAAGGTCACTTTGTGGTCAATCATGGAGGTCGACGAAACCCTTATTTTTTGAGTAACTTTGATCGGATCGTCTCCAAACTTCATGGGAATCTAGTATATGGTCCGGCGCTCAGCTGATTAGTTTTTGGTGGCGATCGGCCTTGACCTTCATGGTTAGCGCTGGAGGTCGAAAATTATTGACCCCAAGGTCAAATGTTGAAATCGTTATTTTTTGAGTAACTTTGATCGGATCGTCTCCAAACTTCATGGGAATCTAGTATATGGTCCGGCGCTCAGCTGATTAGTTTTTGGTGGCGATCGGCCTTGACCTTCATGGTTAGCGCTGGAGGTCGAAAATTATTGACCCCAAGGTCAAATGTTGAAATCGTAGGTACCATATCTTCGCATATCTTCGCATGTAACTTCGCATATCAGAGTCCGATAGAGATACCCTTCAGCACACAAAATTTTGAAGGTCAAGGTAAAAGGTCAAGGTCACTTTGTGGTCAATCATGGAGGTCGACGAAACCCTTATTTTTTGAGTAACTTTGATCGGATCGTCTCCAATCTTCATGGGAATCTAGTATATGGTCCGGCGCTCAGCTGATTAGTTTTTGGTGGCGATCGGCCTTGACCTTCATGGTTAGCGCTGGAGGTCGAAAATTATTCACCCCAAGGTCAAATGTTGAAACCCTTATTTTTTGAGTAACTTTGATCGGATCGTCTCCAAACTTCATGGGAATCTAGTATATAGTCCGGCGCTCAGCTGATTAGTTTTTGGTGGCGATCGGCCTTGACCTTCATGGTTAGCGCTGGAGGTCGAAAATTATTGACCCCAAGGTCAAATTTTGAAATCGTAGGTACCATATCGAGTAATACCTCATATGAATGCCCTTGATGAGTGCTTCCCAGATCTGTAAACAGTTTGACGCTATGACGTCATTTGATGACGTCATGACGAAAAAACGGAATTTTCATGAAAAAATTATTTCCTCAGTTCTCATCAAAATCTTTCAATATCTCGTGGGCAGACATTCCTCAAAGAGTCGCTTCTAGTGGATAGCAGCTCTGTTCACCTCAGTGTGACCTGAAGCAAGTCACTCATGTTCACATTTTGGCAAGATACGGTTCACCCTGTGGGTGACATATGTTTATTTTGTTTGTTTTTTTGTTTTTTTGTTTGTGGTTAATCATTTTTTTTCACGTTTAGATCACTCTGTAGACCACAGTTATTATTGGAAACTCCTGTAACTTCGCATATCAGAGTCCTATAGAGATACCCTTCAGCACACAAAATTTTGAAGGTCAAGGTCAAAGGTCAAGGTCACTTTGTGGTCAATCATGGAGGTCGACGAAACCCTTATTTTTTGAGTAACTTTGATCGGATCGTCTCCAAACTTCATGGGAATCTAGTATATGGTCCGGCGCTCAGCTGATTAGTTTTTGGTGGCGATCGGCCTTGACCTTCATGGTTAGCGCTGGAGGTCGAAAATTATTGACCCCAAGGTCAAATGTTGAAACCCTTATTTTTTGAGTAACTTTGATCGGATCGTCTCCAAACTTCATGGGAATCTAGTATATGGTCCGGCGCTCAGCTGATTAGTTTTTGGTGGCGATCGGCCTTGACCTTCATGGTTAGCGCTGGAGGTCGAAAATTATTGACCCCAAGGTCAAATGTTGAAATCGTAGGTACCATATCTTCGCATATCTTCGCATGTAACTTTGCATATCAGAGTCCTATAGAGATACCCTTCAGCACACAAAATTTTGAAGGTCAAGGTCAAAGGTCAAGGTCACTTTGTGGTCAATCATGGAGGTCGACGAAACCCTTATTTTTTGAGTAACTTTGATCGGATCGTCTCCAAACTTCATGGGAATCTAGTATATGGTCCGGCGCTCAGCTGATTAGTTTTTGGTGGCGATCGGCCTTGACCTTCATGGTTAGCGCTGGAGGTCGAAAATTATTGACCCCAAGGTCAAATGTTGAAATCCTTATTTTTTGAGTAACTTTGATCGGATCGTCTCCAAACTTCATGGGAATCTAGTATATGGTCCGGCGCTCAGCTGATTATTTTTTGGTGGCGATCGGCCTTGACCTTCATGGTTAGCGCTGGAGGTCGAAAATTATTGACCCCAAGGTCAAATTTTGAAATCGTAGGTACCATATCGAGTAATACCTCATATGAATGCCCTTGATGAGTGCTTCCCAGATCTGTAAACAGTTTGACGCTATGACGTCATTTGATGACGTCATGACGAAAAAACGGAATTTTCATGAAAAAATTATTTCCTCAGTTCTCATCAAAATCTTTCAATATTTCATGTGCGTTGGTCATGAAGACATACTATTCACCATACGAAATTATTAAGGTCAAGGTCAAATGGCAAGATACGGTTCACCCTGTGGGTGACATATGTTCTTTGTTTGTTTTTTTGTTTTTTTGTTTTTTTGTTTTTTTGTTTGTGGTTAATCATTTTTTTTTCACGTTTAGATCACTCTGTAGACCACAGTTATTATTGGAAACTCCTGTAACTTCGCATATCAGAGTCCTATAGAGATACCCTTCAGCACACAAAATTTTGAAGGTCAAGGTCAAAGGTCAAGGTCACTTTGCGGTCAATCATGGAGGTCAACGAAACCCTTATTTTTTGAGTAACTTTGATCGGATCGTCTCCAAACTTCATGGGAATCTAGTATATGGTCTGGCGCTCAGCTGATTAGTTTTTGGTGGCGATCGGCCTTGACCTTCATGGTTAGCGCTGGAGGTCGAAAATTATTGACCCCAAGGTCAAATTTTGAAATCGTAGGTACCATATCGAGTAATACCTCATATGAATGCCCTTGATGAGTGCTTCCCAGATCTGTAAACAGTTTGACGCTATGACGTCATTTGATGACGTCATGACGAAAAAACGGAATTTTCACATTTTGGCAAGATACGGTTCACCCTGTGGGTGACATATGTTCATTATTTTGTTTTTTTGTTTGTGGTTAATCATTTTTTTTTCACGTTTAGATCACTCTGTAGACCACAGTTATTATTGGAAACTCCTGTAACTTCGCATATCAGAGTCCTATAGAGATACCCTTCAGCACACAAAATTTTGAAGGTCAAGGTCAAAGGTCAAGGTCACTTTGCGGTCAATCATGGAGGTCAACGAAACCCTTATTTTTTGAGTAACTTTGATCGGATCGTCTCCAAACTTCATGGGAATCTAGTATATGGTCCGGCGCTCAGCTGATTAGTTTTTGGTGGCGATCGGCCTTGACCTTCATGGTTAGCGCTGGAGGTCGAAAATTATTGACCCCAAGGTCAAATTTTGAAATCGTAGGTACCATATCGAGTAATACCTCATATGAATGCCCTTGATGAGTGCTTCCCAGATCTGTAAACAGTTTGACGCTATGACGTCATTTGATGACGTCATGACGAAAAAACGGAATTTTCACATTTTGGCAAGATACGGTTCACCCTGTGGGTGACATATGTTTTTTTGTTTTTTTCACGTTTAGATCACTCTGTAGACCACAGTTATTATTGGAAACTCCTGTAACTTCGCATATCAGAGTCCTATAGAGATACCCTTCAGCACACAAAATTTTGAAGGTCAAGGTCAAAGGTCAAGGTCACTTTGTGGTCAATCATGGAGGTCGACGAAACACTAATTTTTTGAGTAACTTTGATCGGATCGTCTCCAAACTTCATGGGAATCTAGTATATGGTCCGGCGCTCAGCTGATTAGTTTTTGGTGGCGATCGGCCTTGACCTTCATGGTTAGCGCTGGAGGTCGAAAATTATTGACCACAAGGTCAAATTTTGAAATCGTAGGTACCATATCGAGTAATACCTCATATGAATGCCCTTGATGAGTGCTTCCCAGATCTGTAAACAGTTTGACGCTATGACGTCATTTGATGACGTCATGACGAAAAAACGGAATTTTCACATTTTGGCAAGATACGGTTCACCCTGTGGGTGACATATGTTTATTTTATTTTGTTTTTTTATTTTGTTTTTTATCTTGCCAAAACGAAGTTTTTGCAAGATGTATTAGTCAGCTTGTATGTTTGTTTTTTTGTTTGTTTTTATCTTGCCAAAACGAAGTTTTTGCAAGATGTATTAGTCAGCTTGTATGTTTGTTTTTTTGTTTGTTTTTTTGTTTTTTTGTTTTTTTGTTTGTGGTTAATCATTTTTTTTCCACGTTTAGATCACTCTGTAGACCACAGTTATTATTGGAAACTCCTGTAACTTCGCATATCAGAGTCCTATAGAGATACCCTTCAGCACACAAAATTTTGAAGGTCAAGGTCAAAGGTCAAGGTCAATTTGTGGTCAATCATGGAGGTCGACGAAACCCTTATTTTTTGAGTAACTTTGATCGGATCGTCTCCAAACTTCATGGGAATCTAGTATATGGTCCGGCGCTCAGCTGATTAGTTTTTGGTGGCGATCGGCCTTGACCTTCATGGTTAGCGCTGGAGGTCGAAAATTATTGACCCCAAGGTCAAATGTTGAAACCCTTATTTTTTGAGTAACTTTGATCGGATCGTCTCCAAACTTCATGGGAATCTAGTATATGGTCCGGCGCTCAGCTGATTAGTTTTTGGTGGCGATCGGCCTTGACCTTCATGGTTAGCGCTGGAGGTCGAAAATTATTGACCCCAAGGTCAAATGTTGAAATCGTAGGTACCATATCTTCGCATATCTTCGCATGTAACTTCGCATATCAGAGTCCTATAGAGATACCCTTCAGCACACAAAATTTTGAAGGTCAAGGTCAAAGGTCAAGGTCACTTTGTGGTCAATCATGGAGGTCGACGAAACCCTTATTTTTTGAGTAACTTTGATCGGATCGTCTCCAAACTTCATGGGAATCTAGTATATGGTCCGGCGCTCAGCTGATTAGTTTTTGGTGGCGATCGGCCTTGACCTTCATGGTTAGCGCTGGAGGTCGAAAATTATTGACCCCAAGGTCAAATGTTGAAATCGTAGGTACCATATCGAGTAATACCTCATATGAATGCCCTTGATGAGTGCTTCCCAGATCTGTAAACAGTTTGACGCTATGACGTCATTTGATGACGTCATGACGAAAAAACGGAATTTTCATGAAACAATTATTTCCTCAGTTCTCATCAAAATCTTTCAATATCTCGTGGGCAGACATTCCTCAAAGAGTCGCTTCTAGTGGATAGCAGTTCTGTTCACCTCAGTGTGACCTGAAGCAAGTCACTCATGTTCACACTTTGGCAAGATACGGTTCACCCTGTGGGTGACATATGTTTTTATTTGTTTGTTTTTTATCTTGCCAAAACGAAGTTTTTGCAAGATGTATCAGTCAGCTTGTATGTTTGTTTGTTTGTTTGTTTGTTTTTTATCTTGCCAAAACGAAGTTTTTGCAAGATGTATCAGTCAGCTTGTATGTTTGTTTGTTTGTTTGTTTGTTTTTTTGTTTGTTATCTTGCCAAAACGAAGTTTTTGCAAGATGTATTAGTCAGCTTGTATGTTTGTTTTTTTGTTTGTTTTTTTGTTTTTTTGTTTTTTTGTTTGTGGTTAATCATTTTTTTTCACGTTTAGATCACTCTGTAGACCACAGTTATTATTGGAAACTCCTGTAACTTCGCAGATCAGAGTCCTATAGAGATACCCTTCAGCACACAAAATTTTGAAGGTCAAGGTCAAAGGTCAAGGTCACTTTGCGGTCAATCATGGAGGTCAACGAAACCCTTATTTTTTGAGTAACTTTGTCCGGATCGTCTCCAAACTTCATGGGAATCTAGTATATGGTCCGGCGCTCAGCTGATTAGTTTTTGGTGGCGATCGGCCTTGACCTTCATGGTTAGCGCTGGAGGTCGAAAATTATTGACCCCAAGGTCAAATTACGAAACCCTTATTTTTTGAGTAACTTTGATCTTATGATCTCCAAACTTGGTGGGTATATAGGGTGTGGTATGGCGCTCAGTTGATTAGTTTTTGGTGTCGATCGGCCTTGACCTTCAAGGTCATTTTGAAGGTCATTCAATTTCATTTTTTTCACGTTTAGATCACTCTGTAGACCACAGTTATTATTGGAAACTCCTGTAGCTTCGCATATCAGAGTCCTATAGAGATACCCTTCAGCACACAAAATTTTGAAGGTCAAGGTCAAAGGTCAAGGTCACTTTGTGGTCAATCATGGAGGTCGACGAAACCCTTATTTTTTGAGTAACTTTGATCGGATCGTCTCCAAACTTCATGGGAATCTAGTATATGGTCCGGCGCTCAGCTGATTAGTTTTTGGTGGCGATCGGCCTTGACCTTCATGGTTAGCGCTGGAGGTCGAAAATTATTGACCCCAAGGTCAAATTACGAAACCCTTATTTTTTGAGTAACTTTGATCTTATGATCTCCAAACTTGGTGGGTATATAGGGTGTGGTATGGCGCTCAGTTGATTAGTTTTTGGTGTCGATCGGCCTTGACCTTCAAGGTCATTTTGAAGGTCATTCAATTTTGACCAAAAGGTAAAATTTTCAAGTTTCAGTTACCATATCGAGTAGTACCTCAAATTGAAGCCCTTGTTGAGTGCTTTCCAAACATATAACTAGTTTGACAATGTGACGTCATTTGACGGCGTTATGACGAAAAAACTGCACTTTTCATGTATATTGTATTGCTTTAGTTCGCATTGTTTAGGTCACTCTGTAGAGCACAGTTCCCTTTGGAAACTCTTGTAAGTTCGCATATCAGAGTCTTTTAGAGATACCCTTTAGCACACAAAATTATGAAGGTCAAGGTCAAAGGTCAAGGTCACTTTGCGGTCAATCATGGAGGTCAACGAAACCCTGGCAAGATACGGTTCACCCTGTGGGTGATGTTTTTTGTTTTTGTTTTTTTGTTTGTGGTTAATCTTTTTTTTTCACGTTTAGATCACTCTGTAGACCACAGTTATTATTGGAAACTCCTGTAACTTCGCATATCAGAGTCCTATAGAGATACCCTTCAGCACACAAAATTTTGAAGGTCAAGGTCAAAGGTCAAGGTCACTTTGTGGTCAATCATGGAGGTCGACGAAACCCTTATTTTTTGAGTAACTTTGATCGGATCGTCTCCAAACTTCATGGGAATCTAGTATATGGTCCGGCGCTCAGCTGATTAGTTTTTGGTGGCGATCGGCCTTGACCTTCATGGTTAGCGCTGGAGGTCGAAAATTATTGACCCCAAGGTCAAATGTTGAAATCCTTATTTTTTGAGTAACTTTGATCGGATCGTCTCCAAACTTCATGGGAATCTAGTATATGGTCCGGCGCTCAGCTGATTAGTTTTTGGTGGCGATCTGCCTTGACCTTCATGGTTAGCGCTGGAGGTCGAAAATTATTGACCCCAAGGTCAAATGTTGAAATCGTAGGTACCATATCTTCGCATATGTTCGCATGTAACTTCGCATATCAGAGTCCTATAGAGATACCCTTCAGCACACAAAATTTTGAAGGTCAAGGTCAAAGGTCAAGGTCACTTTGTGGTCAATCATGGAGGTCGACGAAACCCTTATTTTTTGAGTAACTTTGATCGGATCGTCTCCAAACTTCATGGGAATCTAGTATATGGTCCGGCGCTCAGCTGATTAGTTTTTGGTGGCGATCGGCCTTGACCTTCATGGTTAGCGCTGGAGGTCGAAAATTATTGACCCCAAGGTTAAATTACGAAACCCTTATTTTTTGAGTAACTTTGATCTTATGATCTCCAAACTTGGTGGGTATATAGGGTGTGGTATGGCGCTCAGTTGATTAGTTTTTGGTGTCGATCGGCCTTGACCTTCAAGGTCATTTTGAAGGTCATTCAATTTTGACCAAAAGGTAAAATTTTCAAGTTTCAGTTACCATATCGAGTAGTACCTCAAATTGAAGCCCTTGTTGAGTGCTTTCCAAACATATAATTGGCAAGATACGGTTCACCCTGTGGGTGATGTTTTATTATCTTGCCAAAACGAAGTTTTTGCAAGATGTATTAGTCAGCTTGTATGTTTGTTTTTTTTTGTTTGTGGTTAATCATTTTTTTTTCACGTTTAGATCACTCTGTAGACCACAGTTATTATTGGAAACTCCTGTAACTTCGCATATCAGAGTCCTATAGAGATACCCTTCAGCACACAAAATTTTGAAGGTCAAGGTCAAAGGTCAAGGTCACTTTGCGGTCAATCATGGAGGTCAACGAAACCCTTATTTTTTGAGTAACTTTGATCGGATCGTCCCCAAACTTCATGGGAATCTAGTATATGGTCCGGCGCTCAGCTGATTAGTTTTTGGTGGCGATCGGCCTTGACCTTCATGGTTAGCGCTGGAGGTCGAAAATTATTGACCCCAAGGTCAAATTACGAAACCCTTATTTTTTGAGTACCTTTGATCTTATGATCTCCAAACTTGGTGGGTATATAGGGTGTGGTATGGCGCTCAGTTGATTAGTTTTTGGTGTCGATCGGCCTTGACCTTCAAGGTCATTTTGAAGGTCATTCAATTTTGACCAAAAGGTAAAATTTTCAAGTTTCAGTTACCATATCGAGTAGTACCTCAAATTGAAGCCCTTGTTGAGTGCTTTCCAAACATATAACTAGTTTGACAATGTGACGTCATTTGACGGCGTTATGACGAAAAAACTGCACTTTTCATGTATATTGTATTGCTTTAGTTCGCATTGTTTAGGTCACTCTGTAGAGCACAGTTCCCTTTGGAAACTCTTGTAAGTTCGCATATCAGAGTCTTTTAGAGATACCCTTTAGCACACAAAATTATGAAGGTCAAGGTCAAAGGTCAAGGTCACTTGGCAAGATACGGTTCACCCTGTGGGTGACATATGTTTATTATCTTGCCAAAACGAAGTTTTTGCAAGATGTATCAGTCAGCTTGTATGTTTGTTTGTTTGTTATCTTGCCAAAACGAAGTTTTTGCAAGATGTATCAGTCAGCTTGTATGTTTGTTTGTTTGTTATCTTGCCAAAACGAAGTTTTTGCAAGATGTATCAGTCAGCTTGTATGTTTGTTTGTTTGTTTGTTTTTTTGTTTTTTTGTTTTTTTGTTTGTGGTTAATCATTTTTTTTTCACGTTTAGATCACTCTGTAGACCACAGTTATTATTGGAAACTCCTGTAACTTCGCATATCAGAGTCCTATAGAGATACCCTTCAGCACACAAAATTTTGAAGGTCAAGGTCAAAGGTCAAGGTCACTTTGCGGTCAATCATGGAGGTCAACGAAACCCTTATTTTTTGAGTAACTTTGATCGGATCGTCTCCAAACTTCATGGGAATCTAGTATATGGTCCGGCGCTCAGCTGATTAGTTTTTGGTGGCGATCGGCCTTGACCTTCATGGTTAGCGCTGGAGGTCGAAAATTATTGACCCCAAGGTCAAATTACGAAACCCTTATTTTTTGAGTAACTTTGATCTTATGATCTCCAAACTTGGTGGGTATATAGGGTGTGGTATGGCGCTCAGTTGATTAGTTTTTGGTGTCGATCGGCCTTGACCTTCAAGGTCATTTTGAAGGTCATTCAATTTTGACCAAAAGGTAAAATTTTCAAGTTTCAGTTACCATATCGAGTAGTACCTCAAATTGAAGCCCTTGTTGAGTGCTTTCCAAACATATAACTAGTTTGACAATGTGACGTCATTTGACGGCGTTATGACGAAAAAACTGCACTTTTCATGTATATTGTATTGCTTTAGTTCGCATTGTTTAGGTCACTCTGTAGAGCACAGTTCCCTTTGGAAACTCTTGTAAGTTCGCATATCAGAGTCTTTTAGAGATACCCTTTAGCACACAAAATTATGAAGGTCAAGGTCAAAGGTCAAGGTCACTTTGCGGCCAATCATGGAGGTCGACGAAACACTAATTTTTTGAGTAACTTTGATCGGATCGTCTCCAAACTTCATGGGAATCTAGTATATGGTCCGGCGCTCAGCTGATTAGTTTTTGGTGGCGATCGGCCTTGACCTTCATGGTTAGCGCTGGAGGTCGAAAATTATTGACCCCAAGGTCAAATTTTGAAATCGTAGGTACCATATCGAGTAATACCTCATATGAATGCCCTTGATGAGTGCTTCCCAGATCTGTAAACAGTTTGACGCTATGACGTCATTTGATGACGTCATGACGAAAAAACGGAATTTTCATGAAAAAATTATTTCCTCAGTTCTCATCAAAATCTTTCAATATTTCATGTGTGTTGGTCATGAAGACATACTATTCACCATACGAAATTATTAAGGTCAAGGTCAAAGGTCAAGGTCACTTTGCGGTCAATCATGGAGGTCAACGAAACCCTTATTTTTTGAGTAACTTTGATCTTATGATCTCCAAACTTGGTGGGTATATAGGGTGTGGTATGGCGCTCAGCTGATTAGTTTTTGGTGTCGATCGGCCTTGACCTTCAAGGTCATTTTGAAGGTCATTCAATTTTGAACTCATGTTCACATTTTGGCAAGATACGGTTCACCCTGTGGGTGACATATTTTTATTTTGTTTTTTTGTTTGTGGTTAATCATTTTTTTTTCACGTTTAGATCACTCTGTAGACCACAGTTATTATTGGAAACTCCTGTAACTTCGCATATCAGAGTCCTATAGAGATACCCTTCAGCACACAAAATTTTGAAGGTCAAGGTCAAAGGTCAAGGTCACTTTGTGGTCAATCATGGAGGTCGACGAAACCCTTATTTTTTGAGTAACTTTGATCGGATCGTCTCCAAACTTCATGGGAATCTAGTATATGGTCCGGCGCTCAGCTGATTAGTTTTTGGTGGCGATCGGCCTTGACCTTCATGGTTAGCGCTGGAGGTCGAAAATTATTGACCCCAAGGTCAAATGTTGAAACCCTTATTTTTTGAGTAACTTTGATCGGATCGTCTCCAAACTTCAGGGGAATCTAGTATATGGTCCGTCGCTCAGCTGATTAGTTTTTGGTGGCGATCGGCCTTGACCTTCATGGTTAGCGCTGGAGGTCGAAAATTATTGACCCCAAGGTCAAATGTTGAAATCGTAGGTACCATATCTTCGCATATCTTCGCATGTAACTTCGCATATCAGAGTCCTATAGAGATACCCTTCAGCACACAAAATTTTGAAGGTCAAGGTCAAAGGTCAAGGTCACTTTGTGGTCAATCATGGAGGTCGACGAAACCCTTATTTTTTGAGTAACTTTGATCGGATCGTCTCCAAACTTCATGGGAATCTAGTATATGGTCCGGCGCTCAGCTGATTAGTTTTTGGTGGCGATCGGCCTTGACCTTCATGGTTAGCGCTGGAGGTCGAAAATTATTGACCCCAAGGTCAAATGTTGAAACCCTTATTTTTTGAGTAACTTTGATCGGATCGTCTCCAAACTTCATGGGAATCTAGTATATGGTCCGGCGCTCAGCTGATTAGTTTTTGGTGGCGATCGGCCTTGACCTTCATGGTTAGTGCTGGAGGTCGAAAATTATTGACCCCAAGGTCAAATTACGAAACCCTTATTTTTTGAGTAACTTTGATCTTATGATCTCCAAACTTGGTGGGTATATAGGGTGTGGTATGGCGCTCAGTTGATTAGTTTTTGGTGTCGATCGGCCTTGACCTTCAAGGTCATTTTGAAGGTCATTCAATTTTGACCAAAAGGTAAAATTTTCAAGTTTCAGTTACCATATCGAGTAGTACCTCAAATTGAAGCCCTTGTTGAGTGCTTTCCAAACATATAACTAGTTTGACAATGTGACGTCATTTGACGGCGTTATGACGAAAAAACTGCACTTTTCATGTATATTGTATTGCTTTAGTTCGCATTGTTTAGGTCACTCTGTAGAGCACAGTTCCCTTTGGAAACTCTTGTAAGTTCGCATATCAGAGTCTTTTAGAGATACCCTTTAGCACACAAAATTATGAAGGTCAAGGTCAAAGGTCAAGGTCACTTGGCAAGATACGGTTCACCCTGTGGGTGACATATGTTTATTTTTTTGTTTGTTTTTTTGTTTTTTTGTTTGTGGTTAATCATTTTTTTTCACGTTTAGATCACTCTGTAGACCACAGTTATTATTGGAAACTCCTGTAACTTCGCATATCAGAGTCCTATAGAGATACCCTTCAGCACACAAAATTTTGAAGGTCAAGGTCAAAGGTCAAGGTCACTTTGTGGTCAATCATGGAGGTCGATGAAACCCTTATTTTTTGAGTAACTTTGATCGGATCGTCTCCAAACTTCATGGGAATCTAGTATATGGTCCGTCGCTCAGCTGATTAGTTTTTGGTGGCGATCGGCCTTGACCTTCATGGTTAGCGCTGGAGGTCGAAAATTATTGACCCCAAGGTCAAATGTTGAAATCGTAGGTACCATATCTTCGCATATCTTCGCATGTAACTTCGCATATCAGAGTCCTATAGAGATACCCTTCAGCACACAAAATTTTGAAGGTCAAGGTCAAAGGTCAAGGTCACTTTGTGGTCAATCATGGAGGTCGACGAAACCCTTATTTTTTGAGTAACTTTGATCGGATCGTCTCCAAACTTCATGGGAATCTAGTATATGGTCCGGCGCTCAGCTGATTAGTTTTTGGTGGCGATCGGCCTTGACCTTCATGGTTAGCGCTGGAGGTCGAAAATTATTGACCCCAAGGTCAAATGTTGAAATCCTTATTTTTTGAGTAACTTTGATCGGATCGTCTCCAAACTTCATGGGAATCTAGTATATGGTCCGGCGCTCAGCTGATTAGTTTTTGGTGGCGATCGGCCTTGACCTTCATGGTTAGCGCTGGAGGTCGAAAATTATTGACCCCAAGGTCAAATGTTGAAATCGTAGGTACCATATCTTCGCATATCTTCGCATGTAACTTCGCATATCAGAGTCCTATAGAGATACCCTTCAGCACACAAAATTTTGAAGGTCAAGGTCAAAGGTCAAGGTCACTTTGTGGTCAATCATGGAGGTCGACGAAACCCTTATTTTTTGAGTAACTTTGATCGGATCGTCTCCAAACTTCATGGGAATCTAGTATATGGTCCGGCGCTCAGCTGATTAGTTTTTGGTGGCGATCGGCCTTGACCTTCATGGTTAGCGCTGGAGGTCGAAAATTATTGACCCCAAGGTCAAATGTTGAAATCCTTATTTTTTGAGTAACTTTGATCGGATCGTCTCCAAACTTCATGGGAATCTAGTATATGGTCCGGCGCTCAGCTGATTAGTTTTTGGTGGCGATCGGCCTTGACCTTCATGGTTAGCGCTGGAGGTCGAAAATTATTGACCCCAAGGTCAAATTTTGAAATCGTAGGTACCATATCGAGTAATACCTCATATGAATGCCCTTGATGAGTGCTTCCCAGATCTGTAAACAGTTTGACGCTATGACGTCATTTGATGACGTCATGATGAAAAAACGGAATTTTCATGAAAAAATTATTTCCTCAGTTCTCATCAAAATCTTTCAATATTTCATGTGCGTTGGTCATGAAGACATACTATTCACCATACGAAATTAGTAAGGTCAAGGTCAAAGGTCAAGGTCACTTGGCAAGATACGGTTCACCCTGTGGGTGACATATGTTTATTTGTTTTTTTGTTTGTGGTTAATCATTTTTTTTTCACGTTTAGATCACTCTGTAGACCACAGTTATTATTGGAAACTCCTGTAACTTCGCATATCAGAGTCCTATAGAGATACCCTTCAGCACACAAAATTTTGAAGGTCAAGGTCAAAGGTCAAGGTCACTTTGCGGTCAATCATGGAGGTCAACGAAACCCTTATTTTTTGAGTAACTTTGATCGGATCGTCTCCAAACTTCATGGGAATCTAGTATATGGTCCGGCGCTCAGCTGATTAGTTTTTGGTGGCGATCGGCCTTGACCTTCATGGTTAGCGCTGGAGGTCGAAAATTATTGACCCCAAGGTCAAATTTTGAAATCGTAGGTACCATATCGAGTAATACCTCATATGAATGCCCTTGATGAGTGCTTCCCAGATCTGTAAACAGTTTGACGCTATGACGTCATTTGATGACGTCATGACGAAAAAACGGAATTATCACATTTTGGCAAGATACGGTTCACCCTGTGGGTGACATATGTTTTTTTTTTTTTGTTTTTTTTTTTTGTGGTTAATCATTTTTTTTTCACGTTTAGATCACTCTGTAGACCACAGTTATTATGGGAAACTCCTGTAACTTCGCATATCAGAGTCCTATAGAGATACCCTTCAGCACACAAAATTTTGAAGGTCAAGGTCAAAGGTCAAGGTCACTTTGTGGTCAATCATGGAGGTCGACGAAACCCTTATTTTTTGAGTAACTTTGATCGGATCGTCTCCAAACTTCATGGGAATCTAGTAAATGGTCCGGCGCTCAGCTGATTAGTTTTTGGTGGCGATCGGCCTTGACCTTCATGGTTAGCGCTGGAGGTCGAAAATTATTGACCCCAAGGTCAAATTTTGAAATCGTAGGTACCATATCGAGTAATACCTCATATGAATGCCCTTGATGAGTGCTTCCCAGATCTGTAAACAGTTTGACGCTATGACGTCATTTGATGACGTCATGACGAAAAAACGGAATTTTCATGAAAAAATTATTTCCTCAGTTCTCATCAAAATCTTTCAATATTTCATGTGCGTTGGTCATGAAGACATACTATTCACCATACGAAATTATTAAGGTCAAGGTCAAATGGCAAGATACGGTTCACCCTGTGGGTGACATATGTTCATTTTGTTTTTTTGTTTGTGGTTAATCATTTTTTTTCACGTTTAGATCACTCTGTAGACCACAGTTATTATTGGAAACTCCTGTAACTTCGCATATCAGAGTCCTATAGAGATACCCTTCAGCACACAAAATTTTGAAGGTCAAGGTCAAAGGTCAAGGTCACTTTGTGGTCAATCATGGAGGTCGACGAAACACTAATTTTTTGAGTAACTTTGATCGGATCGTCTCCAAACTTCATGGGAATCTAGTATATGGTCCGGTGCTCAGCTGATTAGTTTTTGGTGGCGATCGGCCTTGACCTTCATGGTTAGCGCTGGAGGTCGAAAATTATTGACCCCAAGGTCAAATTTTGAAATCGTAGGTACCATATCGAGTAATACCTCATATGAATGCCCTTGATGAGTGCTTCCCAGATCTGTAAACAGTTTGACGCTATGACGTCATTTGATGACGTCATGACGAAAAAACGGAATTTTCACATTTTGGCAAGATACGGTTCACCCTGTGGGTGACATATGTTCATTTGTTTTTTTGTTTGTGGTTAATCATTTTTTTTTCACGTTTAGATCACTCTGTAGACCACAGTTATTATTGGAAACTCCTGTAACTTCGCATATCAGAGTCCTATAGAGATACCCTTCAGCACACAAAATTTTGAAGGTCAAGGTCAAAGGTCAAGGTCACTTTGTGGTCAATCATGGAGGTCGACGAAACACTAATTTTTTGAGTAACTTTGATCGGATCGTCTCCAAACTTCATGGGAATCTAGTATATGGTCCGGCGCTCAGCTGATTAGTTTTTGGTGGCGATCGGCCTTGACCTTCATGGTTAGCGCTGGAGGTCGAAAATTATTGACCCCAAGGTCAAATTTTGAAATCGTAGGTACCATATCGAGTAATACCTCATATGAATGCCCTTGATGAGTGCTTCCCAGATCTGTAAACAGTTTGACGCTATGACGTCATTTGATGACGTCATGACGAAAAAACGGAATTTTCACATTTTGGCAAGATACGGTTCACCCTGGGGGTGACATATGTTTTTATTTTTATCTCAATCTCCCTGTCTGGCAGTGAAACAAAATTGAAAATCATTCCAAACAGGAAACTTACTGTTTTTAAGAACGTCATAAAGGACACAAACAACAGGCAAAAAAACTAATGTAACATGTTAAAATAAGGTGGTGTAAAAGGGTGTTGCATCAACGGCAGTAAACTTCCTGAGTGATTTTTTTTTTACGACCGTTACAATCGTTATTTTATTTCAATTTAATAATTCGCTATACTTGAACACTATGGAACACAAATCGTCTTCTTATTGCTTCTAAAAACCTCCAGGTTTGCAGTACTGTGCTGTACATTTTGTTGTTGTCGTTGTTGTTGTTGTTGTGTAGCCCCGGACAGTTCTCTCGAACAAGCCTGCAGCACAAAGTTATCAAATATGCTGGTGATAGAGTAATTAGTGGCTTCCTATTTGTTATAATAAGCATCAATATGTGAACGAAGTTCAGAAGTTTGTGGACTGTTGTGACCATCATTATTTAGTTCTTAATGTCAACAAGACAAAGGAAACTAGAAAGCATTTGAAAATGCAAAGCCCGTTCATGTCTGCTTTGTATTCAGACTTCTTCTTCCGTATGCTAAGCATGATGAAAACAGTTAAAACAAATACAAACTAGAGCAATGCGACTGTGTCGTCAATATGCCTCCGCATAGTCCCACAACTGGTAGATGCCATCGTTCACTGTCTGAAAAATAAACAAGTTTGATTTAAATCCCCTCAGCTGTTTTCAAGTATCACATTTTCACCAGCCTCGACAGGTTTCACATTGATCGGTGAAGCGGTTTCAGAGAAGGGATTTTTAAAAATATCGGCTTTCAAGCTACTCTGGCTGCCACACCACGTGACATATGACCTTAAAATGTACCCTCTTCATATGTATGCGTCGGAGACCACATTTGTGAAGTTGTGTTGATCGGATGCAGTTCATTTTTCTATTCAAGATGGCTGCCATAACATGTGACCTACAACATCATTTTCAAACGATATGCAGAAATGGTGTTAGATGATATTTGTAAAATTTAGCATCGATAGGGTGAGCGGTTTAAGAGATATAATTATTTAATATACTTTCTTTCAATCCAATATGGCTGCCACACCATGTGACCAATGATATTTTTGTGATCAACATTTAATCAGCATGCCTAGTCAATGACACATGTAAAGTTTCGAGTCGATCGATTTGGTGGTTTGGGAGAAGATGGTTTTTTAAAAGGTTTTAGGTTAAATCCAATATGGCTGCCAAACCATGTGACCTATGATGTCATACATTTAATATTTCAGTACAAACTGGTCATGGATCATGTGCATGCAATTTCAGATTTTTAGGATAAGGAATTCGATTAAAACATTTTTGGCTGGTATACCACTTCACCTATGATGTCATTATCATGCTTTTGTTCCCCATTGGGAGTACTTGACAGTGCCAAGTTTCAAAATTTTCCATTCAGCGGTTTCTGAGAAATGTTTTTTTCATTATTTGCGTTTAATCAAAGATGGCTGCCATACCACGTAACCCATGACGTCACAATTATCATAAAACATTCTGCATGGGTGTCATTCCTACCGTGAAAGTTTTGTCTCAATCAGACGTGGTTGCTGAGAAAATCGAGGTTTAGCCCGTACGGACGGACGGACGGACAGACAACCCAAAAACGCAATGCCTCCAGCCACCTTCAGGGGCGGAGGCATGAAAATTGACGATTTTATCCGACCTTGACCATTCCATTTCAAAAGCAATATGCTTCAGTGACCCAATATGCCAACCCTACTCAAATTTCAAGTCAATGGGATGAAAATCAACAATTTTATTTAACCTTGACATTTGACCTTTTGATCTTTAAAAAAAAAAAAAAATCAGCTTCTATAGCTTTTGATTGGTGAACCAATTTAGTGACCCAATATGCAAATTCTTAAAATTTCAGGTCATTTGGATGGAAATATCACACCGGTAGCAATTCTCCCTCTTGTTTTAGTTCAGGCATTGACCTTTGTGCTTCACTTACATAGTCCTCTCGTTGTAGACTATGAGCCTGTTGGAATTTAGAAGAAATCAAATTTAGATTTTTTTTTGGGGGGGGGGGGGGGCCTAAAACACTTCCCTACATCCAATGAGGAATGCGGTTGGGGATTATTTAATATTACCTTTCACAAAGTTACAACGGCTGAGGCACTGTTGAGAGATTTAAAAAAAAATACTAATAAATCCAACTTTTTTTCCCTCAAACACTCTCTGGGACTCACTGATGGACCTCTGAAAGTTTGACGAAGATCTGTTTGGCCAATGCTCAATTCATATGTTGAATGTTCATATGAGAAGCGCACCATGTTGAAGGTCCATAGAATAATGAAACACCCATCACACCCACTTCACCGTTGTTTTTGTTTTCATCGTTCAGGCATTCACCTTTGTGTTCCACTTACCTCTCTGTTGTCGCTTTCGACTCTTTTGTACCAAATTCAATTCACATGTTCGACACGTGTCGAAAGGACGGGATGCACCCCACCCACCATTTCTTTGAATTGTATTGAATTGATCTCTCTTTGTCGTTGAATTGCCAAGTGGAAGGAAAATGTCCATGTTTTACATGGACCACAATAAAGAATATGAACATGAATATGTTGATGCAAAAAGGATTTGATGCAATGCAAACACTCCCTTATCATCGTCATCATCGTCGTCAGCATTATCATCATCGTTATCACCATCATTGTCATCGTTATGAACATCATCATCAGTTTTATCATTATTGTCATCATCGTCAGCATCATCGTTATCATCATTGGCATCGTGATCATTATCATCGTCATTATCATCATCATTATCGTTATCATCATTATCGTCATCATCATTACATTATCGTCATTATCATCATCGTCACCATTATCGTCATCATCGTTATCACCATCATTGTCATCGTTATCATCATCATCATCATCGTTATGAGCATCATCGGCAATGTTATCATTAGTGTCATCATCGTTATCATCATTGGCATCATTATCATTATCATCGTCAGCATTATCATGATTGTTATCACCATCATCATTGTCAGCGTTATCAGCATCATTGCCATTGTTATCATCAGCATCGTTATGAGCATCATCGCCAGTGTTATCATTATTGTCATCATTTTCATCATTGTTATCATCATCGTCAGCGTCATTGTCATCATGATAATTATCATCATCATTATTATCATGATCGGTTAGTTATCATCATCATCATATCAGATCATCATCATATCATCATCGTCAGTGTTAGCATTAGTTATAATCATCATCACCAGCATCATGGTCATTATCATGATCGTCACCATTATCGTCATCATCGTTATCACCATCAATAGCATCATCATCATCGTTATGAGCATCATCGTCAGAGTTATCATTATTGTCATCATCATTGGCATCATTATCATCATCGTCAGCATTATCATCGTCATCATCATCATGATCGTCATAATCGTTATCATCATTATCATCGTCAGCGTTATCACCAGCATTGTCATCATCATTATCATCAGCATCGTCATGAGCATCATTGCCAGTATTATCATTATCATCATCGTTATCATCATCGTCGTCAGCATTATCGTCATTATCATCGTCAGCGTTATCCCCCCTTATTGTCATCATCGCTATCATCGTCAGCGTTATCACCAACATTGTCAGCATCGTCATGAGCATCATTGCCAGTGTTATCATTATCATCATCGTCAGCATTATCGTCATCATCATCATGATCGTCATCATTATCATCGTCAGCGTTATCACCAGCATTGTCAGCATCGTCATGAGCATCATTGTCAGTTATCATTATCATTATCATCATCGTCAGCATTATCGTCATCATCATCATGATCGTCATCATTATCATCGTCAGCGTTATCACCAGCATTGTCAGCATCGTCATGAGCATCATTGCCAGTGTTATCATTATCATCATCGTCAGCATGATCGTCATCATCATCATGATCGTCATCATTATCATCGTCAGCATTATCATCGTCAGCATTATCACCATCATTGTCATCATCGTTATCATCAGCATCGTTATGAGCATCATTGCCAGTGTTATCGTTATCATCATCATCATCATCATCATGATCGTCATCATTATCATCGTCAGCATTATCATCGTCAGCATTATCACCATCATTGTCATCATCGTTATCATCAGCATCGTCATGAGCATCATTGCCAGTGTTATCGTTATCATCATCGTCAGCATGATCGTCATCATCATGATCGTCATCATTATCATCGTCAGCATTATCATCGTCAGCATTATCACCATCATTGTCATCATCGTTATCATCAGCATCGTTATGAGCATCATTGCCAGTGTTATCATTATCGTCGGCGTCATTGTCATCATGATCATTGTCATCATGATCATTATCATCATCGTCATCATCATTATCGTTGTCATCATTATCATCCCCAAGCTTTGATTTTGTTTCCATGTTGATGATGTAAAATTTCCTTGTTTTTCACACGGGCAATAAATGTTTAAATGAAATGGAAATAAAAAATATAAACATTTGATCCAAGATAATTTTAAAATCATGTAAATGGTTATTTAGATCTAAAATGGTGACAACGTGCACTGTCCGTGTGATCCACCAAAATATTTGAACAAATATCTCGTCGATTGAGGCAATCGATGTGTGTTTGACACGTGTGTTTGACACGTTTGACACGTGTGTATTGTGTGTACAAGGAATCGACATGACACGAGGTTTGAACAATCCTGGTATTTGTGTGACTGTGTCGGCCCTCACGCAAT